>NC_034607.1:46569105-46572458 GCF_900095145.1 Mus pahari
CAGTACTAACCCCAGGGCCTGTGCACACTGGGCAGTACTAACCCCAGGGCCTGTGCACACTGGGCAGTACTAAACTGCATTTTCCAGTACTCATTGTTACTTTAGAATAAATTTGCAGTTGGCCTTCTACTCTTTATCTGCAGGCTGAATATATCCGGGGGAAAATGCTGCATTAAGTGCATACTTTCTAAGCAATGTGGGGCTACACTTACACCTAAACTAAACTTAGTATTATGTTACATAGGCCAATTTCAAAAGCTCAGGAAGACAGGCACAGCTAAGCTACAGGTGCATCACTCAAAGAAACCTGTGCCAAGACTGTATACTATTTTACATAAAAGACTATGAACATCCCTGGACACTGATATCTGTAGGATTCCTGGAAACAGTCACCAGAGGAATAAAAATAAAACATTTGCACTATTGTTTACTACTGAGGCACAATATGACTCTGTTTACTAAAATCCACTGTGATGGTTTATTTACTTGTTCCACAGCATCAGCAACCCAGACATGCAGCACTATGGCAGCCCCTGGAACACACCACCTGTCTGCTTGTGAGGGAATTTCAGGACAGACCCCAGAAAAGACATAAATGAAAGGTGGCAGGGAAGCGCAGAATAAGACCTCGTGTACTCGTCACTAAAATAACCAAAACTGCACGAGGAACTGTGAACCATCTACACGAGAAGCACAATCATTTACTTACCTATCACACCACATTTCTAAGAAATCCACTAACGCTAGAAGAGGCGTTGTGCTTTGGAGTTGCCGACTGTACTACTAATAAAAAGCCACAGTGTCTGCTTTGCTCAGCACACAGCTGTGTTTGGCTGGAACTGAAGGGGTAGGGTACTTGGGTCCCATCCCTGGTCTCACACAATAAACAAATGATATAACTGTGTTATATGCCAACAAGAACAGGAATTCCTGACAAGTGGCAAATAGTGTACATGGCGGTTTTAGTGATAGCTCTGTGTGGACAGGTACATCAAGCTACCCCAGGAAGGCAACCATAAGGGAAAGCTGTTTCACTTCCACAGCACTGGCTTCCAAAGGTCTGTCTGTTTCTGTTTATGTGTGCGCAGGACTAGAGAGGACATCGGATCCCATGGAGCTGGAGTTACAGGCTGCTGTGAGCTGCCCACTGTGGGTTCTGGGAGAGCAGCAAGGCTCTTCACCTCTCAGCCATCTCTCTAGCTTCTCAGATGTCTGCTAAAAAGACCAAACACCCAGAACTCCCTTACCTTCCTCCTTCCATACTACGGGGCTTGTTTGAGCGAGGTGGGAGGAGGATGTCTACACCTGGCATCTCACCAGATCATTTTCAAGACCTTTAGGGACCTAATAAACCATGAATGAGGGATACCCGGGGCCATATTCTAGAGAGGGCTGCCCTGCTGCCTAAGGGCAATCAGACAAGCCTGGCAAGAACTACCAGAGGTCTGAAGCTAAGCTACAGCTTTATCACTTAAAGTAAGCTGTGCCTGTAGTGTGTTACAAGAGACTTCTCACTATAGGGCCTTTGTTCACACCTCAGACTCATCTAATAACTAATAAGTACATAAGGAGGAGTTTAATCTGATTTTTTAATGGTATTTTATGTTTCTGGAAACATGTAAAGACACACTCTTAAATAGAAAACCAAGCTGGTAAGTTTAAAAACAGGAACGCAAGCCTGTTTTAACATAAGCAGACACAAGTTAATGAGACTTCTAGGTACTCCAGATTTGCATCAGCCCAGGGGGTTCAAACACAGCACCATCCCTCAACTGCAATTCACTGGTAATATTGACGCAGTACCTTCCAACTGCCCAAGCCAAATGTCCCACGTGCAGCACAGGATGAACGCCCAAGACAAGATCATTATCTTACTTTGCAGTTGACTGCAAGGTTCTCCAGCATGAACTTTACAGATGACAACTGGCAGCCATGTCAGAAGGCTGGACATGCCTGCCCACACCCACCCCTCCATTCAAGGAATTACAGGTGCCTGCTAGGTTCTTCCCTCTGCTTTGATTCCTAACACACAGGAGTCCCAGTCTATTCTCTGGGATACTGCAACGTTTCAACTCTGCCAGCTATCTCTAGGCTTTCTTTTTATTAGCACAGATTGTTCATAATATTCTCTGGGGTGTTTTTAAGTATCTGCTATATTGGCGAGTATGTCCTCTTTTCATTATTGATATTAACCAATAAATACTACTTATGTCTTTTATTTCTTGACTGATCTTGGCAGAGGTCTGTCTTTCTGTTATATATAGTTTCAAATAGCTAGTTTAGGTTTTATTGATGGCTCTCTCCTTCTCAGATATAAACCCTCATAGTGACAAACAAGATTCTCTACCAAGAAGTGAAAAATACACATCATAAAAAAGACAGATTCTTCAATGTATAGACGATATCACTCACCGTGCACAAAAATCAAAGCCAAAGAACCTCAGACCCAAGAGCCCTATAACTCTGAAGAGGGAAAGCAGCAGAGAAACCTCGGGGCCCGAGAAGAGGGAAAGCAGCAGAGATACCTCAGGGCCCGAGAAGAGGGAAAGCAGCAGAGATACCTCAGGGCCCAAGAAGAGGGAGCTGAAAAGGCAAATTATAGAAGAAGAGATGACCTACAGGATGGAACAAAGCTTTGTTATCTATACTGACAGAAGGTAAAGCTAGGACACACAAAGACATAAAACAACAAGTCAATAACAACAAGTCAATAACCCAATTAATAAGTAGGCTAACCAAATGAACAGGTAGTGCTCAAAATTGCAAATAGCAAGTTTTTTTTTTTAAATCATGAAAAAAAAATGTCTATCTTCACTAGCCATCAGAGAAATGCAAGTCAAAACTACCCTGAGTGAGATTTTATCTGCAGTCTGAGTGTCAGCTATAAAGAACACAAACACAAGTATCAGATGTTGGCAGAATGTGGACAACAGGGAGGGACCTTATCCACTGTGGGTGTGATGGGAGTGTGAACCAGTCTAGATTCTATGGGAATCTGTATGGAGGTTTATCAAAGGACTTATGATACGGGGCTGGAGAGATGGCTCAGTGGTAAAGAGAACTTTCTGCTCTTTCAGAGGATCCACGTTTGGTTTCAGCACCCACACTGCAGCTCATAATCATCTGTAACTCCAGTTCCAGGAGATCTGATAACCCCATTTTGTCTTCCAGAGGAACCTGCGCACACATAGAGATATATGCAGCCAAAATACTCATACAACATAAAGTAAATTGAAAACAAAATATATCTATCACATGACCCAAACATGTCCTCCTAGTATTTTGTGAAAGGACTCCAAGTCAACATATCAGGAACTCATTAGGTGTGTGTGTGTGTGTGTGTGTGTGTGTGT
>NC_034607.1:46572763-46605846 GCF_900095145.1 Mus pahari
GAGAGAGAGAGAGAGAGAGAGAGAGAGAGAGAGAGAGAGAGAGAGAGAGAGAGAGAGAGAATAGAAAACAAAAATAAGGTCAAAGTATCTAGTGGAACAAAAGGAATAACTGAGAGGGGCAAGAAAAGGGAGGGGGAGGAAGGGATATGCCTAAGGTACTAGATCTGTATGAAAACTTTAAAAAGTTAAAAAGAAAGAAGAGGTGAGTAGAGAAATGAAGAGGTAATTATACAGGACTATAAAAAAAAACCTTAAGAGAATCATGAATCTATTTATTATTGTTCTGATAGTTTCACAGTTATTTCCATGTGTCACACTTAGCAAGTCATACAATATATATTTTTTGGTATCCCAAAGTGGAAATTCTCCAACCTCACCCTCCAGAGTGCTGGGATTGAAGTCATGTATGAGCCCCATACCATTTACATAGAAGTTACTGGAGGTCAAAAAGCAATTTAGAAAAACTTTTTGAGCAAAACCAAACAAACTTACAAAGAATTTCCACAATGTAATTTTTCTTAGGACCCTCAGTATTTATATTTACATTGCATCAAAGTAACTTTTATTATGTTTACTAAATGCTTGTTAAAGCTTGAGGTCTTAGACTGTCTTATTGTATTTTCATACCCAGAAAATGGAGTTATGCTCACAGAAAGTATGTGTTCAATTCATTGAACTTATGTTTAATTTTTTAAAATATTTACTTATCTGCATATATATAGCAGAAGATGGCCTAGTCAGCCATCGTTGGGAAGAGATGCCCCTTGGTCTTGCAAACTTTATATGCCCCATACAGGGGAACGCCAGGGCCAAGAAGTGGGAGTGGGTGGGCAGGGGAGCAGGGTGGGGGAAGGGTATAGGGGACATTCAGGATAGCATTTGAAATGTAAATGAAGAAAATATCTAATAAAATAAGTTAAAAACAAAAAGAGGTGAGAGGAAGAGAGAGGGAGGAAGGGAGGGTGAAAAAAAATGTACTTATGTATAGCATATGTATGGGTACCTTGGAGGCCAGAAGAGGGTGACAGATGCCCTGGAGCTAGACAGGTGCCTGTGAGCTACTTATCATGAGTTCTGGGATCTAATCTGGGTCGATAGAGGACCATCTCCACAGCCTCCTTATGTCAATAAAATGTTACATGTTAATGTTAAAATGAAAACAACCAACCAACAAACACATCGTTATTATTTTCAGGTTCGGAATAAGTGCTGAGTAGGAACATGAAGGAATCGGAGGAGTAAGGCTAAGCCAGCCGACAAGCTTCTTCAGGACAATCAGTAGGCAAAGAGAAGAAAAGAAAAGAAATCGAGTATAGTGGATCCTGAGATAAACTCAGAAACTTAAAACAAACAAACAAAAAACAAAAACAACTCAAAACTGTAGAAACAAACAGACTAAAAATAAGCATGCACATTCCACACCCAGCACACCCATCCACAGCAGAGGCTAGAGATGCTCCTGGCTTGGACAGGTTTAAGCACTGATTCCAGTAGTCAGTATCTTCTTGGTTTCTATTATACACAAGTCTGAACAGGAGCAAGCTGGTCTAGAAGGAGGGAGGGGGGCTACACACCTGTCCAGACCGACTCTGGAATAGGACCGGGCCACTGTATTATCTAGCAGGCAGCTGAATGCTTGACAGGTTGGCAGGCTACACCACAAACAGCGTGCATTGAGAGTTCACAGTTCCTCATATTAATCAGCAATCTGCACCACATAAATAATGCAGACAATTCAGAGTTCTAGGAGCTTGGCATAATAGATCATTCTAATAACAAAGCAACTGGTAATACAGCAAAGATCTCCACATTTTTGCAAAGCTATCTATCTATGGAAATGTTGGTTCTTTGCCCACACATAATAATTTCAAACTCTCGTGAAAACCATTATAATCACTTTGCTGTAACAGCCAAGGATCTTGTTACATGCTTTTGGAACAAATATGCAAGTGTATGAAGAAAAACTGTGTTGAGAAATGTTAAACTATTTATAATGAAAACAGTACTTAAAGGATTATTTTTAAGAAATTTTAATGGTTGATTAAAGATGCTTTTAGAAATATGAAGGATAAAGACATTCTTTTCAAATTTTGAAAAGTTTGCTAGTTTCTCAAAAACGAAACTTTCTTATCAAAACATATAAAGCATTATGTTGCAGGACATCACATGTATAAATACATTTATCATAGTTTCTGTTTGCGAAACTCTAAAAAGGCCTTTCTACATATAATTTTCTCATTCACATGAAACACATCCATACCATACAATTGCTACATGGAATTTTTAGAAATATTACAAGGTGTTTAGAAAAACCAAAGATTTTAATGTTCTGTCTGCTGTCTTAAGTCTGGTAAACAACAGGATCCAATGTTCTGAAACACAGCAAGTTGGTTTGTACGTGTGGAAAATGTGAGTGTGAGTGTGTGTGTGTGTGTGTGTGTGCCCCCCCCCGTGCACAGTATGAGTGAACACGCACGTGTGTGGTACTGTGGGGATGAGTGTGTGTGTGCACAGTGTGAGTGACATGCACATGTGTGGTACTGTGGGGATGTGAAGACACATGAACACATATGAGGCCAGAGACATGTATGTCTGCCTCCCCATAATGGAACCAGAACCGTGGAGTGCGCTAGGGTCCAGCTCCTCCACCCACACACCCTTTGTGGCTGGCATCAGGGATCCAAAGCCCCTAATAGTCTATTTTTGTTTTTATTTTTATAAATTCACCGGTTACTTCATTTGTGAGTTTCTGTTCACATATTAGAACTAAAGCAGTACATCTTTTTTTTTTTTTTTTTTTTTTTTTTTTTTTTTAAGAAAAGGATCTTTTTGTTTGTTTGTTTGGTTTTTTGAGACAGGGTTTCTCTGTGTAGCCGTGGCTGTCCTGGGACTCACTCTGTAGACCAGACTGGCCTCAAACTCAGAAATCTGCCTGCCTCTGCTTCCCAAGTGCTAGGATTAAAGGTGTGCGCCACCACCACCTGGAGAGAAGGATCTTTATTACATGTATTTATTCCTGTGTGTGTGAGACACAAAGAGATTAGGTGGAGATCAGAGGACAATTTGTGGGAATCAGGTTTTATTTTTCTACCATGGGGAAGTCTTAAGGATAGAACTCAGGCCATTTGATTTGGGGCAAGTGCCTTTACTGCTGAGCCATCTCACCAAACTTTTATTTTTAAATTTATTTTTTGGTTTGTTCGTGTGCATAAGTACACATGTTTGAGTATCTTGCTATCCCAAGAGTCAGTTTTAAAAGCAAACTGCATTTCATATACTCCTTACATCTGGGTGCAGCCCCTGAGCAGGAACTGAACATCTGTATCAGGAGTGCTTTCTTAGGCTCTCTCTATTTTTAGTTAAACCTGTTATTTAAGATCCAATTCAAAGGAAGCCTAGAGAGGGCCAGTAAATTCCCTTCCTCCTGTGTACACAAATTCTGATGTTTTCCTTACTGAAATGATACTACAAACTTGGAGTACACATTCCTAGCTGAGTGCACTAACTTCCGTTCTCTGTAAACAGAGACTACTTCACGGTGTAAGGAGGAGAACAGCAGATGGCTGCAGGGTTCTGCTTAGTCACTACACATTCACTGGGAGCTAACGATATGCCAGGTATTCTGTGAAAACCAGAGCTACTGTTTGTTTGGTATGTTTATGTCTCTCTATTATGTGGTAAGACTATAACACTGCAACTGCAGCTCTGACCCTCCTCCAAATGGCCCCCTCAAGTTGATGGAACCAATAAGCTTTTATTTGATGAATATTTTGTCATTCACTCAATTCTGCTATGTCAAATATCTCTGTAAGTACAAGACTCCATCAGAGTTCAAAAAATAAATATCAATGTGTAAGTAAATAAATAAAGAATAAAAGAAGGATGTTAAGTTTTTAGCTAGTGTGTAAAACAATGGCCTTCTTGTGCCAGCAAGGCTCAGCAGGTACTTGGGTACTTACCACCCAAGTTCAATGCCTGAAACCTACATGGTTGGGAGACAAAACTAACTCCCACAAGTGTGTCCTCTGATCTCTACACATATACTATGTAGTGACGTCATTTACGACATTTTCACATGCATGTCATGGTACTTGCTCACTTGCCTTTCTCATCCTTTACTCGCCCCTCCTTCTCGTACCCCCTTTCCCTCCTACAATCCTCCTCTTCTACTTTCATGCCATATATATGTCAAACACCGTCATACATAACAGTGTATGCAGCATTTCCTTTTCTTTCCCACTAGCCTCTCTTGCTCCACATCCTCCTGCCCTTCCTCCTTCCTCCCAGGATCCATTCTTAGTGTGTGTGTGTGTGTGTGTGTGTGTGTTTGTGTGTGTGTGTGCATAATCTTGTTTCCACATAAAGAAAATTCCAGAGGACTAAAGTCCTTGGACCAGAAGAAAAGGATAGGATCATCCAAGTTCCAACCCTAACACTAAGGAGGACTTGGAAGGGACAGGGACTCTCCAGCTCTAGAAGCTGGTGTGGCCATAACTAAACCAGAGAGCGACTTAATAGGCCAGTGTGAGAGCTCAGCAGGTAAGGTTCTTACACTACATCTGGAGACCTGGCCTTTATCTTCAGTACCCACCTGAGTGTGGAAGGAAGGATACGACTCCATGAGAGTTGTCCTCTGCCCTCCACATGGGCACAGAGGCAGATCTTCCCCCATAATAGATAAAAGTATAAAAAATAATAAACACTCAGAGCCCAAACCTGGGAAGGCCGGCAGGAACCTTCAGGCACACTAATAAAGAGACTGTTATGAACTCACAGTTAGGCTAAAGTGCATAGAGATGGATACAGAGCTATTTATATAGCTGGGCATGGTAGAGCACACCTTTGAATCCAGCACTCAGGAGGCAGAGGCAGGCAGAGCTCTGGAAGTTCAAAGCCAGTCTTGTGTACATAGCAAGACCTTGTCTCAAAAAACCAAAAAGTTTACAGGTGCCTGTATTTACATGGCTCAGACACTTCACTTCACACACACACACACACACACACACACACACACACACACACACCCTAAGCTTATCAGCTGAGAGAGAGCACCTAGAAGCAAGGCAGTCCAACAGCAAGGAACAGACCCAGAGAACAACTTTCAAGGCTTTTCGTTTTGCTTGTTTCGTGGAGGGGAAGGCAGGACAGTGAGAACTGGGCATCAGGAGAGGAAGGCAAGCACCATAACACGTGCTCACAGATCTTGGCTGTCTGATGCCAGTAAGAAGAACCATGGCTATTGAGAAAAGCCTAATTCTAGGCTACAGCAATGCATTTACTGATGAGCCTAAGTATGTTGTCATGCCCAAAAATATTAAAAAATAAAATTCCAGAATGTGTTAAAAACAATACGGTGTGGACCTATCAAAAGACACAGAACAAACAGATGCAGTTAAATTACAATGAAGTATGTAGCTCTGCACTGTAGCCATCAATCTACACTAATAACCAATAAGCAAACTGGGGACTAAATAGCACAGCAGGGACATGTGACACCTGCGGCACAGCCCAGCATCACCAACAAGTACAATTAACAGGGGTAAGGCACAGCTATACATAGTTACCCCCGGTCTAAAAGTGGTGGCTGAAGCCTAACTGTCCATCCCCCTGCTGTAGAAGACTTCACAGCCATGATGAGCTATGCACGGGCCAGGCACACACTGAGTGCCAGGTGATGAATGTAAACACTGTTAGTGACAAGCTTCTGCTGACCACACGGGCTGACACCCTATCTCCATGACTTCCATCTCACCTGCAATCTGTCAAGGTCATTAAAAAAACAAAGAAGAAAAAGTCTGCAAAACTATTACAGGCAGAGCAGTGCATGTAACCATGCCTGCTAGTGAACTTTCATCAGTACCGGGGACACAGCCCTAGCACAGCAGAGAGCGCAGGGCAACAGTGAGGGGCAGCAGAGCAGCATGGGGACTTACTTGGTTATAAGGAATGCATTACGGGAACTTGACAAAAGAAGAATCCCGGAGAGGGAGCACGGGATAAGGTGAGCATCTCTTACGTGCGACTCAATCTGTACAACTCAAAAGAGATTTTTACAAAAATGTCTTGTTTTAATCCTAATTAAACTATTTAAAACTTTAATGTTTCAAATCTTAGCCAGATAAACACCAAAGTATTTGTCTTCCCTGAGTTCTGAGGCTGAGGGTACAGCTGACCAGGGGCCTAGCTGGAGTAACGCTAGACCTTGGGGTCAAGTACAGTGCCTGAAAGGCATCGTTTCTGCAGAGAAAAGACAGACATCTTTACTCCCAGGAAATGAAACGTTACTTCCCTGATGCTGCCCCAAAGCCTGACAAAAGCGGCAAAACTTTATTCATAAAAAACATTGCCCAAAGGGTCTTTTATGCCACTTTTCATAAAACAATGTAAATTGTTATGGAAATATTTCCTAAGTTTGATTCAAGTATTGCCTCATAATATGACAGAAAGTGTTTAAGAAACTCAACACAAACAATAAAAGGAAAAGCAAAAATAGCAGCCCTGCCCAGCAATTCACAGAAACATCCAATTTTGGGTTTTGGGAAAAAAAAAGAGATTGTCAAACCTCCTGTAGCCACACTTTTACTGGAAGAAAAAAAAAATCTTTGCATCCAAAATCAAAGCATGTTCCATGATTACCGGATTCCTGGCATGTTGACTGCGTGCCAGCACTAACCAGAGCCACAGCCCTCAGAACCGGCAGCGTGATGTGGAAGAGAAATGACAGTGCTGACAGACAGCCTTGAAGCAAGCACAGCTCTGTGGCAGGCCTTCCTGCTCAATTCTCAGCAGTGGGAGGAGCAGAGGACTGGGGTGGGGGTGAGGGATAAAAACAAGCAAACAAACCAACACCCCGAGGATCAGGGAGGGAGATAACAGGGTAATGCTGGGGCGGGAGAGAGGGGACAGGGGACCCAAACAAGCAGTGTCCACCGCAGCTCTGCAGGCCAGTGAGCTCACCGGGCTAACTCATTTACAGCAGTGTGGGCGAGTGAGCGGCAAAGCCTCAGCACAGCATGGCCTGGAGTAGCCGAGCAGATGGAGCCTCCTCCGCAGCTCCCCTCTATGGACTCTGGCTCTGAGCAATTCAGGCAAAAAATGCACACTGCTGCTGCATGGGGCGTGTGCAGTATGGGGTACTCTGGTACGCCCTGCTTCTTTCATGAGGGAAGTTAACAGGCCCAAGCTCCAGGGTTACTCCCAAGCAGCCCCAGCTTCTTCCTAAGGAGACAGAACTTACTATGCTGCTATGCTCAAGGGGCAGCCTTCTACAACAAGTGTGAACCACCCACTCCTCGGGCACTGAAATGGATACAGAATCTGTACTCACTCACTGCCCTTGTATATGCAGCGCCCTCTTACCTGTTTGACCAGGAAACAGTGACCCGCAATAGCAACCCTAGCACTACAGCTTCCACAAACAGGTGCCCACCCACAGCACAAGGTACAAGCATTAAACTGCAATGGCCACCTTAATCCATCAGTCAAATTCCTTTGGACACTCAAAATAAAAAGGTTAGAAAAGAGGTTTGACAACTCAGGCCAAAGATGTGTCTTCCCTCCCTTGCTGTGTCTTCTCTGCTGTCATCACACCGCTCTTCCAACTCCACACAGCACTTCCTGAGAAACGGCCCAGGAGGGCAGCTTTCGACCAGCGACATACCTCAATCTATGGAGATCTAACTCCACATCTTGCTTCATTTAGTTTCTCTCTCTCCATCCAGGTCCTCGGGGCCTCAATCAGATGACAATGCTCTGTCACTGATCTAACTCTTGGCCTGCTGTGCCCCCTTCCAGGAAACATGGAATTTATCTCAAAGACTAGAGGCTGCCATGCCACCTATACCACAACTACTTATTCTCCCAAAGAGCTAAGAAATAAACAGGCCCTGCCTATCAGTAGCTCTCTCCCTTCAATTCTGTTAAAACATCTTCAATGGTCCCTTTCTTTATCATGTCTAATTTATACCCTGGAAATTATATGGCAAGCTGTATTCTGGTCTAGCTCAACACAAGAAAACCTAAGATCTGTAGCAAAGAGGACCTGAAGTTCACTTGGAGCTCAACTTCTGCTCTCACTGAGACCTTACGCCTACACTGACCTCTACTCACAGCCTTCACCTTCCCTATCTTAAGGGGCACATTAAAGCAAGGACACCTATGAAGCCACACCTGACACACAGTTAAGTATTCTGTACATGTATTTGCTATGACTTTCCTTATTAATATTCAATTTATGTCATCATTCTCTAAAACAAATAATTTCCTTTAGTTTGACCCATACTCAAACAAGCCCTTCACACCCACTCCCTGCAAGACCCTCTGACCAGTACCAACCAGCACAAGCCCCTCTTGCTCACCAGTGGCTCATAGGGCCCTCATCTGCAATACTTACCTCTAATACAGCGCTCTTCTACGTATCTACTAAACCTAAACCATACTTTAAGAAACAACTTCCACCTTCTCTCCCCTAAAGAGTCTTCTTATAGGGTCATGGACTGTAAGAATTTTTTATGTTTACTGAGAGTCACATAATGTAATACTTATTCAAAAAAATGTTCCCTATTACCTAATGCTGTGATTAAATGAGTAAGTCCTATAACCACTTTTATCTGGCCTCCTTGGGATCTAGCTGGAGTCAACCATGGTAAGGTCTAAGTGTTCAACAAAAACCTTAGGGATCAACAGAAGGACAAAACAACTTGGAACTGGAAGGAAACAGCAGGACCAAACTCCTTGACAATCAACTACAGAAGGTGTCACCTCCTCCTCTCATCACCAAAATGATTAGTCATTGCTAACCAGTCCAAGAAAATAACTCCATAGGTGGCAGTGGCAACAACACGCTTGACTAAACTCAAGGGCTTCTCCCAGTCATTACCTCCTCAGACTGGCTATATCTAACGCCCCTTTGCCACAGAAAGACACCAGGAGAAGGACCTTCTGTATGCCTGCAAAAGACTCCACAGAAGAAACCACCTTATGAAGAGCATCATCTCTGGAATTCTGGCCAGAAATAATTTTCTGTTGTTTAAGCCATTCAATCAATTCAATCAAAGTCTGGCTACTGTCTTAGTCGGGGTTTCTACTCCCGGACAAAACATCATGACCAAGAAGCAGTTGGGGAGGAAAGGGCTTATTCAGCTTACATTTCCACATTGCTGTTCATCACTGAAAGAAGTCAGGACTGGAACTCAAGAAGGTCAGGAAGCAGGAGCTGATGCAGAAGCCATGGGGGGATGTTCTTTACTGGCTTGCTTCCCCTGACTTGCTCAGCCTGCTCTCTTATAGAACCAAGACTACCAGCCCAGAGATGGCACTACCCACAAGGGGACCTCCCCCTTGATCACTAATTGAGAAAATGCCTTTCTTCACTGGCTTGCTTCCCCTGGCTTGCTCAGCCTGCTCTCTTATAGAACCAAGACTACCAGCCCAGAGATGGCACTACCCACAAGGGGACCTCCCCCTTGATCACTAATTGAGAAAATGCCTTACAGCTGGATTTCGTGGAGGCACTTCCCCAACTGAAACTCCTTTCTCTGTGATAACTCCAGCCTGTGTCAAGTTGACACAAAATTAGCCAGTACAGCTACTTTGTCACTGGTATTTGTTACATGGTTGCAAACTAATACAAGTACCCAGAAATAGACCCACACAAATACAGCCAGTTGGTCTTCACAAAGGAACAAAAGCAATACAAAGAAGAGTCTTCCCATCAAATGGTTCTGGACCGAGAACTATCACACCATGCCCACCCACCAGTGCACACCTAGATCTTATACCTCTTACAAAACTCCATTCAAAGTAGATTACAGATATAAAAATGCAAAGCTACAAAGATAACATATTAGAAAATCCAGGTCTGACATAGACATTATGAGAATGAAAAGGCAAGACAAAGGGAGAGACCTTTGCAAATACCTTAGTAACAGACATGGACCCAAAATTAAACTCTTAAAATTAACAATAGCAGAGCAAAAGCAAGCAATCCATTTTTTTATTGTTTATTTAAAATGGGGGTTTACTATGTAAGCCCAAACTGGCCTGGAAATTGAAATCTTCCTGCTTCAATCTACTGAGTGCTAAGATTATGATATAATCTTAAAATGTAGACTTAAGTCCATGCCTGGCTCACAATTATGTTTCTAAAAAACTTTAGATAGGGTATCTTACCAGAAAAGACATAGTTATAACAAAACGTACAGTATGTTCAATACTTCATATTGTTAGGATTTGCATATTAAAATGGGTATCAGCATGCACACTGTAGAGCGGCCCACATCTAAGACACTGGAAACACCAACTGCTGAGGAAGATGTGAAGCAAGCGGACCTCTCAGTCACCGCTGGTGGGAATGCTTACAGCCACTCTGGAAGATACCACAGCGCCTTACAAAGCTAAGAATAGGCTTACAATACAATCCAACAATAGTTGGATCCTTGCTAATTACTCAAGTGTGATGAAAATTTTTATGTAAGAACCTGTATATGATTATTTATTGCATTTCTACTTACTATGCAAAAGCTTGGAGACCACTAAAATAGTTTTCAAATAAGTGAAAGAGTAAATCATCAAGGTTCAATCAAATATGGGACTATGAATCATCAATATAAGAAATGAGTTATCATGTCACAAAAAGACAAGGATGAATCCAAGTCACATTGCTAAGTGAAAGAAGCCAGTCTAGAAAGCCATGTTATATAATTCTAGTTATATGACATTTTGGAAGGGAAAAATGTATATACGAAAAAATGCATAATATAGAATATATACATACATGTGTTTGCAAACCACGTCACAAAAACATAGAGACGAATATCCAAGTCACCCAGCTAAGCAAAAAAAAGTCAGTCTAGAAGGCCATATTTAGGGAACAAAGTCCTTAAATAAAGGTCCCCAGAAGAGACCACACCCTTATTATAATAAAACCAGGGTTTTTTTTTTTTTTAAAGGCTACTCATAAGCACAGGTATGTATTCAAAAGCACAGGTAGGTAACCTGCTTGGGTTTTTAAGAGCAGGAGGTGGGTGGGCTGAAGGGGCTTTTTAGAATTAAAATCAAGCCACATACATCTACAATGCCAGCACTTGAGAGCCTGAAGCAGGCTAACAGGCAGATTTAAGGCCAGTCTGGGGCTACATATATAACCCAGCCTGCACATGCGGGCCAGCCTGGGATGCGTATATAACCCAGCCTGCTCACTGTGACCTAGAGCTCCAGTCCCCGACAGCATTAGGTCTGAGAAATCCCACACTGTAAAACCAACATCAAAGCCTATCTCAGCGGGGACAGACAAAGGTTTCTGCAGAAGGTAAGGCAAAGCTGTTGCCAACACACATGCTCCACCAACCCGAGTCACAGATTCTTACGGGGTAAAATGAAATAAAATAAAATCTACCATGATTAAAAGCCAGCACAAAGAACAAAACCAACAAAGATTAAACCTACCAAAGATTAAAATTATACAATGACACTTCAAAAGAAAATGTTCAAGACTAATTTTTAAAAAACAAAACATAAAAGAAGTCAAAACTGAATTATGCAAAAGGTATATATAGACTTGGAAAAGTTTTTTTTAAAGGAACTTCTAGAAACATTCATAATTACAATGTAAAAAGTAATGGTCTATATACCATGCCCCCCCCAGGATCCTTCGTTGAAACAATAATTCAAAGTATGTGGAAATGAGAATGAAGAGATGGCTCGGTGGTTAGGAGTATTGGCTGCTCTTCCTCAGGGCCCTGGGTTTGAGTCCCAGAACACACATGGCGGCTCACAACCTTCTGGAACTGTGGAGGGACTCGGAACAGCCTCTTCTGGAATCCTCAAAGAGCAAGCACATGAAGCTCGTGGTCCATACACATGTACACAGACAAAACACTCATACACATGATAATAAAGTTAAATTAAAATAGAAGAAAAAACAAAGGCTATAGAATAAAGAGAAGTGAGGTACAGGAACAGATAGAGGAAACAAATACTTTAGCATAGAGAAAAAACATACTTCTACTTACAAATCCACACACTACTGTGAGGCTTCAGGACACCTACAGTGAATGGGGAAATGTCCAAGTCAATCAGAGAAAAGACAGACGCGTTAGCTGGGAACTGACAGCAAACCTCTGTCCCAGCAACTATGATGCAACAAAGATAAACGAAGGGTATTTGTGGATAGAATTACCTTTACCTCACATGATTCCTCACTTTAGAAACTAAAGAAGAAAAAACAAAAAAAAACCCACCAAACATTCCTTAAACAGCGGGTAGTACAGAAAGGAGTAAGACGCTGGGAGGGTCAGCAAGCCAAGAAACCGTGCCAGCCCGAGGACAGCCACCAAAGACAGCCATCGGTAGACAGGAAAGGTCTACACGGCAACCTGCAGCATTCGTGAGCCAAGGTAAGACATAGCACAGCCAACCAGAACAGAGGGACTATCCAGTCACCACGCATGCGGGCATTCTATGGGCAGCCTCAAAATTATAAAACCTTTGAGTGGGTAGGAAGGAGAGAATTTGGTAAGAAATGTCACCAAATACCAACCAACAGCTTCCAAACATCAGAAAGACAAGATTGGCACTAATGAATCTGGAGTGCACAACAAAATAAATTATGTGTTCCTAGTTCTTTTCAAAAACCCATTCCACTTATTTACTGTGGGAGGAGGGCACATGCCGTGGTATGATTATAGACCTGGAGGGCAGCTTGCCAGAGGCCAGTTCTCTCCACCACAGGGATTTCAGGGATCGAAGTCAAGTCATCAGGCTGGTGATACAAGCCTTTACCTGCCGAGCCATCTGCCGAGTCCTGCAAATTCTAAAGTGGTACTCACCTGTATCTTAGATTTCTGAAGCATTATCTATCTCATTTCCCCATATGCCTATGACTAAGAAAAGTTACCGATTATTTCTGTCCACTTCAATCCCACAGGAGTGACTGTGTGTGCAGTATATGTATACACATGTTTATATCGCATGTGCATGTGTCTCCCTCGGTTGCTCTCGCCCTCAGCTTTTTGAGACAGGCTCTATCACTACACCCAGAGCTCCCTGACTGGGTTAGACCACCTGGCCTCTCAGCCCCAGGGATCCTTTTCTCAACCTGCACAACACTGGCTCACAGGTGTGTGCCACTGCACTTGGCTTTTGTGTGGGTACTGGAGGGATCTGAACTCAGATCCTCATGCTTGCTTTTAGCAAACCATTTACCAACTCTCTACCCAGCCCACAAATTCTTCTGACTGACTTTGTGATTCTTTATGTACAGAGACCCAATTTTTCTTTAAGCACTAAATCAAGATCAGTGTTTCCAGGAAGTCTTAAGTTTCTTGTCTATAGCCTCATTGTCTATCCCCTGAAGTGTTCACCTCCACCTTAGACACGCTGCTTAGCTATGCTCTCCTTCCATCACAGGGTAAGCTATCAGAAAGGAACACGGTGGGCTCTTCCAAACAACCCAGCATTGCTCTCTATGTGTTTTCCTGTGAAAATGAAACAACCTTCAAGTGCATTTTTCCTTCTAAAGTCAAAGAAGATGCATTCTGCAAAATGTGCACATATAAATATAACAATATCTCACATATAAAAATAAGCTGAGTGTATAAGGCCATTGTTTTCATCTTTGACATTACAGAAGTAGGTTTTCTTAAATAGTCATTTTCTAGTCTCCTCGTTTCTTAAGAGAAGTCCATATGCTCAGGGTTAAAACTGAACAAGGTTAAGCCAAAGGAGGTCAGACATTACTAGCACAGTCAAAACTCTTGTAAGAAATGAAAACGTGGCTCACAAAATGACTAATGTACTTCGTTGACTATCCCATAAATTACCTTTTCGCTGTAGTATCAGCAGAATAAGCTAGGGATAAAATTTATGAGTTTTTAAAAAATAACAAAAATATTGATGTTTTTAAAAGATCTAAATAAATAGATATATTACACCCAGAGATGAGAAGATTCAATGTTGGTAAGACCTTAATTCTCCATAAATTGATCTGCAGATCCCACACAACTCCAATCAAAATCCCAACCGGCTATGTATGCGATAAAATAGTGCAATCCGATAATGATTCTCAAAGATTTTTTTAATGAGTGCATGCCCAAGCTGGTAAAAGCAGCCTGAGTGGTAGTCAGCTATGCAGCTAGGATCTGGCCACTAGGATGAGTGAGCTCTGCACCCTGAGACTGCTCTATACTTCCTGTCACATTCCAAAGTTTACAATTATTGTTAATTTAAAAAAATTCCAGCAAGCATTTATACTTATGTTGAAAACTAATTCTATAAAAAAGCCAAGGCTGTAAACAGAAAAGTCAATTGTGAAAAACATAGCAATGCCAGAAGACATACATTATCTGATTTCAACTTTCAAAACTACAGTGACCACGACAGTGAAGGAGTCATGAAAGTGCAGTGCACACCAGCAGAGGAGGGCAAGCCTGCAAGGGTCCAGTGTGTACAGTCGGCTGCTTCCCCCAGCTGCCAAGTGCTCATCTGTGATCCATGTACACTCAGTTCAGTAGACAGACACTACACGGTGACAGAAATCACAAGAGTAACTGTGGGATGAAGTGGGGCAGCACTGATGTGTGGTTCAGCCGGGAAGCACAAGAGGGAACTTCCTGAAATGTTCTAGAAATGTATGGAACCGTCCATCTTACTAAGAAACTGGGTCACACAACTGTATATATTGTCAAAAACCCCATAACTGAAACCTATAATCTGTATTTCACTGTAAGTTTTAAAAGAGTCATCTATTTATTTAGGGTGCCTGCCTATTTACGTGTGCCATGCACATGCAGGTGCCCTGGGTGGCCACAGTGTGAGATCACCTGGAGGCAGGACTGGAGATGACAGACTGCGGCCTGATGTGGTCCCGGGAACTGAACCCAGGAATCTGCCAGAGCAGTACTTGCCCTTACCCGATGAGCCATCTCTCCAGCTCCAGTACCTGTCCTTACCCAATGAGCCATCTCTCCAGCCCCAGTACCTGCTTTTACCTGATGAGCCATCTCTCCAGCCCTCTGTAATTTCTTAAAATATACAACAGTAAACAAATGTGTAAAATATTTGTGTCTAAAAACTGGAAGAAAATATATTGCCACAATAAAAGTATTTATCTATTTTAAAACATAAAAATTAAACAATAAGAAAAAATAATAAGATATATGATGCTGGTCCATTAGTCCTTTTAGAAGTTTCTCTCTGGATCTGTAGTACTTTGAAAAGAGGTAAGGGCTTTTCATCTCTTCCTAATAATGCTTCAGTCCTCAAAAGAAACTGATTTCCTCAGTCCTTGTACAAAGCCTTAAAAGGGACTGTGGCCCAGTGGCTTCCTGCTACTCTGCCTCTGAGCTGCTGTGCTGAGAAGAAGTCTCCCTACCACACCACCACAGCCACCATAGATATACTGCACCTCTACAGTATATCTATCCCAGAGGAGTCAGGCTGACACCACACCACCACAGCCGCCATAGATATACTGCACCTCTACAGTATATCTATCCCAGAGGTGCCAGGCTGACACCACACCACCACAGCCGCCATAGATATACTGTACCTCTACAGTATATCTATCCCAGAGGTGCCAGGCTGAGTGCCCAGGCATGGAAACCTTTCAAGCTATGAGCCACCCTTAAGCCTTCTTTTTCATTAAGCTGGTTTTCTCAGGCGTTATGTTATAGTGACAGAGCTCAAACATTTATCCTTAGCTTACTTCAAATAACCTTGGAGAACAGTCCCAGGATCCCTGAAACTTCCTGAGATTCTTTTTGGTCCAGGAAGTCAAAACTATTTTCAGAACAATACAAAAAATGCTATTTGCCACCATGACTAAGCCTTCGCACAAACCAAGAAAGCAGACATGCAGTAACTAGCACTCATGTGTTCTTCACTGCCCCAGATTCAGAGGGGGAAACCTGTTTTTTACCGAAGCATGTCTTTGTTGGAGTACAACGTTACTATTTTCATTAAATCTTGACCCTGTAACATGCCATCTCATATCCTATGTGATGAAACTAGACATATATACACGAGACACACCTGCAGTACCACAGCTCCTCTGACTGGGTTGCAAGCTGAGCTAGCCACTTCTCCACGGCACACCAGTTTTACTCAAAATGACTACAGATAACCTGGGTTGCTCATGACTGGGTATATGACAGACATTTTCTTGAAAATGAATTAAATGCATCTGTCACATCAATAAAACAACTGACAGACAGCATTTGTGGCAGCCATACATCCAGCTAGCACTTTAAGCAGAATCAGACTCCAGGGAAATACAGTTCAAGACCTTTCTAATTTGAGAACATAAAAAGCCTGTTTGGGGAATTTGAAGACCCAGTTACCATAGGAAACCTGCATTTCCCAAACGGCCAAGCACGATGCTAAACAATCATGCAGGGATGGCCAAGCTGGAGGATCGGGTTGGCAACTGGACCATGGCAGCAAGCAGACTGGCCGCCACTCTCGCTCCACATGCAATTAACCCCAAAGAAGCTCCTGCTTCTCAAGAGGCAGGGACAGAGAAGAATAGCCACAAATACCTACAAACTCTATCTCTTCCCCAACTCCACATTTGTGAGACCAGATCTTCTTCATGTATTTCAGCCAAACATTGCCACAGGCTAGAAAAGTAGAACTGAGACTCTGTTCTCTTTAAACAGACAGTAAACACATTTCAAAACATATAGCAAGGCCACCCTCATTCCATTTTTTGTTTAGAAAAGTTATTTTTCATTAAACACCACCAGTTTATTACTAGCAATATTTTTATTTTGCAGTTATATTTGCTACTGTGGCAAACAGCAATGGCTCTCACTAACATCCACAACATCAGGGTTCTCTGGCAAGTGTTCTTGCCCTTCCTTGTCAGATCCACTGTGAGACTGTCACAATACTACAGAACACTTCCAGCACCATTACTCCCACAGGAAAGCCTTCTGAACTCCTTCCTGGAGCCTATGCTGTTGTATCTAACCCACATGCCCTGGCTCTCAACAAGTCTGGCCCTGCTTTATTCAGCAAATCCTTTTTCTCCATGTTCCACCCCGCATGCCTTCTATCTTGTCAATCTCTCCCTTAGGTCTCAAACCTTTACCCATCATTACACTTCACCTGGATGGCTGCCCACTCTCTTCCCTGCCTCCTCCAAGCTACCTAAATCTTACTGGTTCTGTGAGAGCCTTGAGTATTAGGTTTAAGTATATATCCTTTAACCTACAAGCAGTGAAGAGAGTGTTTCAGGCAAAGACTGGTGGAAGATTTACACAGAAAAAAAAACAAAATGAAACAAAATAATTTACTACTTCAAATTCCTAAGAAGAGTTAAAGCAACAATAACAACAAAAATGTCTTGCTGAAAACCAGTTATACAGTTACAAGACAAAGGCAGCCAGCACTGTTGCCTAGAATCTAACCTAGAATCTCAGGTTGTAGTTGCAGAAACACAGCCTCTTCCAGATTATAAAAAAGAACTGTAAAAACCAAACAGCAGCCAGGTGGTGGCGCACCTCTTTAATCCCAGTACTTGGGAGGCAGAGGCAGGTGGATTTCTGAGTTCGAGGCCAGCCTGGTCTACAGAGTGAGTTCCAGGACAGCCAGGGCTACGCAGAGAAACCCTGTCTCGAAAAAACAAAAACAAAAAACAAAAACAAACAGCAAAAAGAAAACACGATTCCATTTCTTGAATTTAAGGGTTTTTTTCCTATTGCTGGGCAAAGTCCTTTTCCTAAAAATTCAATCATATTTTCAAATAGTAACATTTAAAGAAGAACCTAGTGGTATTTATTAGAGTTGGGACTTCCTTAGTAAGTACTTTGAACCAAACTTTTTTCTGATTTCTCCAAACACTGAAATATCACATATGCATAGTGAGATCTTGGGTTTAGGACCAAGTCTAAAGATGAAGTTCACCTGCTTCATGTGCCCTGGTCAGACTGCTTAGAGGAATGTTACTAATGTTTTCTCAGCCTACCTGCATCGGGGCTTCTAAGACCAGTGAGACCAGGACTGAGTTTCCCACTGGACATCAATCAGCACTACACTGTTTGGATTTAGGACCATCTTGTAATTTAGACTGTTGGGTTAGGGATTATCACACCCACTTATAGCCATTACATCTTCAGCATAAAACAACAATGACTGCTCGTGCATGTAACTCTGAGCCTTGCTTAGGCCTTCAGATCTGAATGACCGACGTTACGCTCTGTGCCCACTAATGCCAGAGCCTTAGGACTGGCCCAGCAGCACTGTGCTGTGAGCTCTGCCAGTTGGAAACTATGGTCTGTCCTCCACCCACATAGCTGCCACTCTCTTGTGTTGCCATCTTCTTCATTCCTGATACTCCTTGAGACTCTACTATCAGTCACTCTTCTAGGCCCTCAAGATACAGCGCTGAATCAAGCAAAATCATTCTGGATTTACACTCTGGTAAGACGTGACAGGTAGTGACACATGCTATAATAAGAAACTCAGAAAAGCTGAGGAGAGCTGACCTCTCTCTAAAGGAGAGCCTGATGCTTGCACGGCTTCTCTGGCTGCCGAGAGCTGCTGGAGCACACAGAGTGGTCTGTGTGCACAGTGCCAGCTTGCTATCAGGAACTATTTCACATGAGCATTCTAATCAGATGCTTAAATCCCAGGAGAAAGGGGCCTTACTCTAAGTTAGTTGATAATACTTGGTTGGAATATCTTTTCTCATTATAAATATGCATTCAAATTGTTTAATCCTCATTTACTTGTATTCCTAATGAAGCCCGCCCCCCTGAAAATATTCCAGTTCTACCAAATCTGGATATTTCCCAGAAAGATAGACAGTGGGTGGAGGGTCACAGACAGATTTATTAAAAGTGATATTAGAACTTGCAAGTACTAACTATAACAGAGTACATTTTTTTATTATACTAACCATGTGCCCTGAGACATGCTGGAAATGAAAAGACAAACCATCTAGAAGCCAGGAAAGGAGGCAGAGATTCTAAGTAGAGACAGGAAGTGCAGCAACAAAGATGTGTATGAGGGTAGCAGAAAAAAAAGATGTAGTCGCACTAACAGCAATTGGCCATGACAGTCCTAACACCTTCGCAGGCATCACCATCACACAGAGGAGGATGGGGTCAGTGGGTGCTTACACCAGGGAGCCTGGCTCTAGAACTTGCTCTTTAGATTGCCATGGTGACACAGACAGCTCAGCTGTGGAGAGTCTGAGGCATCTAGGGAATCTTGAATGAGGAAACCAGTAAGGTTTTGGTCTCAAACTTTGATACCTGAAAGTGGACATACGCTTTACTTTCCTATAAATACTATGTGCCAAACCCTGCCATTTTTACCACTCACTGTCCCTAATACATCAGCTTTATATACGGTGGCTGTTCAATCCTCTCTCACAAGACGATTTACCAATTACTCATCTCAATACAAATCATGTATTTGATGTGCATTTACAGAGACCACACGAGACAAAGACTGAAGGCAAACTGTTATGAATTGTAATGTAAATATCTGTGTTTTCTGATGGTCTTAGGTGACCCCATAAAAGGGTCACTAGTCATCCCCCACAAAGGAGGTTACGACCCCCAAGTTGAGAACTATTCCATGGAAGTAGAAGTGAGCAGAGAAACCCAGCCAGCTACGGCCCAGCTGTTCTTGAGTGCTTCAAGTATTCACATTCCCCATCAGAAGTGAGAATTAGCAACAGTTCCACCAGGTGTGGTAGCAGAGCCTAAACTCCTAGTACACTGGAAGCAGCTTAGGCTAAGAGAGTGCCTGCTTCAAAACCAACAGATGAACAAACTGCCTGCAAAACCCCAAGAGTTTCACAAAGTTTTATTTTTGTGAATGCTAACTACAACGGGAAAACTAGTTTTTGTTGACATCTGGATACCTAGAAAGACGCAGTCACAAGGAAGCTAACACACATTTCTCTAAATACTACACAATGATTTTCTGACTCTATTACCCTATGTCTCAAAGACATATTACTTACTTCTCAGAGAGAGAAAGCTCTTTTCACCCGCTGAGCTCTCTGGCGTCTTTAATAAACCCACGGTGTAGCTTTCCCTGAAGCATCCAACAATGCTTAGCAATCACCTGTGTATGGACTGTGACTAACGCCTGAGAATCTCATCTAGAACCTGAGACAGCTCCAAGGACTCAGGTCATAGCACACTGTCAAAACTGAGGCCCGCCTAGTGGGCAACAAGATCAATGCAAGGAAAAGGGACAGAACTCAAGAGAACACAGGGTTTGGCTAGAGCTGGGGACAGCAACCAGACTACAAAATAGGTTTTCTGAAATAAACCTGGAAAAACAAAGACTTTAGGGGTAGGAATAATTTAAACTAAACTGGAAAAGTGTCCTGTCTATGAAAAGACAGTATACATGCAGATATCACATGTGGACAGTATGAACTATATAAAACTTCCCAATTTCTCCAATACAGTCTTCCAATGACAAATCTATGCTCACTACATTCTCACTGAGAACATAAAGAATGCTTACATCCATGTTAGCTTTTAACATGTGATGCAGCATATTCATCTAAAAGGTTCACACTTAAGAACCATGGAATTGAACTACAAATTCATTCTCATTCTCTCTCTCTCTCTCTCTCTCTCTCTCTCTCTCTCTCTCTCTCTCTCCCCCCCCCCCCCGACCTATCAGGTAAATTTATGATTTTGAGTTTGGGCTGCATTCATATTATCCTGAGTCAAATGGGGTCCAATGACTAGACATGCTTACTGAGCCATTCCACATGCAAAATAAAGAACAAACACATACAACATAAAGTTTCTTAATTTCAGAGTACTTCATGATCCTCTCGGGGCCCAATCATAGCTTCATGTGTCTGTCTCACAGTCCCCAGGTAACCCTTGTACAAATGCTTAATGGCTGATAGACTGTGCATAGTCTTATGTGGAATTTCTCACTTTAAAAGTGTATATTCAAGTGCTTTCAGACAGTGCCGATGAAATGGATCACACTGGCAGGAAGGGAGGGAGGGGAGGAGGGAAGGGTAAACAAAAAAAGAAAAGGAAAAAATATTACTTTGGGGGTAAAACTCAAGTCGTTCATTCAGCACCAACTAAAAGGACCTGTGAAGGTAAGAACAGTCCCAGACAAGGCAGTCCTGTGATGCTAAGTATGTTTTACAAGCTGCATGGCTGCCAGATCCCAGATCCTCAACATCCCAGACCAGCACTCTATAACCAAGCTACAAATACAGTAACTGTGTCACTGCAGTGGGTGGAGAGTTTTCAAAATAAAAATCCCTTGAAACACCAACCTTCCAAGAATTACTATAATTAGGTCTAACTTACTTACTTAATAGACCCATTCCATTTTTAGCGCCTACTCACTGACAGCTTAAGGAGCAATGCTCATACACTGGCTTTTAGAAACAAGAATCACTTTTCTCCAGCTCATCAGCAGCATGTGTGTCAGAAACATCTAACAGCAAACGAATGTGGAAATGTGGAAATGCGTGTCTTCACAGCATGCCTTGATTGTAAAAAGGAGGGAAGGTTCAGCTCTGGGCGATGAAGCAGGCAGGAGACCACACGGTGAATCTCTGGGACAGAGACATCACCAGGGTCTCTGGTGATGAGTCTGGCAGACGGGAATCAAGCTTCTCTTCTCTGATGTAAGGAGCAGCCAAAAGAGCCACTCGAAACTCAGAAGTGTGACAGTCCACATGCCCAAGGCAAGCATGCCTCAGTTTCCTCCCTGGGAAATTCAGCATGACGATCTGTCCGAGCCCATGCTTACAGAGACGGTGCCTCCCACTGATGGAGAACGCAGCCTACAAACTAGTCAGCTTCTGCCTCTGCCATCTACCAACTTCTCCTTCTGCCTGCTGCTTCAACTGCATCTGCCCCACAAGACCGTTGTCGGAGGAGGGGGGAAACGTTCAGTAAGTGTGTGCCAGACAGCAAGCGCTCCAGAAATGTTAGCTACTCCAGCATTAACGGCTGACAAGATTCATCAACTTGCCAGACTTCTGTCACGTTCCGATAGAATTACAGACATGAAGCTTTTCTCTTTAGTCAGGTAAGTTCCCCCCTATGTTTAAGGAGTTTGCCTTGAGGCAGTCTTATTCTGTTACTCATCCCCACCACATAGGCCAGGCTGGCCCTGAACTGGTGGCCCGCATTCTCTGCCTCAGCTTCCCAGGGGCTGAGATTACAGACGCGTGCTATCAAGCTGTCTTCTTGGTTTTGCTGTTGTTTAGGTTTGTCTTTAAATATAGTAAATACATGACTAATTATTCCAGGAACCTACCTATATCCTTGGTAAAACATCATTCTTGGCTGTATCACAATTTCCAAGTCAGTCTGTCTGGGCAACATGAACTATCTATCTCAAGAACTAGAAAAACACACACACGCACACACACACGCACACACACACACCCACCCATATGTGCCAAAACTTAACTGTACACATTGCCACTTATGAGAAAATTTAACTTTTCATCTACTATGATAGTCAGATTCCCCCAGACAGTTTCTAGCTCTTGGATTTGGGTATATTTCTACCATCTTAGTCATGACCACTACTATTCCCAGGGATATTCCAAGCCTCCTAACTGCTCTCTCCATCCACTACAATCTGGACATCGGGATTGGAAACTTTTTTGTTTTTGTTTTTTTGTTTTGTTTTGTTTTTCGAGACAGGGTTTCTCTGTGTAGCCCTGGCTGTCCTGGAACTCACTTTGTAGACCAGGCTGGTCTCGAACTCAGAAATCCGCCTGCCTCTGCCTCTGCCTCCTGAGTGCTGGGATTAAAGGCATGCGCCACCACACCGGGCTGGGATTGGAAACTTTTTAAAGTCCGAATATTCATGTGCGCGTACCTGTGTGTGTGTGTGTGTGTGTGTGTGTGTGTGTGTGTGTGTGTGATACATGTCATCTAACTCCTGGAGGCCAGAGGACAACTCTGAAGTTGGTATCCTCATTACACTTTTCCTGTGTTCTGCAGATCTAACTCAAGCAAGCCTGAGCCTCAGCTCACAAGTCCAAATCTAAATTGGATCCAGTCATGCATGTCTACACCTCTCCCACTCAGGGGACATAGGTGGAGGATGATGACTTTCAGGTCAGCCCGAGATACACAGCAAAATCCTGTATACCAAAAAAATACAACAAAGAGGAAAGAAAGAAATGGGGCCTGGAAAGACAGACAGCTCAGCAGCTGGGAGCACCGGCTACTATTCCATGACTCCAACTTAGTTCCCAGTACCCATGTCAGACAGCTCGCAACTGCCAGCAACTTCAGCTCCAAGAGATTTGATGCCCTCTTCTGGCCTCCACGGACACGCTGTGTGAACACACACGCACATACACACACACACACGCACACACACGCACACACTTTTAAGAAAGAAAGGGAAAATCCATATCTAATTTCATCCCCCTGGCAGGACTCCCCTAAGTCCCACAACTAGAAGGTCTATAGGAACCAGGGTTCACATCCAGGATCCCTGTGGCTGCTCAGGCTCCGTCTTTCTCAGCTTCACACTGGTGTCTGTGGCCTTCGGATCACGATCCCTCTATGTGGCTTTGTCCCCTCTCACCATTGCCCTGAGCAGGGCCTTATTATCATCTTCCAGATCTTGGCTAGAAGCTGCCGGACTGGAGCGGGATAAACCCAGCCCTCTTGTTCTGTGCTAGCAACCTTTGCCAGACCCTCTCTGCACAGAATACAACTGGAATGAGGTGACTGAAACTGCTGTTTAATGCTGTTCTTGTCCAGAAAAAAAATAATAATAATAAGACTTCGAATAAATCTGGGTCCATTCCTGTCTTTAGTTCACCAACACGTGCCTGCTAAGTTATAGACTGGGGTTATGCTCCTTCACACACCTCTGTCAATAGAAGAAAGTGAGGTGCTATGTGAAGGAGCCAAGCGGATCACTCACAAAAAAACCTGAGGTATTGGCTAACTTGCCTTACACATTCCATTGAGGCAAGACTACAACCCCATTGCTTTAGCATGGGCAAAAATAAAGTGAAAACTAAACTTTCCTAAGTAATACTCTGGGCAGCCTCAGGTGCTCTGAAAAACAGGAGCCCAACTTCAGTTACCATGTAAGTAGATAGGCTACTAAATCAAGACTGCTGCCACCTTTGGCACTATCCGCCTCCCTTCTTGGCTGACTCCGCAAGGCCAAGAGCTTTGCTGGCCTGGGATTTATCCTCCCACATTTAGAAGTGGTCCCTTTGCAACACAAACGCTGTTCTGCTAAGGAGCTTTGAATTCTTACCTTGTCAAACCAATACTCTTCCTAGATACTCGATTCACAAAAAAAGAAAAAGAAAAAAGAAAGAAAAGAAAGAAAGGAAAGGAAAGGAAAGGAAAGGAAAGGAAAGGAAAGGAAAGGAAAGGAAAGGAAAGGAAAGGAAACACATCTGATTCCTATGTGTCACTGACAAAAACAAACGCCACTATCCAATTCTTTTTGGAGAAAAAACAAAAAAACAAAAACCCGAAGTTGCTCTCTTGCCTCCAAAAACCCATCTCTTTTTACAAAACATGACTACTTGGAAAATTACAAGGAACTGACAAGCTGATGTCAAGAGGCTAAAGGCTAAAGCACAGGCAGATGTTAAGAGGCTAAAGGCTAAGGCTGTCGATGGAGGCTGCCCAGCGTTAGGGCAGATCCAGCAGGCCCGGGCGGACAGTAGCTCCCAGCCACCGGGGCCTATGATCCCAGGTCCCGGAGAGGCACGTAGGGTTGTCAAACGCCAAGTCCCAACACCCGGGTTCGTCACACAGACCCTGCCCAGGCAACAAGCGCCCAGCCCCGCTCCGCCCTCCCAGGAGCGCAGCGGCTTGGGCCGCAGCCCTTCCCGGGACTGCGCGCAGGAGAGCCTGGGGATGGTCAGAGACCCGCGCGTCGCGTCCGGGGCACGGCTCCGGCTCGGACGCCGAGGGCTGAGGTCCCACGCCTGCCTCTTTGTTCCGTCCCCCGCGGCGCAGGCCCCGGCTCGGCCGCCCCTGCCCCTGCCCTCACCTTGTAGACGTCGCCGTAGGTGCCGCTGCCGATGCGCTGGATCAGCTCGAAGTCCTCCTGCGGGTTCCGGCGGGACAGGTCGAAGCCCGGGTTCATGGCGGGCCCCGGGTGCCCCCCGCCTCCCTCCCGGCCCGGGGAGGGGGGGCGCTCACGGGGGCCGCACGGAGGGAGCGCCCGCGGCCGGCCCGGCTCCGCCGCCGGTCACAATCGCCCGGCTGCACGCCGCGGCCGCCGCCGACCACGACGAGCCGCCCGGCGTCCCCGCCCCCCGCCGCCGCCGCCGCCGCCGCCGCCGCCGCCGCGCCGAGCCGGGTCACACCCACCAGGAGAGGAGCGCGCCCGCAGCCCCTCGCTCGGGGTGCAGCTCCAACATGGCTTCCGCCCGCCGCTCCGCCCGCACGCCCGCCCTCCCTCCCGTTCCCGGCCCGGCGCGCCACTGCGCAGCCGCCATCCCGGAGGCCGCGCGCTCCCGGCGGGCCCTGCGCGCTCCCGGCTCGCGCGCCCGATCGGGACGCGCCGGACGCGCCGGGCTCTGGGTTACAAAGTCGGACTGACTGCTTGTGGCCCCAGCCCCGGCAGGTAGTAGTTGCAACGCACTCTAAGACAGTATTCCCCCAACTTTTTAAGAGCAGGTACAACCGAGAGCCCCGACCCTTTCTTCTAGGTTTAGGGGAGGAAGGAGGTCCCCATCAGACAGGTGAGAAAGACCCTCGGGGACCGTGACAGTTGGGCTCTTGGGGTTGGCTTGACAGGAGTGCAAGAGAGAACAGGGGGCGGGGAGAAATCCGTGGAGAGAGTGGGCGGGAAGCAGTGCAGAACCAAAGCTGCGATTGACCTCTGTCCCGGGAGAAGGCTGGAGTTTTCAAAGCCCGGGGCGGGGACTGCGCAAGCTGTCTGACAACCCTGAGATGAAGGTGGTTGCAGAGGGTGTGGCCTGGACGGGATCTATTCCCACACCTGAAATGTAAACACGTGACCATCCGGAAGCTACGTATGGGACTTTACCTGCCCAGAGCTCCACCCAGCATAAGATCCAGATAGCCAGGGTTATGTCCAGACTGCTAAAAGTTATCTAAGAAAGGACTTAGGCAGTGGAAGGGTCATGTTGGGTTCTCAGTTATCTACTACGCATTTCCAAAAGCTGTAGCCAAGGACCACTCCGGCGCTCTGTTGGATTTTTGCTTCAAAAATGCTTTTCTAATCTCTTTAGGGACCACACCTAAAAAGACTAATGTGCCTTAATGCCTAATTCCTTCTCAGAAACTTGGTCTCATCAAACCTGTTAAGGAATAGTTGGACAGACTACTTAAAGTTAACAGCCTCACAGTTTTCAAAACCTTTCTATCATGTTACTTACAGTAAACTTACCTATTGACTAAATTCCCAAATTCTGTGCTCCAATCCATACGTGGTGTCATCCAAGCTCGTGGGAAGCTGAGCCGGAGCCCCGATGCAAGTGCAATGGTAACCTTGACTACCCAGTCGGGACGGGTGTGTTTACTCCAGTAATTGACTAAAAGCTGTTGGGAAGTGGCCCTCTTCTGTACCACACATAAACAGCCTCCCAATTGTATGCTGTTTAGTTATCCTAAAGCATCAGATTGTGACAGTGTTGCAATTCTGCCCCAGGAGTGCGAGTCACAGGATTAACTGAGGATAAACCTTAAGGCTGTGCTATCTTGAGCTCCTCAGGACTACTCATGGTTTTCCCCGCTTCTTCCTCCTGGTGGAAGGCACTTGCAGGGACTGAGGAGCAGGCCTGCCTTCTGCCTGTGCTGTGGGCGGAGAACTGTTTGTCTTCTTTAGGCTAAACAGGCAGATCATTCTGGATTCAGATAAGGAGATGTAAGTCTCTCAAAGCGGGACCAGCTCTGTTTGCTTTCTCTGCCCTTTTGTGAAAAAAAAAAAAAAAAAAAAAAAAAAAGCCAAGTTTCCAAGACGAAATGGCTTGCACCAGAAAGTTCTAATGGTTTCACCGCTTTGTTTGCCGGGATTACCATCTCTGCAGATAACCAAGTGTTTGCATCACTAATAGGCTTCTTTCAAGGGAAAAGACATTTCATAGGGTTGGAACAGGCTTTCAAGTGTTGTTTGTTCCATTTTTGGCAGGGCTTAACTTTTTTTTTTTTCCAGAGAGACAGATTTTCATGTAAGGGCCCGATTTGCCATATGGGTTAGGCCATAAATAAAAAGGTCTTTTGTAATTAACTGCTCACAGGGAATAAAAATAATTTGTTCCTTTGGGGATCTAGCCATACAGGTAAATACAATGCTCTCTTGCCCTTCCCCCCAGTCTACCTGGCCTCCACTTTGCTACAAGTAACACTAATGACACTTGCTTTGAATAAGAGAAAGGGCTTCCGGCTTCTGTGATTAGAGACATTCTTAGAAACCATCTGGGTTTGACTCTTAGATTTACTGTTGCTTGTGCAGCGGCACCCACCTTATCAGTAGATTAATATGGTGAGTGAAAGTTCATAACATGAAAGAAACAGTATCTTCCAGTACTGAGTGCTTACAAGGAGCCAAGAACTTTCCACATAGTATCTCATTTAATTCACAGAGCAACCTGATAGCTGAGATCATATTATCTCCTTTTTATAGCATCCCAGGCTAATTAAGCTACTCAAGGTCACATAAGAAAGCTCAGCTTTTACAGAGGCTGCTTAATAGCAAAGGTTAGGTCCCTAGCCACCAGTCTGTTCTGTTTCCATAACATATTCCACCATATTCTCTTTCTTCTTTCAATAAGCCATACATAATCTGTGTGATGCTTTTTTTTTTTAATTAAATTGATCTGTAATGACTTTAGCAATGGACATGCGATTCTGGTGGTAAAAGAACACAGAGAAGAAAAGCCCCTGCCATCCAGCAGTGTGTAATGTCACAAACAACCCAGTCAATAAACAGTTTAAGGAATGAACAGACCAAAGAAATACAGATGGCCAATAAACATACAGGAAAGAAAATGGCTGTCCTCACCAGTCATCAGAGAAATGCAAATTCAAACTACACAGAGATTCCATCTTACCTCAGTCAGACGTCAGTCAGCAAGAAAAGAAACAGTGCGTGCTGGCCTAAATGTGGATCAAGGGTGCCCTGGTGTGCTGTGGGAATGTAAGTGTAGTCCAACCTCTCAAAATTGATATGGAAGTTTCTCAAGAATCTATACGTAGATCTGCCATGTGACCCAAAGACTCCAAATCAGCATAACCACAGAGCTGACTCCACAGTTTATGTTTATTTTTATTGTTTATTGCAGCGCAATTCACAATAGCTAAGTTATGGCACCAACCTAGGTGTTCATCAGGAGAGAAATGGATAAGGAAAATGTGGTCTATATGCACAATCGAATTGGTTTCAGCCATAATGAAGACTGAAGTTATGTCATTTGTGGGAAAATAGATACAACTGGAGACAGAAAGCCACTCTCAGGCAGACAGTATATTTTCTCTTGTTTGCAGTTCCCCCATTGTATATAGTCACAGAAAATCATGCGTGTATATATTAAATGAAAGTGGGAGTGGAATTGTCTAGGGGAAAGTAGAGGATTAGGAAGGGAAGGGGCAAGAAAAGGGAAGGTGAGGGTAATAAGGCAGTATATGCCATACAGTACATGCCATACATACTGTATTAGGGTTAGGGTATACTGTATGCCATACAGTATATAGCCATAGAAAAACAAAAACAACCAGAAGCATAGAAGCACAGGGGACCAGCATAAGTACAGTCTGGAAGGTTGGGGACTGATGCTAAAATTGAAGTTTGAAGAATGTGTTGAGGGTAGTCAGGCAAAGAAGGGGGAGATGGTGTCCTCCAGCAGCCTCGGGCTTTTAAATTGCCATCTTTGTAAGCAGCACACAGGGGGGCTATGTGAAAAAGCTGCCCTGGGCAACATCGGTCATTACCAGCATATCCAGACCAGTAGCCAGGCTCTCCTGGGGTCCTGTCTTAGAAAGTTCTTGATCACCATACTAGTTCCAACGTTCACTGGTCTATTTTTGTGGCTTACTGATTGCAGCCTGCCAATTTGCCCTAACTACCGCTCACATTTGATACACTAGTGACTCTGCAAAAGGAACACCTAGCCCAATGTAGAGTAAAAAGGATTGCTGAGGCTGGAGAGATGCCCCAGGGATTAAGAATCCATACTGTCTTCCAGGGGATTCTAGTCCAGCTCCCCCACTCATTACAGGATGGCTCTCAAATGCGTCTCTCTGGCTCCAGAGGACCTGATACATTCATGTGAATATACTCATACACAGGTGTGCATATTTAAATTATTTTCAGAGACTGTAACCGGGCCATACACTGGAGAGGAAAATCAGACATGTATGTGAAATAATATGATACAAGCAAGCATATGTGCATGCATGCTTGCCTGGGGAGGCCCGAAGAGAGTGCTAGATCCCCCTGTAGCTGGAGTTCCAGGTAGTTGTGAATCACCTGATGTGGATGCTGGGGACCAAGCTTAGGTCCTTTTGAAGCCCAGTATATTATCTGAACTACTGAGCCATCTATCCAGCTTAACAGTGTGTTTCTAGGATGTGGATAAGAAAGAACCAAGGGCAGTGAGTGAAACGTCTGATTGCTGTGGTGAAATGTATTTGTGAGGTAGGGTCTCATGTAGCCCAAGCTGGCCTCGTACCCACTCTGTGGCTGAGAATAACCTTGAACTTTTAATCCTCCCACCTTCATCACAAGTGCTGGAACTATAAGCTTGTACCATATTAACCAGTTTCACGGGGTGCTTGGGAATGCAGCCAGGGCTTTGATGTGCTAGGCAAACACTTAACTGAGTAACAACCCAGCTTATTTTTGTAACTAAAGCATCAACAAAAAACCCTTATATTTTTCAAGTCTTCCTGAATATAATTAGCAATAAATATGTATGTTTACAGTGCATGATGTGATAGATAGATAGATAGATAGATAGATAGATAGATAGATAGATAGATAATTATCACAGAACCACTTTGTGAAGAGGCTATTAGGGTTTCACTAGCTTTTGTAGCATCAGAGAAGTCCAGGAGGGGTGGCTTAGCTCTACTCTAGCTGACCCACAATACCTGCCTTTGCATCTCGTCTCTGTCTCCATTCCTGAAGGGCCTCAGGAAACCATTGCCTAATTAAGACTGTTAGGGAGTGTTAGAAGATAAACACAAGCCCAATGTCTGGTATCAGACTAAGTTCACAAAGCACTAAGTACCATTATTTTAGGAGTATTTAAGAATGTCTTCCCACCAGAAGTTGGTGGTAGAACTCTATTGCTCAAGACACTATACACTTTGGTCGCAGGATATAAAGAAATCAAGTTGATGCCGTCATAGTATTGGAAGGTGCTACACAGGCTGCTGAGGAGTGGGGCTGGGGGAAACATCAGTGTTACCCAACTGTGAACTCGGTAAGCTATACAACTGGGGATGTGGCAAAATATGCTCATGGGGGCAATAGTGACTTGAACCAGAAATCAAAGACATTCTGATCGGCTGTAAAGCCTGCATTCTGATTGGCTGTAAAGCCTGCATTCTGATTGGATATAAAGCCTGCATTCTGATTGGATGTAAAGCCTGCTCTACAACAACAAACAGGCCTAGCACTGGGAATGTGGCTCAGTATCTGTAGTCAGGAAGCTCCTAGGCCACAGGGATGAACCTACTACCATTATTTTACTAATAGAAATATCAAACTGCCCTTTAATTCCTATCTCTTGTCTCATAGATTGGTGAAGCTCTCAGACTCACCAGGGAAGTTTTTTTGTGGGACAGACCGTGGTTAACACAGACATTAACCACTGTCCAAAGTGCAGAGAACCAGTACCTTGGCATGCTCCCAACCGCAAGCAAGCAGGGCATCTTTTAACACTTCTCCCCGCTCAACGCTCAAACAGAGACCGTTCACGAGGAGGAGACAATTTAAAAAGCCAGGCATTAGAGTGTACTGGAGCAAAACAACGCCTTCTAGGCATGACATGCCAAGACCAGCACTTTCCTGAGCTGATAGCATCTGTGGTCATCTGTACAGGACCTGTAAAAAACCACGATGGTTTAGCATGAAGGGGGTGGGGTGGATAGCTCATAAGGCCTCATCCCCAGCTGAAGAGCTATTGACATCTGATGTTTCTGGAAGAAAAGTCCGTTTTTCTTACATGGTAGGTCGACTCTGCTCCATTGGATGGCTCCACACCCGTGAGTGTATGGAGATTGGACTGGATGGGTTACTAAGAAAAAACAGGACCTGAAGTTGGGAGGGGGAGGGAGTGTAATACAGAATGAGCAGGAAGTGAATATAGCACTTCTGCTTGTATGGAATTCTCAAAGAATTAATAGAACATTTTTATTAATAAGCCGGTTAATATTAATTTATTAATTTAATATTAATTTATTAATTTAGCCACCTAGAATTGAACCTGGGTCCTTTGGAAGATTAGCCAGTCCTTATAACTGCTGAACTGTCCTCTTTTCTATAAAATACATTTTAAATTGACTTACAAAGTTAAAAAAAATTAATAGTGATAGCAGGATGTGGGATCCAGAATCCTGGTACTTAGGAGGCAGAAGCAGAAAAGTGTCCAGGGTGTGATAAGGCTGAGCTACATAACAAGACCAGTCACAAGAGTGATGGATGGATGGATGGATGGATGGAGAATGAATGCATGAATGCACGAATGAATAGTGAAAGATGACAGCGATGAAGATGGGGTTAGAGATGTGATTTAGGACACATATATCAGGATGTATTTAGGACATATCAGGGACCCTGAGTTAAGGCCTAGAGTTTTGAGACCAGAGCTAGAATTCACAGAAGAGAGGGCAGGCAGAGCTTGGTAGAAAGCAGGCTCTGGCTTGGGTAATGAGGAAGCGTGGTAGCAGTATTGACACTTGCCGTGACAAGAGGAACTGGTGTTTGGGGGAGGGTTCTAACACCAGATCAAAGTGGATGATTGTGCTCCCTATCTGTTGAGTTGGAGGTGTTCAACTGGAAATGATGCGTGAGAAATATGTGGGTCTGATACATAGAAAAGATCTCTGAAGAGATTGGGAGTCATTTAGAAAGGCACTGAACATTTGGAAGACATAGAGGGCCAAACACTCTAACATTTGGATGATGCTTCTTGGGAAGAACATAGTTCTTTTTCAAACTGGTATGCTTTAATTTTTTTTTCCTTAAAGCACTATGCTTATCATTTATTTACAGGTGTTAAGAGTGTGGCTCAGTGATGGAAAACTTGCTTTACTGTGCATGCAGCTCTGCATTTTGTTGATAACATTGACAAAATTACCAGTCTGGACTTGGTGGCTCATTCTTGTAATCCCAACACTTGGGAGGACTGAGGCAGAAAACTTAGCCACAAGTTCGAAGCCAACTTGGGCTGCATGGTTTTAGGCCAGCCAGGGAACTAAGTGAGACCTTATCTCAAAACAAAAAAAAAAAAAAAAAAGAAAGAAGAAAAAGAAAAGTCTTTCTTTGCAGATGAGGCAGACCTCTGCTTAAGAGTGGGTGGGGCTGAAAGTTTCTCAGCCTTTGGTGTGTGAGTTTAAGCAGTCTAGCTCCCAGATTTACATATCTCCTAACCCAGGGGACTCAATGAAGGTTTTGTTAGTGTTTGGGGCGGAACAGTTTCCCTGTGTGGGATAATCTCCGAGTATTATAACATCCCTGCATCCCACAGTGGTGCTCCCAGGCATACTGACATCACAGGCAAACCTGTTTCCAAATGCCTAGGGTTTCACTGAGGAGTTTGTGGATCTGCATTGAGAATGCTTATCTCTTGTTTCTCTTGGGAGAATTATCACCCACACCAAACTGCTTAGCAGAGTTTTCTATCTTATATATTCCCTGGGAAAAGTTCTGATATGTAAGGTAGTATCCCTTATCATCTTTCCAATATTTACCACCCAGGTAATGTTTCTGTGGTATCTGTAAATTATATCCAAGATTCACTTGCCCTTTATCACATGGTTTCTGGAGGGCACATAGGAGACCACTGACTCTGGTCTTTGCCAGTTACAGAAGTCTTCAGAGAAGGAGGAATATATATATATATATATATATATATATATATATATATATATATATAT
>NC_034607.1:46605861-46607820 GCF_900095145.1 Mus pahari
TGTGTGTGTGTGTGTGTGTGTGTGTGTGTGTGTGTGTGTGTGTGTGTATGTACTTAAAAGACAATGAGAAACATAGCCACGTGCATCCTGTCCACTGGAGTGCTATAGTTTCGGTGTGGAGTGTTTCCCCAAAGAGCCTTGCATTGGAGACTTGCTCTTCAGGAAAGGGATGTGAGTAGTGACAGACCCTTATATAAGATCTGGGACCCAGCACAAGGTCCTTAGGACATTTAAACGCTCCACGGAAACCTGGAGGGACACTAGCCTCTCTGACACCCTACTTTTGGGGTTTAATCAAAGGAGACAGTTACATTTTAATCCATCCTTTGTTATAGCGAGTGTATTTGGTAGGTAGCTTATTATAAAAAATATAAAAGGATAGTCTCCTTTATCTGTTTGTGAATGACAAGGACTCATTGTATAAGCCAGGCTGGATCAAATTCTGGACCCACCTGTTTCTGCTTCCTGGGTGTTGGGGTTACAGGCAGGTAACATCATAAGTGGCAAAGATGCATTTTTGTCTTCTTTCTTCCACATTGTTGTTAATCAGCATAAAAAGTAATGGCTTTTGTTATGGTGTTTTCATGCATGCTGTTTTTGTTGGTCCTTCTCTCCCAATTCCTCCCCTACTCCGGCTGGTCCTCCTTCCTCTCCCTAGTGTTAGCCTCTGTTTTGCTTTCAAATCACAGATGATTTATTATCTGGCTTTATACTTTGAACTGTGATCACTTCTCCCTACACACGTTCCCACCGTCAGTCATGGGGCCTCACCAGAGCCAGCACTGTGTTTGAATTTCCCACCCCTATACCCAGAGCTCAATAAATCTATCTCCTTTGTGAAGTTTTCCTGGTTTGGGTATTTTGTTATAGTACTGGAAAACTAATGGAGTGACTACATTGAAAGAGCCCAAAGTTGGTCTGTTTGAGGTGGCAGATAAGGTAGGAGCGCAAAGCAGGAACCGTGCATGAAAAGGCAAAGGCAGGGAAAGTAGTGAGAGCTGGTTGTTTAAAATGCTTGCTTGCCACAAAACCTTGGGTTTCAGTCTTCATAGTGAAAGCTGGGTAAAATGCTTGCCTGCTACAAAGCCCTGGGGTTCAGTCTTCTGCATTGCACAGAACAGGATGACTCAGGCTCATAATCCGAGAACTTACAAGGTCAAGACAAGAAGATCAGAAGTAAAAATTAAAAATAAAAATGTGAGTCATGAAAAACAGTTTGGGTTTTCTGAGAACTAAAAGGGATTACTAATGAGTTCTAGCATGGCCATAACATAATTTGGTTTGCACCCATCCAAGACTGGAGAATGAAATGACAGCAGAGTGGAGATATAAGAGGGTAATGATTTGGAGATCACTGTTGTAAGCCAGGCCCAGGAAAATGATGGCTGAATTAATGTGTGCTGTATCAACCTATCCCAATGGGAGCCTTTCAAATAGTGAGTTATTATGAATCCTCACAGTAAAATTTTACAGTATGAACAGAAAAATAGGCTCCTGGAGAACCTTTGAGAATTCACCGAAGAAGGCCAGGAAGTTCGGTTCCTGTAGATGTGGGCCTGAAGCAGTGTGGCAGTCACTGATGTGCACTGTTCAGGGCTCCTGTTAGAGGAGCATCTGCTTTGAGGAATAGGCTAGCTCACAGGCTCCAGCCACCATGTTTTGGCCATCCATCATAGCAGCTATGCAGAGTCCCTGCTCCCAGCCAGTGACTGAGCATGCCCATTCCTGCCCAGTTCTCATTCCTTTCTCAGCACTGGTGCAGATAAGCATCTTGCACTGCTAATTCAATTTTACCATCTTCTGTACTGGTGCAAATGTGTGCTGGCACAACTCCTATAATCCCTGTACTTGGGAAGTGGAGGCAGGTGGATTAGTTATTCACAGGCATCTGCAGCCACAGAGTGAGTCCAAGGCTGGACTACATTAGATTGTCTCAAAAAAAAAAAAAAAGAAAGAAAA
>NC_034607.1:46607945-46637011 GCF_900095145.1 Mus pahari
AGGAAGGAAAAGAAAGAAAAGGAAGAAAGGAAAGAGGGAAGGAAGGAAGGAAGGAAGGAAGGAAGGAAGGAAGGAAGGAAGGAAGGAAGGAAGGAAGGGAGGGAGGGAAAAAACCAAACACAAACATGAAGCCAGCATGCTATATCAAAGAGAGATGGAGAAAGAAGGTGGAAGCCTACCCTAACAATTGCGTTTGGAGGTCAGTACTGAGTTCATTGATGCTCATACTTCCTTATCTGCGGTTGCTTCTCAGTAACTGTCTTCTTCTCTGAGATCTCTTTTAGCCCTCTCTTGCCTCATGGTGTCCATGCAGCCCACCAGCATGCACACCCTGCTGGAAACATTTAGTTAGTTATTATCTCTCTAAAACTCTGGGACTAAGAATTGCACATTCATTCTGGGCAATGCTTATCATTCAGTATGATAACTACCTGTTATCTAACTGATACATTGTAGCTTTGATTTTAATGCCTTTGTTTTCTAGCCTCCATAAACTGAGCCTGATAGTGTCCAACTAATCTACCCTATTAAATGTTATTCATTGTACCTATTAGTATCTATTATTATTATGCTGTATTACATTGTATCTATTAATATCATTGTATCTAATAGTAACCATCCCTAATGTCATCCTCAACTCTAACCTGGCCCCTGTTCCCAATCAAGAAAGAAGCACCAGGGCTGGGGTAAATCTCAGTGGTAGAATGTCTGTCTAGCATGCATGAAGCTCCGGGTCCATTGCCTAGACAAGAGCCACCTGTCTTCTTGCAAATCCAAGATTTCAAGGCATCCTTGTTGGCCCACATGGCAGGTAACTGATAACTCTTTCGGAGGCAACTGCGCCTTGAGGATGAAGGCTATGTAGAAAATTGAGAACAAAATATTGGGAAGTGTTGATATATCACAGACTGGGTGAGAGAGAGCCTGAAGGATGACGTCCAAGACAATCTTATTTGAAAAACTTTTGACCCCCAAAGGGTTGCCACCTACAGGCTGAGAACCGCTGGGCTACACCAAGCTGAGTCCAAACAAATACAGTTACAAACTGATGTTTCCAGAGTAGATTATCCCACCTTGTGCCTCAGCATGAGCTTCTGCTGTGCTGAACACAGGAGCTGTACTTACTGCTGTTAAGCCCTCAGGATGCATGTGTGCATGCAAACGTGCATACTCACACGTGCACACACCCATAGCAGAGCAAGCTATTCCTAGATTGCAAAGAAGCCCATTCATTCAGTTCACGTCGGGATTGGAGTTTCTATGAATGTCCAGGTAAGTGATTCGAATATCACCCCAGGCATTTTGTGTTATTCCTGTCCCTGCTTAATGGAGCAAGGGGAGTGAGAAGGTAATCCATTTCTCAAACTGACCCAGATCTCTGTCTTAGGAAACTGATCCAATTTGCTGGGCTTGAGCTCCTAGCAAAGCCTGTCCAGGCTAAGGCATACCTCTTGGGATCAGAGCCAGACTTTCAGTTTGATTTCTAATCCTCAAGTTTCTTAAAGACACACTGTTCAATGAGGACTCCTCTGGTATTATGAACTTTCCCAACTGAGGATCTGATATGATCAGAATAGTTTCAACTTGAGATGGTATAGTAAGTGTCCTCATGCTAGTTAGGAATGGAAGGAAGGAATTTCATGAGAACACCGCTGCTGCTTTGTGTTGGTCTACAAACGGATAAGCCCCTGTGTGAACTGTGTCAGTCCGGACTGGAGAGATGGCTCCATGGTCTCAATGAGGACCTAGGTTCTGTTTCCAGAACCCAAATGTCAGCTCACAAACCCCTGTAAACCGAGTTCCAGGGCATCTGGTAACCTTTTCTGATCTCCACAGGTTCCTGCAGATATACACTGCATTATAAACTCACAAAGGTACACACGTGTGCGTGCATGTGTGTGCACGGGCACACACACACACACACACACACACACACACACACACAGAGGCATACAAGTAATTTCAAGGAAAAAGGATTAGCTGGGTGTAGTGCCACATGCCTTTAATCCCAGGACTCAGGAAACAGAAGCAGGCAGATCTCTGTGAGCTCCAAACCAGTTTGATCTACACAGCAAGTTCTAGGCCAGGCAGGGCACCATAGTGAGAGCTTGGCTCTAAAATGAATGTAAATAAATCTTTGAAATGTGTCAATACCTTTTCTTAGATATAAGCATGAGCTTGCATATAGGGAGCCTGTATCTGTCTCCATATCTAAAACATTTCTGTGAATTAGTAACGCCTTTAAGTGGACTAAGCCACCAATCAAAGAGTATCCACAGGCTGGTCCATGGCTCCCGCTACATATGTAGCAGGGAACTGCTTCATCTGGCATCAGTGGGAGGGGAGGCGCTTGGTCCTATGGAGGCTTGATGTCCCAGAGAAGGCGGATGCTAGAGGGGTGAGGCATGAGTGGGTTGGTGGTTGGGGGAACACCCTCTTAGAGGCAAAGGGGATGGGGATGAGGTAGGGGGGGTTCATGGAGGGGAGACTGGGAAAGGGGATAACATTTGAAATGTAAACAAAATAAATGATTAATAAAAAATAAGTAATGCCTTCAAGTATAATGCTGTTATATCGCTGTAGTCTATATCCAGGGTTCATAGATCCCCTCACCTAAGGGAAGCATTCTGTGTTAGTAGTTCACAGAGACCCAAAATACCATGTCTGCACATATGAATTCTGTCTTCTGTGCCAGGATGCAAGCTCCCTAATTATTCTCTCTGGGCCCATTCCCATCCTCTTTCGAGAATACCACCTGGCCAATGAATGTGCTTCTGCAGTTCCAAACCATGGAAATAATGGAAGTCTTTTGAGGAAGGTAGCTAGAGAAGTGAAGTGAGTTGTCCTTAAGCCTGTTACATTTCAGGCCATGGGAGGGTCTCCTGGGAGGGCTCGGAGAGCAGCAGCTTTGCATGTAACACATAAGAGGGTAAAGCTGAGTGACACAAGTGAAGGTGGGGCTTGTCCTGAGTGAAGTCTGGCTGTAGAGAGCAATGCTGAGCAGACCTGCTTTGACGTGAGGAGTTATTGAGATGAATAGGGAAGGCCTTCCAAGGCTCAGGGTGAAACCCTAAGTTCAATCAATAGCAATATGAAAAAGGGAAAAAAAATATATGTTAACACAAAAAAAGGATAATTGTCACTCCAACCTGTAACCAAAATATGTGCTGCGGGATGGTCTTGTCAAAGGATAAATCCACCCCCACCCCCAGGCAAATGTTTTCTAGATTTCTTCAGTATGAACATTTAAGAAAAGGAGAGTGGACTTCTAAAGAGAGAAGAGAAATAGGAGAAGGGGGTAATCTGGCCTTGTAGGAATCAAGTTGACTTTTAAAATACTAAGGCAAAAGGAGGAAGTGGAAGCGTAAGAATTCAGAATTGGATACAATCGCGCTGCAGAGGCTGTGTGTGTTTATGCTCGAGACTGGAGACATTAGAATGGAATTCCCGATGGCCCTATGTCGTAGTCACTGCTCTCCTGCTGTGAAGAGACACCCCCCCCCCCATGGCCAAGGTCATTCTTACAGAGGAAAGCACTTAATGGGGGGCTTGCTTATACTTTCAGAGGCTAGTCCATTATCACAGTGGGAAGTATGGTGGCACACAGGTGGACGTGGTGCTGGAGAAGCAGACAAGAGGGTTGCACCCTAACCTTCAGGCAGCAGGTAGAGAGATCCGGCCTGGCATGGGCTTTTGAAACCTCAAAGCCCAGCCCCAATCAATGACACACTTCTTCCAACAAGGCCACACCTGCTCCAACAAGGCCACACCTTCTAGTCCTTATCATCTTTTCAAACCTTTCCACTACCTGGTGAGTAAATATTCCAATTTATGAGCCTATAGGGGCCATGCTTAGTCAACCCATCACACCCATAGACCACAAATGGCTTCCTTTTTGACTTTCTTTTAGAGTAAGGATAAAAATACCCTTTCCCCTTTCCTCCTCTTCCTCCTCTTCCTCCCCCACTTCTTCCTCCTCCTCCATCTCCTCCTCTTCTCCCTCCTCATCTTCTACTTGCTCTGTAGACCAGACTGGCCTCAAACTTGGAAATCTTCCTGTCTCTCCTCCCCCCTGAGTGCTGGGATTAAAGGCGTGCACCTCCATGCTTTGCCAAGAATTCCTATCTTTCAACAACTGTATCTTTTTATGCGACTATATTAGTTTTCTTTCCTGATGTGATAAAACATCATGAGCAAAATTAACTTATGGAAGAAAGAGTTTGACTTAGGGTTCCAGTGAGATAAAAGCCCATCTCGACAGGGAAACATGGCAATAGGGGGGTAGGTATGCCCTTCATGCAGGGGTACCCCTGCCACATATTGCCCGACTCAGCAGCTCTCTGAAATAGTCGTGACTCTTAACTCTTAGATCCCTTGTGCCTCGATTGGTACCGTATGGACAACACTGCCGATTTCTATTGAGTTTGGATTGAGTTTAGGATGATAGACCCCAGCCCTCTGAACCACATCATTATCAGCTTTCTTAAGTTCCAGAAACAGAAAACTCCTGGATCTTTTCCTTTCACATGAAGGTAGCTTAGCGGGGTGGGGTCTTACCCTGAGGGCATTCTTCCTTTATTCTAGTCCGCAGGCTTCTCCTAAAGGTTACAACTTCTCTTCCAGCCCAAACTTTGGCTTACTAGTGTTGTTTTTCTCTCCAAACTCTATAGGTTGTATTTATTTCTGACTGACTGTCTGCTTGCTCTATTCTACTGAAGACCAGAACAATGGAACTCAGTAATAATCTTGTCATAGATTCACTATTATACTGTCTTGAAGTTTCCTATACCAAATAAAATGAATCCAGTACTTTGAAACGTAGCCTCGGGCAAGTGTTTAGTACAAGAGTAGAAGACAACCACATTCTTTACCAAACGATCACACAGTTGACCTCTAGTTCAGATGGCCTCTAGCTCAGTTGCTAGTGAAATCTTTCCCTCCCTCTGGAAGGTATTGAGCCAGGCCTCTGCAGTGTGCGGTTTCTCTCAGCGGTAGCATCTTTCAGGCTCATACTAGGGACTGCCTCTTAAGCTCAATTTACAATGTTCAACCACCTTTCTGGTCCAGAGTTCCAAAGTCTTCCACATTCTTCCAGAAAGCAACACAGTCCTGCTTTTTACCACAGAAGCTCATATTTTGGTACCGCTTTCTATATTAGTTCCTTCTCTTTCTTACTATAATGCCATGACCAAAAGCGACTTATGGAAGAAAGAACTTACTTTGACTTATGGCTCCAGAAGGAGAAGAATCCGTTATGGCACGGGAACATGGCAGAAAGGGGCAGGCACGACAGCGGGGACAGAAGGCTGAGAGTTCACATCCTTAACCACAGGCACAAAGCAGAGAGAACAATGGGACAAATGACAGGAAGTTCGCAGAGGCTGTCCCCAATGACAGACTTCTACAAGAAGGACCCTACCTTCTAAACCTTCCCCCAAAGTGCCACCAGTTGGGGACAAGTGTTTGAATACCTTAGCCTATGTTGAATTTTTTTTTCACTTAAACAAGCACCATAACACTAAGAGTCTAATATTAAGATGGATTCCAGAATTTATTGGAGTCACAGGAAGAATGGCAGTGAGAAGCAAGGCAGTTCTCCCGAGGCAACAAAATGCTATCCAGTTGTGCCTAGGAAGTCATAGCCTGGAAGCATCTTTCTTCTACAGCTGACTTTGTATAGCTGGTTAACATTTATAAATGCTTGCACATTTTTAATCTCATTTTAGCTTTAGAATGATTTCATAAATTATTATCATCCACAGTTTACAGGTGGGGATATTGAAGCTTAAAAAAGTGAAAGCTAAAAGCAGATCATAAATATCATTAGTCCTGGTCAATTAAGCATTTACTGAGCCATGATTATGGAGTTTTGTTATATTACATACTTGGGATCCAAAACGAGTAAAGTGTTTTAGTTCTCACACCTTCTGATCATCATTCCTTTCTTTGCTCTTCTTCAATTCTTTCCAGAGGTTGTTGTCTCCTATTAGCTCAAGCTGGACAGTTCATGGTGGGACCCAACCCAGAAGATCACCTCCATGCACAGCCAGTTCTCCGAGACTACAAGGCATGTCGACAGTTGCAGTCTTTGGGTGTACTCATCGGGATTCCAAAGATGACCTGGGAAGTTTTATACACTACTGGGGAGCTCTTAAAACTTTATATAGTCACACTGGAAGACAACTTAGCAAGGTCTGTTAAGATTCTCTTATCCTAGAATCTAGCAGTTCTACTCCACGTGATCCTACAAGGAAACTCCCCCTTGGATGCAAAGAAGGGATGGACATGTTCATCTGCAACAGAAAATTGCCCCAAACAACGTAAAGTTCCATCAACATGCTGAATGAGGAAACTGTGTGATCCCAATTCAGTTAAACAAGATAGTATGCCCTAGGCCCCAGGTTCAGTTCCCAGTGCTACAAATGAATGAGTAAATGAGTGAGAAGCAGACCGTGAATATGCACGCATCTAAAACTACAGTGCTGAGAGGAAGCAGAGGGTGGTGGGAGCTATGCCGCAGATGCTAGCATGCGAGGCCACATTATTCATTTCCAAATGTGATAAGCATTTCTAAACAGGCACGCTGGTGATCTCTGCTTGTAGGTACTGGGTACCTCTGCCAGAGAAGCCAGGATCACAACAGAGCATGCACAGGGCAAAGCCAAGTCCCTGATGTTTCTCTGTTTAACAAGTGGGCCTGAAGCAAATACGGCAACAGTAAGTTAATATTTCACAGAGCTATATGCAGAGAACAAGAGAGTTTATTATTCTCTGTGCTTTTAAAAGCTTGAAACGTTTCATTTAAAAGTGTAGATGAGCCCCAGGCTCTGGAATTCTAGAAATGTGTAGAATTTTCTTTGCTTCCTTTTAAACTAAAGGCTGCCGGGGATTGAATAAGATGCTGGGTAAGCATCTTACCCATGAGCTGTGTGCCTAGCCTCACCCATGAGCTGTGTGCCTAGCCTCACCCGTGAGCTGTGTGCCTAGCCTCACCCGTGAGCTGTGTGCCTAGCCTCACCCGTGAGCTGTGTGTCTAGCCTCACCCGTGAGCTGTGTGTCTAGCCTCACCCGTGAGCTGTGTGCCTAGCCTCACCCGTGAGCTGTGTGCCTAGCCTCACCCATGAGCTGTGTGCCTAGCCTCACCCATGAGCTGTGTGCCTAGCCTCACCCAGGCTGAACAGAATGGCCTCAAACTTATTCGGTAGTCCTGACAAGCTTTGACCTTGTGATGTGATCCTCCTGCCTCAGCCTCCTGAGTAGCTGGAGGTCTCCACACCTTGCTTGTGCCGAATTTTCTTTTCTCAGTGCCTCTCTCCCTCCCTCCCTTTCCTCTCTTCCTTTTTTCTTTCTTTTCTCTCTTCTTTCCACGTTAAAATTCCACTTATTCTTTGATCATTGGCTCAAGCCTCAATATTTATTGAGAAATTCTGTATGATTTTTGCCATTGTACACTGTGCTCTCCCTTTTTAAAGTCTCAGTATGTGTGTAAGGTCTCCTGGGCAGGACTCCCACATGGCCACCCCTCCTTCAAGACACCTTCTCTACAATAGCATTTAGCTTCATTGTGTACACTTTTTTTTTTCCAACTCTAAGATGAGAATCTTAGGAGCTAGGACAATGTCTTCAACTTCTTTGATGTTTCCTCAGTGCCCAGTAGCACCTAACCAAGTTCTAAAGAAAAGCTGTATGTTAGCCAGTATAATAACCCCTCCTACAAAACCTTTCTGTAGAAAGTTAAAAATACTACTTACGACTATATTACTTTTGTTTTTCCAGAGAAAGAATGACTTGAAATGAAAAACAAAACAACAACAGCACTAATAATAATAATAATAAAAAACACCTATAGCATGCATTCTGAATAATCAGCTTTTGAACCATTGAATGTGAAAGAAGTCTTATGGGAAGAAGATTTAAAAACTAATGTTACAGAGACAGTGAGATGGCTTGGTGAGTGTGGTGTTTGAATGAGAATAGCCCCATAGACTCACATATTTGAACTCTTGGTCCCTGGTTGGTGTGGCTATTTGGGAAGGATGAGGACATGTGGCTTTCTCAGAGAAAGTGTGCCTCAAGGGTGGAGGTGGTGTTGGGGGCGGGGAGGGCGGGCAGGCTTTGATGTTCCAGTGCCTCCTGCCATCCCCAATATGTTTTCTATGTGGCAGGCTTGCAGTTTGAGTTGTGAACTTTCCAGCCGCCTGCCACCTGCTGTCTCCTCTCTGTCCCCATGGACTCTAATCCTCTAAAACTGTAAGCGCAAAATAAGCTATTTGGTAAGTGGCCTGGATCAGGGGGTCATATTGTAGCAATAGAAAAATAACCAAGACAGAGGCCCTTGCTTCCATGTGCGACAATTGGAGTTTAATCCTGGGGCCTTTATAGAGAACTGCTTCCTATAAATTGTCTTCAGACTTCCCACACACTGGTATTTGTGACCACCCCAATACATACAAAATAAGTAACTTTAAAAAAAAATGGAGACAAATTTACAAATAAGTGCAGTTATTTTCAGCAAAATCAATGATTGCTTTGGTCTAGGTCAAAATTGCCTGTGCTAACAAGGTGGCTCAGGGTGTGGTGCTATGCAAGCGTCTCCAGAACCTACTGATTCTTCAAAGTTGTCCTCTTGGGGCCTCAGGGATGGCTCAGCAGAAAAGAACGTTTGCTGTTCTTTTTAGAGGACTTGAGTTCAGTTCCAGCACCCATGTCAGGAGGCTCACAACTATCTGTAACAGGAGATGTAACACTCCTCTGGTATGTGTGCATGCACACACACACACACACAATTATTTTTTTAGAAGGACGTTGTTCTCTGAAATCTCTACATGCTCATGCCAGGCCCGTGTCCATACCCACACTCATAAAAACACACTTTATACATACACAGTGATAAATTCATAAATAAATTTTAAAAAATCACTACCATTTAGTCCCTGGGAAGTTCCCCAATGGATCTTTGAGATGTTTTTATCGAAACAAGCTACCAACACCTCATGGTTCCTTGGCCTAGGTGCAACACCACCCAAGAGATGACCACTCACTCACGGGGAGGATGGTAGCTAGGAACGTGGGACCTGTCCACAGTGATCACTGAGCGACCACAGGCAGATTCATAGAAGCCAACATTGGGAAGGAGCCCTTGCGTCCATCAGCAGTAGAATGGAAACAGAAATGACCATAAGCCTGTTCCATGCTATTCTCTCCAGAAGTAGAAATGGATGAGCTACTGTTCCATCAGGACTTCTTAACCATAATACGGATGATGAAGCCACACACAAAAGGATGCATTTGTTTCCATTAATTAATGAATGGGAGGGGCAGAGGACATGTTTGTGGAATGCTTCCTCCTCTATGTAGGCTCTGGGGATTGAACTCGGGTCCTTAGGCTTTTGCTGCGTGTGCTTTTTACCAACCACGTCACGTCTATCAGCTGATGTGTCTGTTTAAAACACAAATCATCACATTGGAGCAATATGTCAGGACTGTGGTTTCCTGGCAGAATATAATAACTCAGAGGAACCTTCGAGGGTCATTCTTGAGCTTTGTAGTGGTCACAGGAGAATATTTTCTTTGTGAAAATTCATCTATATACCATCGTGACTTGTGCCATCTTTTTTCTGTTATGTTCAACAAAAGCTTATTTTTTTAAAAAAAAGTAATCATGCTAATAATTATATAACAGTCACAACACAAAGACACAGCTTATAACCAAGCAGATTCTATGAATCTAAAATTGCCATACCTATTAATATCATATAAACGGAAACCCAAATACACAAAACAGAACTTCTCATAGCACAAAAGCACTTCTCAGGTTACAATACAGCACATCGAACTCAGGAAAGGAGAAAGCATATTGTTATAACACATCCATTTTTCAATTCTGTGAATTTAGCGTAAAGAAAGAAACAACTCAATAAGTGTGCACCGCTTTTGTGAACGTGCTCACTTTGAACACTGCGTCTGCTAATAAAGCTCTAAGATGAGCCCAAATACTCAGTCATCGGATTAAGATTTCATAAATTGCAATATACCAATACCAGACAATGGTCTGTACTACAGCAATGCGTAGAAGGCCTTGTCAAAGCACAAAACACTTCTACAGGTATAATGTGAGGTAGAAGAAAATGACTGGAAGAGGGTATGTATATCATGATTCTAACTACACAGACAGGAGCTAGTCGGTACTAAGAGCCAATGTATAATGCTGTGCCTGAGTGGGGATGTGTTGTTTGGACAGGTAGGGCGGGGTATCCCCTACTCTGAACATTCTTTTCCTTTTGTTAGTATTTGGATTGACTAGGATTTTTTTTTTCTGCATGCAACAGACACTAGCTTAAATAAAAGATACTAATGGAGCCATGCAGCCATAGCTCATGGAGTTTAAGGAGGGACAGTATGACTAAGAAGGAGGAAAAGCCAAGATGGTGGCAGAGGTCTTTGCAATAAACGTTCTTTAATCGAATCTCTACATTGCTCTTCCTGGTAAGGAGATTTAAATGCCTCCTGTTCCTTTGGGCCTCCAATCCAGATCTAGAAGAGATTTGTTTTGGATCCACTTGCAGTTGAGGATCGGCTGGTGCTGTGAGCAGAAGGGGATAAAGAGAAGCTGTGCAGACCAAGATAGCGATGCCATGGAACCTGATAGCGTTCCCCCAATTCTTTCATTTTGTTGAAATGTTTGTGCACATGTGTAAATTGAGCGTGTTCTCCCGGCTCTCCCTACCCTACGTCACACTTCCCACTAGTCAATTCCGAGTTCTCTGGGTAGGTTCACCTCTACTTTCCTGTCACATAGTCATACATAATTTTAATATAGCAACTTTTTGATAAATAGAACATGACTAGCCTTCTTCTTATATTCAAGAAGAACTATTCCAAGATTCAGAAGTATAGACGGTTAAAAAAAAACTATGAATAAGAATATTATTTTTAATTATTTTATTAGATATTTTCTTCATTTACATTTCAAATGCTATCCCGAATGTCCCCTATACCTCCCCCCCCCCCGCTCCCCTGCCCACTCACTCCTTCTTCTGGGCCCTGGCATTCCCCTGTATGGAGTATATCAAGTTTGCAAGACCAAGGGGTCTCTCTTCCCAACGATATTTTTAAGCCGGGCAGTGGTGGCGCATGCCTTTAATCCCAGCACTCGGGAGGCAGAGGCAGGCAGATTTCTGAGTTTGAGGCCAGCCTGGTCTACAGAGTGAGTGCCAGGACTACACAGAGAAACCCTGTCTCGAAAAGCCAAAAAAAAAAAAAAAAGAATATTTTTAAATGCACAATTATTCATACACATGACTTATTATTATTATTATTATTATTATTATTATTATTATTATTATTATTATTATTATTATATTTGTATGTGGGGAGCTAGAGAGGTGCCTTGGCAGTTAAGAGCACTGGCTGCTCTTCCAGAGGTCCTGAATTTGATTCTCAGCACCCATACAACATCTGTATAACCACCTGTAACTCCAGTTCCGGCATCTGATCCCCTTTTCAGGGCTTACTGAACATCAAGCACACAGCGTGCTTCGCAGACACACATGCAGCCAAAATACTTTCGTATATAAGGTAAAATAATAAAATAAAATGTTTTAAAAAGTGTGTGTGTCTTTGTGTGTGAGGGGCAGGTAGTGGTGGCACATGCCTTTAATCCCAGCACTTGGGAGGCAGAGGCAGGAGGATCACTGTAAGTCTGAGGCCAGCCTGGCCTACAGATAAGTTCCAGGACAGCCAGGGCTACACAAAGAACCCCATCTCAAAAACCCTTTTGAAGTATGTGTGTGTGTTTGTCCACAGACGCCAGAAGAGAAGCTCCTGTAACTGGAGTAGCAGGCAGTTGTAAGCTGCCTCACGTGGATGCTAGGAGCACAACTCAGGTCTTGTTTAAGAGCAGAACATTCTTTTAGCTGCTGAGCTATTGCTCCAGCCCCAAGCATCTTGAACTTTTAATCCCATGTTGCCATGATCCCTCTCTGGGAGTTGCAGTTCATTATTTTGCCTTGCACCAGATACTTGCCCCCTCAAGTGCTAGCAACTCTGCCGATTTTCAGAAGATTTTCAAAAGATTACTTTATTTTGTTTCCCTTTAATAATAACATTGGAAAATTTCCCATTTCGTGGCCACCACTGATAAGTAAGCACATGCCATGGTGCATTAAATCTTTCTAGAAATCTTTGCGCATTCATTTAATATGCGTTGAATGCTTGTTTTAAGGATATGGAACTGCCTTGCTCTCAAAATGCTCATAATCGAGTTATTGAGATAAACAAGTTCAATAGCTTCTGATCTGAGAAAATACTTGAAAATACAGAGTCAAGTAGCTGTTTGGTTGGCAATGAAGATTTCAATAATTCTGTCTTGCTAATGCATCAGGTAGAGAGGTGCAGAAGAGGAGATAAGAGAATCAGACTAGATAGGCGAGTCCAAACCACATCCCACTCGCATATTGAGACAGGTTTAAAAGAACGGGCTCCAGTGTCTGAGGATGGTAGAAAACCAAGGTGAGTTCTAAATGACTCACAGTGAAATGAGTACCTTTGTGGTTTGGAAAGCTCCCTTCACACATGATGGACAGGAAGCACTACAGAGGACTATTGATCTAGGTAGGGTCTTCATTGCTGTGAAGAAATACCATGACCAAAGCAACTCTTTTTTTTTTTTTTAAATTAATTAATTAATTAATTAATTTTTTATTTTCTTTATTTACATTTCAAATGCTATCCCGAAAGTTTCCTATACCCCTCCCCCCCACCTCTGCTCCCCTACCCACCCACTCCCACTACTTGGCCCAGGCCTTGCCTTGTGCTGGGTCATATAAAGTTTCAAAGCAACTCTTATAAAGGACGACATTTAACTGCGGCTGGCTTACAGTTTCGGAGGTGTATTATCATCATGGTGGGAAGCATGGCAGCGTGCAGGCAGACCTGGTGCTGGAGGAGCCGAGAGTTCTACATCTTGATCCAAAGACAGCCAGGAGGAGGCTCTCTTTTGCACTGGGCAGAGCTTAAGCGCTCAAAGCCCACCTACACAGTGACACACTTCCTCCAACAAGGCCACACCAATTCTAACAGGGCCGCACCTCTTAATAGTGCCATGTCCTGTGGGCCAAGCATATTCAAACCACCACTGTTATGCTTTATTTGGGATGTGAAGTGTCCTCCAAAAGACTCGTGTGTGGAAGGTTTGGTCCTCACCTAGTAAATCCAATCACGGAGAGGTTAGTGGATCATAAGGCTTCTGGATTAATCAATACATTATTCTCTTGTTAGATTAATAATTTTATAGTGTTACTGGTAAATAGTGGAAGCTGTGGATGTAGGGTCCAGCTAAAGTATGCCACTGGGGCATGTGTTGAAGGGGGATGTGTTTTATTTGTCTCTGCTCCCTTGGGCACCAAGAGGCGAACAGCTTTACTACAACCCACAGGCAGGCTTACCATGATGTTCAGCGTCAGGACTGAGCATAGATGGAAAACCTTTGAAACCATACATCAAAATAAAGTCTCTTCCATCAGACTGTTTCTTTTCGGAGTTTGTCACAGTGATGAAAAGTCTGACCGATACAGGTAATAGTGAAGAGAGATGCTCAGATGGAAAATGGGAAAGGAGCAAGACTGTCCTGACCTTGGAGGATGTCCTGACCTTGGAGGATTGTAGAATTGATACTGAGAAATGTCCAAGTTTGAAAGTCTTGTCCCAACCTGGATCTATACAAAGGATTGGCAGATGAACTCTGAAATACACTGTGTTGTGATTATAAAAAGATAAAGAAATACAGGAATATGTTCTATGGGGGTGTGGTGAGGTATGGGGGAAGGGGGTGCCTCGGCAGGCCCATGCCAAGGCATCCCTTCCCCCTAATGGACCAGTCACACTATGGTGCAGTATAGAATAGAGTTTATTCAGGGCATGGGGAGGGGAGTTAAGAGGGTAGAAGAGACAGAGAAAGGCAGAGAGAAGGAGTAGAGAAGTAGAGGCTGGCTATGACTATGTGGAGAGAGGGGGGAAGGGAATGGGGAGAGAGGGGGAGCAAGGGGGACAAGAGGCAAGGGAGAGAAGCAGGAATAAGAGAGAGAAGAGGGGCAAGCAGCCCCTTTTATAGTGGGCCGGGCCTACTTGGCTGTTTCCAGGTCACTTGGAGGTGGAGTCCAGACAGAATACCAATGCACAGCTTATCACTGTCCATGAGGGGGAAAAAAAAAAAAGCTACATTGGAGGGTTTAGTGTGGAAGCCAAATGAAGTGCTGCTTACTTCAAGTCCAAGACAACTGCCTCTGAGGTAAAAGATAGGGTGCCCCATGGAACTTCCATCCTAAATAACTCATCCCCTTGGCTGCTAGAAGCTCCACAAGCAGGTATGCTCAGCAATTAGCCACCAGGGGCTCAAAATTGTGCTCAGCTTCCCAGGGATGCCAATACCCAGTGATTCATCAGAGTAGGGGACAGAAAATCCTGATCTCTCGACCTCAGTATGAGCTAATTTGGAACCAGAGTTGCTGTCCTCTCCTTTAAATAGAGTGCGTACACATAGGGAGAGTAGCCAGCTTTTCACACACCTGGGCTGCCTCATCAAAGCAGGAAACATCTGGATAACAATGAGTGGTAATGAGGAGCTAGGTCGCTGGGGATTAATATGTTGCTTATAAATGAGGAAAACAGTCACATAGAAAGCCTAGACTCAGACATGGGTGATTTCAGTGGATGGTAGCACCACTTACTGAAATAAAAGAAACAGGAAGCTGAGGGGCAAATAGGAGTTTAGTCTGTGGTCAGACCCGGGGTTAAATGTGGCGCTCAGGAGTCAGTCACTCCTGGGACACTCACTGTCATGCTACTGTCAGTACCCACTGAGGGGCAGTGTCCAGATCCTGCAAGGCTGATACGGAAGGAATTGCAGGAGTCTCTCGAGAACGGCATGGCTTCTATTATCTTGAGAGATTCCAGAAAATAGAAAAAGCCAGGATGCAGAAACGGAATCATCAAAAATGCAAGAAAAATGTGGGAGTGAAAATTATGATTGGCTAGAGAGATGGCTCAGTGGTTAAGAGCACTGGTTGTTCTTCCAGAGGACCCAGGTTCAATTCCCAGCATTCAGACTGGGGCTCACAACTCTCTCTAACTTCATTTCCAGGGGCTCTAATGTCCTCTTCTGGCCCCACAGGCACGGGTCGCACACATAGGGCACACAGGTACACATAGACGAAACACCACACCCATAAAATTAACAAATGAAAAATTTAATAGTAGGCATAGTGGTGCACACCCTTAATCCCAGTAGTTGGGAGCCAGAGGCAGATGAATTTCTGTGGGTTCTGGGCCAACCTGGTCTATAGAGGGAGTTCCAAGCCAGGCTAGCCAGCCAGAATTACACAGTGAGATTCTGTCTTAAAAAGAAGAGGAGGAGGAGGAGGAGGAGGAGGAGGAGGAGGAGGAAGAGAAAAAAGTGATGTTCTTATTGTTGGTATTCGGACCCAGGACAAGCAGCCTAGGTTCTCTCAGTGTCCCTCAGTTTCTACCTGGCATTCCCTGCCCTCTGCCTTGAACTTTCCAGCCAAGGAACTGGGTCTCCCTTCCCCAGAAGTTGCTCTTCCCAATATAATCCAGTAGCTCTTGCTCTGCTCTCTCCTCCCACTCTTTTCCTCCCCCCCCCCCATGTGCGCATGGTGCATGCCCTTTATCTCTTTCTCTTCTCTCTCCCCTCTGTCTCCCTCCCCACGGCAGCTTCCCTGGCCTTGTTGCTTGAGACATCAAACTTGCCTGAGAGCTGCTTCCCAATGAACCTGCGTCTATATACTCTAACCTGACTTGAATTGGCTCATTTCACCAGAGGAGGATAATTTATCACCCATAATTCCACATGCCTATAATTCTAGTACTGGGAAGACTGAAGCAGTAGGGGCCCAAATTCACGATGGGATGATTGGAAAGGGAGCAGATCTTCTCTGAGGGTTTGTCTTTTGCCTGTGAAGTTTGGACAGGACAGACAAGATCGCCTGTGGGAACAGAGCAGTGACTGTGCTGGCAGGGATAGGATGTAATATGAAACGTGATTATTTAAAACAAAAAATACCCATCAGGGCTGAGGGCGTGGCTTGGCAGGAAAGGTGCTCGCTGTGCACGCACGAGGGTCTGAGAGTAGATTGCTAGGCTCCACATGAAAAACTGGATGCAGTGGATCATGCCCAGTTCTGAGGGCTGCAGACAGGCAGATCCCAGGATCTCTCTAGTTATCCAGTTTAGCCTTAGACAGTCAGCCAGGTTTAATGAGAAACTCCTTTTCAAAAATTAATATGGAGCCGGGCAGTGGTGGCGCACACCTTTAATTCCAGCACTTGGGAGGCAGAGGCAGGTGGATTTCTGAGTTCGAGGCCAGCCTGATCTACAAAGTAAGTTCCAGGACAGCCAGGGCTATACAGAGAAACCCTGTCTCGAGAAAACAAAACAAAAAGCAAAACAAAAAACAAAACAAAAACAAAACAAAACAAAAACAAAACAAACAAACAAACAAAAATAATATGGAGAATAATAGAAGATCCCTAACAAGGACCTTTGACTTCCACACACATGAGCGCTTGTGTGCACACGTGCATGCGCGCGCGCGCGCGCACACACACACACACACACACACACACACACTCACACACACTACATATATACGTGGACATAAAAGTCCAACAGCAAAGGCTGCATAAGGAAACAGGAATGTTTGCCAGTGAGAGCCTCTGTGAGCAGGTACATCCCAGAAGGAGGCTAAGAATAGAGGCTGGATCTTCCGAAGCAGAGCAAGGACCCTGTCACCATGAAAGGGGAGATGACAAAGGCTCCTAGGTTCTTCTGAGAAGAGAGCTGTCTAAGAGGAGGACATCCTCTGATGAGTCACGGTCTCATTTCCCTCCGCTCTCCAGGCCCTGCTTCTTTCCCTTTGATGTTTACAAAGGGACACGTGAGCACACAGGGGGAAGGTGAAGCATACAATAAAGCAGGGACTCAGGAGTGGGAAGGACAGAAGGGAGAACCTGGGAGCCGAAAAAGGGAGAAGAAAAATGCAAACCCAGCTGGGAGCAAGCAGCCTGGGGTTCTTCAAGCTTTGTTCTAAGTTAGGTTCCTGCTCCAGACGCTTGCTGTGGGTCACACACACACACACAGTCTCTGCATCTCTGTGTTCAGCATCTACAACAGAGCCTAGCGTATAGTACAGGGGTGAGTTAAATATTTGGTGAAAGGATGCAGCCCACAGTTGCTGACTCTTTCGATGGTTAATGTGCAAACATTTCTCTCTCTCTCCTTTCTCCCTCTCCCTTGTGAAGTTTTCAGGGAACATTTGGACCTGCTGGTGCTTCTTTGGAATACAAACAGTCCTATTACTGTCTGTTAGGACTGGCCGCCCGCCTCCCCATCAGGACCATGGTTCTCTGTTCTCACTGGAAAAGGAGGCACAGCTTGCTCATCGAGAACCTCGTAGAGAGAATGATACAATCTGGGCTAGATTTTTTTTTTCCTCTCGTCTTTCAACCTCATTTCCTAAGTTAGAGAGAGAGAAATTTAAGGAATCTTAGGAATATGAAACTTCTCTGGAACGATCTTTATTGAGCTGTGTTTGGAACCAGCTGAAGTTCTGAAGGGCTGCCAAGCCAGGCAAGAATGAAAGAAAATGAAATATAACTTAAAACAGCCCTTATTCCTTGTCAACGTCAAAGAAAGATCACTAAAACAGCTGTGTGTTTTTTGATTTTATTTTTATTTTGCCAGGATTTCCCTCCAGCTTAGAACTGTTACAGGACTGTTTTAGATTGTGTTGGAGTAGGAAGGGTGAAAGGATGGAGGAATGTGTTGTTTTGAAAGTCCTGTGGTATGGTCAGCCATCCTCAAGCTTTATAATTATGCAGCTGTTGTACATACTTTGGCTTGTCCTATTAGAATACCACTGAGGTGTAAGATTGTTCATGGTATCTGGGTCTGTCTCCCCAGCTTCTTTGTGGCCTGTGGCTCATCTCTCCAGGGCTTTAACTAATGGCAAGGGACCATTTTATCTGCTCTTTGATTACACAGACTGCAGGAAAGAACTGCATGAGTCTACCAGATAGACAGGGGATGGTTCACTGTACCAAAAGCTGTCTAGCAATGGTACACATCCCCGGCTTACCCACCTACCAACTGCCGAGACTGGCTTGGCTGGTTACCAAAGTCACCTACACAGATGGGAGGAGGCAAACTTTATACACTTGTACTCTCCTTTCTGCTCCATTGGAACGTAACTACCCCCACAACCAAACCGGATGTGAAGAAGGAACTGAAACAGATTGGTTCCCAGTCAGTCCGAGTGGGTGTTCAACCCAGAGTAGAGCACGGACTCGACTCTCTGTACCCCTGGCCTGGCCTAGGGCGTGCTCAGCTGAGTCACAGGCCTCTCAGGAATGCAGCTTGTCTGGAATGCAAAGCAGGGGTGCAGACATCTCACACAGACCGGAACTTTGCAAGCCCAAGGTCTTTCTCTCATAAAGTAATGGGACCTACACCGAGAGACTATGGGAATGAGAAAAGGAAACTGCTTTTCTCTCTATCCCTCTGCCTACTCCCAACCAACATCTTCCTGCCGAGCAACCAGTGACTTCAACCTCCAGGGTGTCTTTTTCTTCTTTTCATATACCCATGTATCTGCATTAGTTACCTGTATTTATCTAGCAGCTTGCATATGCATTTCCACGTGTGTCTGAGGACGTCTGCTTTGCTTGGCTTTGACCCAAGCTGTATCATAGTGGAGATTGTCCTTCAGTTTGCTTTGGGAGGGAGATCTCATGAAACCTAGGCTGGCCTCAAACTCACTATGTAGCTAATGACCTGGAATTTCTGATCCTCCATTCAACTCCTAAGTGTTGGAGTTACTAACCTGTCCACTATGCCCACTTTTATTCAGTGTGGAAAGCAATAGGTATAGTGGTGTGTGTGTGTGTGTGTGTGTGTGTGTGTTATGGAGGTGGTGGGGAGACCCTAGTGTTTCCTGTAGGCTAGGCGAGCAGTCTATCAATTGAACTTACTTTTTAAAAAGGGAAAAAAAATCTATCCACATGTCTTGTTCTATTTCTTTTTAACCAGTGCATTTTTTTAAAAAGATTTATTTATTTTTTATTTATATGAGTTTACTGTAGCTGTCTTCAGACACACCTGAAGAGGGCATCAGATCCCATTACAGATGGTTGTGAGCCCCCATGTGGTTGCTGGGAATTGAACTCAGGACCTTTGGAAGAGCAGCCAGTGCTCTTAACTGCTGAGCCATCTCTCCAGCCCAACCACTACATATTTTTACATAATTTAGATGCACCGTGGATTATGTATCTGTCCCTCTTTCGGTGATTGCTTAGCTATTTCTCTGACTGCAGGTGGTACTAGAGTAAATAATCTTGTATGTACTTCCCTTTCGCTTTTTAAGGGACTCTCTCTCTCTCTAACGTGGATACCAAGGTGCAGGATTGCTAAGCCAAAAGATAGAGACATGTAAAGAGGGAAGGAACTTCTGTACAATTTATTTTTCAAGAAGTTCAGCCACTTTATATTCCTGGTAGCACCTGTTGTCCCAAACCCTTGTTAACACTTGATATCAATCTTTCTTATTTATTGTCAATTCAATGTATGAAAAAATAGTATCTCCTTGTTTATTTCACATTTCCCCCAACAGTGCCTGGCAAGGTTGACCAGTTGTTCTGATGCTGACGAGCCATCATATTTTCTCTTTTGTGAATTGCTTATTTGTGTTCCTTGCTGAGTTCTCTGCTTAGTTTGCCATTTTCTTGGGACTGTGTAAGGGTAAGTTCTTTGCTACTTAGATCACAATGCTTTGACCCATTCTATCTCTAGAAATGGAGTCTCACAGTTTCTTCTGTTAACTAGATCCAAAGTTTTAATGCAGTAGAGTTTACTAAACCTTATTTTTTTAAAGCAAATTTTACATTTCGAGTACTGTTTCAAGTCCTTTCTCACCTTAACATCACTAGCCTGACCCACCAGCACTTTTGGGTAATGTGAAAGATTTAAGTGAAATGTTTCTATGGTGACCCAAGACAACATTGTATTTTGTATATCACTGAAGTAGCCTCCTACGTGGTCTCGCTACTTCTTTACAATCAGTTCTCAGCACAGCATCTAGAAGGGATCGTCTTTCAACAGTGGTCAAACCATACCAGTTTGAATGAAATCCTCTCTTCGGGGCTGGACTCCAGCTCAGTGGGAGAATGCTTGCCTAGCATGCATGAAGCCTTGGGTTCCATCCCTACCATTACAAAAATTAAAACAAAGGCACAAACAAACAACAAATTAACAAGCAACTCCTCCTGTGACTTTTAAAGTCACTTCTAGTAAAAGCCAAAGCTGTCACCTATTGTCCCAAACCTTATCAACACTTGATAACAATTTTTCTTATTTATTGCCAGTCCAGGGTATGAAAAATGACATTTCCTTGCTTCCTTTGCTTTTCATATTTTGCATGAACGTTTTACTGTGGCTCATCACCCTTCTGCCATTGGTTTCTGACTTCTCTTGTGCTTGACCCATTGCAGGGTCTCAGTCAACATTAGAAGTGTGCATGCCTACATTTATTTTCATTTCTTTGAGAGGAAAAAGTCTAAAAGATGCTGGCAACGATGTGGAAACCCAGAGGACCTTGTAGACTACTGAGAACAGGGGGGATTTGTACACATCTTTGCTATTTATACATGCTTCTGGGTAAGGCTAGGCCTTTGTACTTGAGATTCTCCTATGAGTGTACAATTAGCTTCTAGGAGAATGTCTATGGTAGCCTTGGAAGAATAGATGTGAAGAGGATGAACGAGACACATGCACAACCTACTAGGATGCCTTTTTTATTTTATTGAGGGTTGGTTTTGTTTTTGTATATGTATTCAATATCTACAGATCTTTTTTTTCAATATCAAAGCACTTTAAATTTTGAAACAGAATCTCACTCTGTAGCCCAGGCTGACCTCAAACTCAGAGAGATCTGCTTGTCTCTGCCTCTTAAGTGCTGAGATTAGTGGCATATACCCTCACCATTCAGGATAAGTCATATTTCTTTAATTCTCAGGGTAAAAGGCTGTCTAGTTATCAAGTGTTATGATATTTTAAAATTCGTTTCTGAATTTAATTTATTAGTGATTTCATTTAGAGCCTTTCAGTGTCCTTGAGTGTGCTCCATAATTTCATTTTTCACTGTCATTTGTTTTATGTATGGGGGTGGTGTTAGAGTCCTAATGAGTCGTATGATGCTTCCCTTTTTTCTCACTTTCACAAATAGTTTCTATATGATTTCTATTATCTCTTAATTGAAATTTTAATAAAATCCACTAGGACCTAATGTCTATTGACAGGAACCCTTATCAGATTTTTTTCTTTGACTTATTGCTACTCTGTATTTTATTTCCTCTTCTTTGTTCTCTTTTTCCTCTTCACCTTTCGTATTTATCTATATCTGTGTATACATGTCTGTGCGAGCACGCATGCAAGTGTGTGCATTCCCTTTAATCTTTGTCCCCCTTATAGTTCTCTCTTTGTCTTTTTTTTTCTTCCAAAATGTCAATGACCGTTTTTAATTTCCTGGGTTTTCAGTTGGTTCTTTTTCATAATCATTACTAATGGTTTTGTTTCTGAATTTTTGGACTTCAATTAACTTTTTGAAATTAGTTTTAAATGTTTTTTCTTAAAACACTATAGCAGGATCTTGTTATATAACCCAGCAGGACTTGAACTCACTGTTCTCCTGCCTCTGCCTTCTGAGTGCTAGGATTACAGCCATGTATCCTAGATTGCTCTTCATGTTTCGTGTCTGTTATTCTTCTGCTTAACTTTGAAACTATTTTTAAAGAAATATTTATTTATTTATATTTTGTGTGTGTGTGTGTGTGTGTGTGTGTGTGTGCGTGCGTGTGTGTGCGTGCCTGAATGTATATATGTATATAAGAGCATTGGAAGTCAGCGAGGGCATCAGATCCCCTAGAACTGGAGTTGCAGAACATTGTGAGCTGCCATATAGGCTCTGGGAATTGAACCCAGGTCCTCTGCAAGAGCAGCGAGTGCTCTTCCCTGGGGCCATCTTTCTAGCCCCTTCTTTGAAACTCTTAACCAGATTCATTTCAAAGACGGTTTGCCCTTCAAAGCGTCTAGCATCACCTTAGCCTGGTATGAACTGTTCATGTTGTTGCTTCTATTTTGGCTCTTTTTCGACTGTTGGTTTTTTGAGAGCAAGCCTTTCTCTCTATTCCTGGCTGTCCTGGAATTCCCCATGTGGAGCAGGCTTGCCTCAAACTCAAAGAGTTCCTCTTACCTCTGCCCTGCCCGTGTGAGTGCTGAGGTGAACGCCTCCTACCCTGGTGAGCCCAGGCTCCAGAGCCTCTGTTTACTTCTGCCAGATGCAGCAGGCCTATATCTTCAGCCTACTTACCATATTGTTTCTCTCCTGTTTCTGGGCTGCAGAGATATTTTGGAGTGTGAACAGGCCTGACTTTGCTTCCCGTTTTGTACTTCATCTGTTGCTACCGTTGTTTTGGATCAATGTGGTCCTGGAAGTACATGTTGGCTGGCGGGCCACTCATTTCCCTCTGCACTCTTGGCCCTCCAGCTCTTCCCTGGTCGCCGCTCTCTCTGGCATCATCTCTTTGGCTTCTCAGGTCTCACATGCAGCCTGGGTCCACATGTCCCCCTTTCTGCAACAGCAACAGCACCCAGTGGTGTAGACTGCTCCTGTGTTTACCTTTGGCCTTTGGCTGACACAATGTTCCACTACCCCGGTTCATGACCTCTTCTGGCTTTTGCTTCTCCTCTCCTTCCTTTTGCATGCCAAATCCTTTGCTCTCTTTCACCGAATTAAGTATTTTCATATCTTCAGTAATCTCGAAGGCAAATCCCCCATCCCCGGGATGTTTTCCCTGCGGAGGAGTTGAAAAGCAACAGATCTGCTTGTGGTACATTCCGCTCATTCTGTGCCACCAGATTCCTTCCCCTTTGAACCTTTCTATCGCAGATGTCCTCATTCTCACAGTCCAGGGCTCAAAACCATAACCTCCCTCAGGGCCTCCTGCTTTCCTGGGGCCAGGTGATGTCCCAGTGTATTGACACTCTCTATTTCCTTCCATGACTCTGTTTCCTTTCATGTCATTGCACTCTTCACACACACACACACACACACACACACACACACACACACACACACACACACACACACTAATGGAGACAGAGACAGAGACAGAGACAGAGACAGACAGAGAGATATGCTGGTGGAGCCTCCTGATGTGGGTACTGGGAACTGAGATGCAGGTACTGGGAACTAATCTGGTCCTCAGCAAGAGCAGCAGGCACCTGACTCCTGAGTCATCTCCTCATTCCTCATTCCTGGATTTTTATCTTCAGACAGCATCTTTTATTTATTTATTTATTTATTTATTTATTTATTTATTTATTTATCTATCTATTTATTTATTTTTCCAGACAGGGTTTCTCTGTGTAGCCCTGGCTGTCCTAGAACTCACTCTGTAGACCAGGCTGGCCTCCAACTCAGAAATCTGCCTGCCTTCGCCTCCTCCCAGGTGCTGGGATTAAAGGCGTGCGCCACCACTGCCGGGCAGGACAGAAGTAAAAGGGCTCTGAGGGAGGCTGCTTGTGAGGACTGCCTGGAACAGCCTGGGGGCTTCCTCCTCATCTCACCATGAGGGGCAGCTCTGAGAAAGAGGCTTCTGAAATTGTCCCACATGTTTGTCTGTTGGGGAGGCAGAATCAAAGAGAAGACCAGGGAACCTATCATTCCAGCTAGAAGTCTCCTAGTGGGATTTCAAAGATGCAGACAGGAACATTAGAGAATTAAATGAGCATGAATAAAGAAGTTGAGGGCTTTTTGTTTGTTTGTTTGTTTTGTTTTCTGAGACAGGCCTTTGGATAGTCCTGGTTGTCCTGGAACTTGCTCTGAAGAGCAGGTTGCCTCAAACTCAGAGATCTGCCAGCCTTCTGCTTCCAGAGTGCTGGGATTAAAGGCGTGCCCCGCCCCTGCCTGGCTTAAGGAATTGAGATTTTAGATCCTTATTTCACTGTCCTCCTACTTGTGATACCCCATCTGGTCTTTCAGGGTTCGTCTGAGATGCCAGCTCCTCTCAATTGGGACTGGAGACAGCTGAGCTTGCCGAGTGCTTGCCTGGCGTGGATTCCCAGTGCTATCATCCTTGACTACATAGTGAGTTCGAGGCCGGCCTGGGCTGAGTGACTTCATGTCTCAAGGTCCTTCAGAGCTCCCTGGAAGATTTTTTTTTTTTCTTGGACAGCTGTAGCTTGTGGCTCAGAAGCACCTAGTGGCTTCAGGGTTTCCTATCCCTGCTAGGTGCAAACCTCTGAGAAAAGCTGCTTTCTGTGTCCCCTCTGTCACCTGAGTGAGGTGACTCAGCTCAGCACAGGCACTTACAGGGAGTGATGTCCACGCCGAGTCTACACTGCCACAGGGGGAAAAAAATAGAAATCTTAAATAATGAAGTAGTTCAAGGAATTTGAATATTTCAAAGCTCCAGCCACACAAAAGCTGAATAATTCATGCAAATATTTGAGGAAAAGAACAAAAGCCTATCTAATAATCCAGCACCACTGTTCTTTATTTGGGTCCATAAAAGGAGATTGTCATGCTTGTCCTGGTGGCAAGCTCAGTTTTATGAGCTTTGAAATGTAGATTTGAGCCATTACATCACAATCGAAATTGAAAATTAAAAAGAAGCATTATTCAAAAAAGCAAATTCCAGATTTATGCCATTTCAAAGAAAGTGTCATTTGGAAAGAAGTTGACTCACACCATGAAGTATGTGACATTTTTTTTTCAGTTTCTATGTTCTTCTGTAGTAAGGGTGGGCTTGTGGGATGTGTAGACATGTGCTTAATCAAATTCAGCTTGACTTCTCGAGTTAAGAAAATGCATATGAAGTATTTCTGAGATAAGCAGACGCACGATCTATTTTCGGCTCACGAGTCTCTGGGCTGCCTGTGCTGGCCTTACCCCTTATTCAAAAAATAGCCTTGGTGTATGATCTACAGCTTCTTGTTCACTCAAAATCCACAGGGAGAGCATGTATCCTAGGGTGCTGAATGATATTTGAGAGCTCTGACCCTTGTATTCCATTTAGGGAAGAGTACTATACCATTATCTGTGCTTGTTTTACACACACACACACACACACACACACACACACGTTACTGACCTGAGACTGGAGCAGAGCTCTTCTGGCCACAGCCTTCTGTTCACTGAGCTGGGTGACACTGGGGAGTCATGTAAACTCAGAGATAAAACTGTGGTAGGCAATTAGCTGATTTCATGACTTAAGTATAGACTCAACCCAGTGGCTGCCTTGAGACTTGCTTTTGAAGTAAGACAGGAAGAGGACTGGCAGGATCCTTCTTACGTTTGACGTGGGATCTGAGTTAGGAGGCAGCAGCTCTGGTGGGTAGAGGATGTCTGCAGATGGGACCAGAATTAGGCAATAGCGAAAAGCCTAATAGAATTTTCTTAATTTGAAAATTTGAAGTAAACAAATCAGAAATGAATTTCTAGTTCATTGTAAGTAATAGGAAGGACTCAGGATGTCCGTACTAGGCACACGTCGCCGCACTAACAGCCTGGTTCAGAAGGATCTGGGACAGTGGTTCACTGAGATTCGTTTTCAAGAAGAGTTTTCCTTTAAAGATGTGTATTTGTTCATTTACGTATGGTGTGGTGTTTATGTGTCTGTGTGTCTGTGTCTCTGTGCGCACGCTTGCGTCTGTGTGCCCCCACACACCAGTGTATACTTGTCTGAGTGTCAGTTGAGGCATGGAATCCTCTGAAATTACAGACAGTTGTGAGTCACCCTCATGGATGGATGCAGGGATCTGAACTAGGGTCCTTTGCAAGAACACTAAGTGCTCTTAGCTGCTGAGCCATCTCTCCAGTCCCAAGAGGGGTCTCCCTTTTAAGGTTGATGTTACAGTTGTAGATTTCTAAAGAACCAGTTTCTTTATTGTTTCTTGCTCTCTCTCTCTCTCTCTCTCTCTCTCTCTCTGAGAAGCTTTGCTTAGCAGCATGGGAAATAAATGTATATATGCTTAGTTTATTATGTATTAAAGTTAAAAGAAAATCTGATCTTAGTAAAAACAATCATACTAGATGCAGAAAAAAATAGACATTCAAGGAACCATGTATCAAATTTACATAGTGTATGATTATTTTATACTGATCTTTAAATGTGTGTTTAAAACAATAATGATAATAATAGTAATAATAATAATAATAATTATTATTATTATTATCATCACTGTTATTATTTTCAAGTCGGGGTTTCTCTGTGTAGCCCTGGCTGTCCTGGAACTCACTCTGTAGACCATGATGGCCTTAAACTCAGAGATCTGCCTGCCTCTGCCTTCTGAGTATTGGGATTAAAGGTGTATACTACCACTGCCTGGCTATTTTTATTGCTTCTTAATTATATGTATGTGCATGTGTTTGTCTAAGTGTGGGAATGTGCACATGAAGTCAGATGGCTGAGAAGGTCAAAGCCATCAGATATCCTTGGGGCTGGAGTTACAGGGCTTGTGGGCATCCCGATTCAGGTGTTGGAAAACCTACTTCAGTGTTCTGTGTAAGGGCTACGATCTTTCTTAGCTGCTGAGCCATCTCTCCAGCCTTGAAATGTATATTTTTTTAAAAAAAGATACTGATTTTTAAATATTTGTTTCATTTTTATAGAAAAATAACTGTATGAATTTATGAGGTACAATGTGATATATTAACGTATGTATACATGCGGACTGGCCCAGTAAAGCCAATTAACACTCTCACCTGGTATTCTTATCATTTCTTTGTGGTGAGAAGACTTAAAACCAAAATATAGAGTCTTAAAACTGTAATTGAAAGAAACATTTATCTCTGGTAGAATTTTATAGAAAGCTGTAGACATTCACGTAAGCACACAGAGACAAATGCCCGTGTGTATACAATTATATGCTCCATGTTTATATAATAAGCCTTTATACTGAAGTTGCAGTTTTTATCTTTGATACAGAAGGAAAATGCCTAAATAAAAAACATGTGCAGTCTTCAGTTCACAGCAGGAAGAAAAGAATCACCATTTCTTTGTTACTTCCTGCTGGGCAGCAGCAGTGATTCATGATACAGTAATGAAATACTCACAGTTTCAGCGTCACAAGGCAAATGCTAGTGACTGACTGGGTAAGGAATCTAAAACAGTGCTCTTGCTTTGGAAATATAAAATGTCAATAAAAGCCCATTCTTTAGAGAAGTTAGAGATACTTGGTACTTTAATCTCAATGCTGCTAATATCCTGATACAGTCCACCTTCTTTAAAGGAAGAATGGAGGGATACCCAGGGGAGCCCCCGCTTATGCTCAGAGGAGAAGGGGAGCAAGGGGTTGGGGAAGGATTGTGGGAGGGGTTGACCTGGAAGGGGACAGTGAATGGAATGTAAAGTGAATAAGTAAAAACAACAAAAACAAAAACAAAACACAGAATATAACTGAATTTTACTTCCAGCTCATATGTTAAAAAAAAAATGTCTCCCCTCGACCTATATATATTTTTTTAAAGCCAGGTCACTTTCTCTATATACATATAGATTGCTTTCACCACATGAACTGAAAGATGTTTTCTTACATATTAGGTTGTTTGGTAGAGATAAGTTTAGATTTTTAAGTTATTTTTAAGTGGTGTGTTTATTTATTCATTTCTGTGTTGCTCTCTTGCATGAGTCTGTGTGCAACATGTGTATGCAGGAGTTCATGGGGACTAGAAGAGGGTGTTGGGTCCATGGGACTGGAATCACAGGCAGCTGTGAGTGGTCACGAGAACCAAATCTGGATCCCCTGCAAGAGCAGTGAGTGCTCTTAAACCCCAAGCCATCTTTCCAGCCCCCAGGGAGGGTTTTAAGGTTGGGAAAAATCTGAAGCCTTCAGGAATTAAGGTTAGTTGAATACAGAATAAACTGATGTAAGCGCAGATGAGTGAATCTTTTTAAGGTCACAGTGTCCCAGAAAGGGCGCCAACATGACGCAACTAGATCCTGTAACTACTAACATGGCAGGTATGTGCTGCCTCTCTTTTGGAGTTAGTAAAGTTACAATCTACTTATTGAATACTAATGATAGTACTAATAATTAAGTCAGTAATAATAGTTAACAATGGAGTCTATAGGGCAGTGGTAGAGGCTTGTACTAGGACCTAGTATAAGCTAGCAGGTCCCAGGTTTAGTCTCTAACACCAGAAAAAAACCAAAACCAAAACCAAAACCAAACCAAACCAAATTAAACAAACAAACAACAACAACAACAACGAAACAAACAGAAAAGCTGGTGGAATTTGAGAATAAAGAAATTTCTACATTCTGGAGGTAGGTGCAAGAGGATCAGAACTCCAAAGCTATCTTTAGCTACATAATGAGTTTGGAGCCAACCTGTGCTATATGAGATCCTGTCTCAAACAAACAAAGCAAAGCAAGGGATACATTAGGCCAATCAGTTACCCATATAATAACATCTCTCTGATGTGCACAAATTCCATTTGCTAAAGGTAGAAAATCCATAAGATTTTATTTTTTATTAGCCACCTAAAGAACCCTCAATTAATTGAGTTCACTCTGGGGATCCACAGTCATTATTTAAATTATACCCCAAGGTGGATAATAACCTCCATTTGGTGCTGTAAAAATCAAACTATTAAGAAATATTGCCTTCCATTTACATAAGCTTTATCTTGTTCCCATGATATTTTTTTTCAGTGACAAATTGATGTTCCATTGATAAATTAAAAACCACAACCCTGTAGTTCTGGGTGAACTTTTCACCAAGTTTCATTTCTGTAAATGAAAAACCAAAAAGAGGCTAGACTCACAGCTCTCCTTTCCTAGAGGATTAAAGGGTTCAGAGATTTCTAAGATTTCCTTTAGGGTATTTGATTCTTTTGCTCTTGTTCATTTCCTTCTTGATAAGAGCACACCTTTAATCCCAGCACTTGGGAGGCAGAGGCAGGTGGATTTTTGAGTTCGAGGCCAGCCTGGTCT
>NC_034607.1:46638621-46670806 GCF_900095145.1 Mus pahari
AAAAAAAAAAAAAAAAAAAAAAAAAAAAAAAAAGAGTTGCCATGGTCACGGTGTCTCTTTACTGTGACAGCAGTAGCTAAGACACTTTAAAAAAGCAGCAAATAGATTGACCCTATGGCGCCCAGGTGATATATGGATACAGTAACTGTTTCTTTTGATCTGAAAACCTGTGCGTCACCAGCAGGTTTGTACACAGCCACTTTCCCCAGTGAGGTATCTTGCCAGTCCAGGCCCTAGCTTAGGTAGACTAGCCAGAGAAGGCTTTAAGGTGAAAGCTATAATCAGAGATGTTATCAGTGGGAAGAGTAGAGGAAAGGACATTCCAGGCAAGTACCAGATGCACAAAAGCCAAAGGGTAGAAAGGAGAGAAGCTTGGCAGGATCCCGGGGATGCACAGGCGTCCACTGGAAATGGGCACAAATTCCTATTAGGATTAGAGCTGAGAATAACAGATCAGAAACAAAATAGGCTTTGACAGGTCGGTCAGATCTCATCTGGAGTATTATGTTGAATCATGAAATTCTGATGCCAAGGCTTGGGGTTTGCCCAGCCTCTGAAGCTGGAAAATAATTTTAAGGCGAGCCTCAGTGTTCATCTGGCCTTATTTGGATTAGAAAACCCATCACTGAAACTGTGAAGGTGGCTGAGCTGTTAAAGTACCTGCAGCTCAAGCGTGATCCCCCAGAATTCATGTAAATTCAAGCAAGACACAGTGACACATGCATGCATTCCCACCATCACAGCATGCTTGCAATGTTGTTATCAGGAAGCAGAGACGGGCCGACTCCTAGGCATTGCTGGTCCATGAGAGACCCTGTCTCAGAGCACAAAGTGGATGGTTCCTGAGGACTGACACCCCAGATTGACCTCAAGACTCCCAAGCGTATGCAGACATGTGTGCATGTGCACACACACACCCTCCCCAGTCCACTCTCCTACACGGAAGGTCATGTCTGGCTTGTTATGGCTCACATGGAGAAGATTTTGTGGGATTGCTGTGAGGAAGAACAAGGTCCAGGATGAAACAGAGCTACCTTAAGCACATGTTCGTCAGAGCCCTCTCTGGCCTGGGAATCCCGTAGCAACCCCCAAATCAAGGAGGGGCTCCTGCCACGGACTGATCAGCATTTTCTAATGCTCCTTAGCGCTTCCACATAGCCGGTGTGCACTGCTATAACTGGACACCACCGAGTAGGTGGCATATGCATAATGACACAGGTTTCTCGTGTTTTAGGGGCTGGGGTGTCTAAGATCAAAGCGTTGGTGGCCTTTCTGTGTCCTCCCATGGCAGATGAGCACAGATGTCATTCAACTCTTCCAGTCCCTTTGGAAAAGTTCTATTCCTATCCTTAATGATAGGACTATACTAGTAAATGCTTTGCCTCTTGCCGGTTACTTTGGCCCTTCAGTTTAGAGACGAGCTTTGGGGCACATGTTCAGCCCTTTTAGACTGCTTTCTGCAGTTTCTACAGAAAACTGTCTGTTAATCTGCGATGTCTAGGAATACCAATTTCTGCCCTTTGAGACTCAGATACCTGCTCCAACGAAAGCCCTTGTCTGCTCTCACCTGGATTACTGCTTTCGTGTTTTTTGTTTTTTGTTTTTAAAGATTCATATGTAGTGTGTGTGTGTGTGTGTGTGTGTATACTGTCTACATGTATGTCTATGCACCACATGCATGTAGTACTGGAGGAGGCCAGAAGAGGGTATCAGATATTGTTGGAGGGTGCTGGGGATCAAACCCAGGTCCTTCGGCAGCCAATGCTCTTAACTGCTAAGCCATCTCTACAGTTCTGCACTGGTGTCTTTAACCTGACCTTCCCAACATCCCTGGCATCCTCCAGTCTGCCACCCCGGAGCTGCCAGGGAGTCCAGCTGGAACTCACCTCTACTCTTTCTTTGCCTTAGTCCTCTCCTTTGCTTACTACAGTAGATCCATAATCATGATGAATAAAACCGGAAAACCTTAATATCTTTCTTGCTCTGACCTTTGTCTAAGCTACCATGCTCATCCCTGCTCTGTCCTCTCCCTTGACTTACAGTTACTTGCTCTTGATGGAATCACCACCTTTTCTCTGCTTTTTCCTGTGAGGACTCTAGTCGACTTCCTTCCTCACTTACCTCCTGTGTACACTTAAGACCGTACATAGTTCGTTGTTAACTATCTCACGGAGCTTGCCTTAGGTTTAATCACGTATCTTTGCTTCTGTCACGGTTTGTGTCAAGCCTCTGCTTTGACAACCTCCTCACCCATCTTCTCTACAGCCGTGGGCTTTGTGAGAGCTAGGACTGTGTCCCCCCCCCCCAGTGTTTAACAGTACCTGGCTCATAACCCCTTCCCACAGGTTGATGGAGTCGCCTGCATTTGCCCTTGCCGCCTTCTGAGCCGAGTTCTCGCCGTGTCTCACTGATGGCGGAGAGCCCTGTGAGTTTCTACTTGACAGATGAGCTTCAACTCTACCCACCTTTTCAGGATGTAGGAAGTGCTTGGTCTTGAAGGACAAATGGAAGGCTAGTGGGAAGTCGCTTTTGTAAGCTTTGTTTTCCTCAGATGTGAGAAGTTTGCTAGCAGAATGAGAAATGATGCATGCTGTTTGCTTCAAGCCTTTTGCCTCTTAGACTTAGTTATTAACACCGTGGGCAAGTATTACAAAGATGAGCGCATTCCTCAGTTCATTGTTTGAGAGTCTAAATCTTTTCTCTTTGTTCATTTTGTTTTCAAGACAGGGATTCTTTATGTAGCCTTGGCTGTAGACCAGACTGGCCTCCAACTCACGGAATCCCCCTGTCTCTGCCTCCTGAGCACTAGAGTCAACTCAATTAAATTAATAACATTTTTAAAATGCCACAATTTCTTTATCCTCTTGTTGATGAATTTTTAAGACTGCCATTAAAACAATCTTTCTGTTGTTGTTATTTGTTTTGAGACAGAGTCTCACTATGTAGGTCAGGCTGGTCTTGAACTCATATTGTGGTTGTGAACTAGAAGTGATCCTCCTGTCTCAGCCTCTTGAATTCTGGGGTTGCAAGTCAGTTTTACCACACTTGGCCATTTTCTATCTTACCAACAATGCAGAAGGATCTTTTCTGTATCTTCTCCTGGGTATGGCATCATCGGGTTTTATCTTCGAGCTCCAGAAAAGACTTCTTACATGGATAGTAAACCTACCTGACTAGTTACTCAAGAGAGATAAAGCAGAGACAGGCGGATTTCTGAGTTCGAGGCCAGCCTGATCTACAAAGTGAGTTCCAGGACAGCCAGGGCTATACAGAGAAACCCTGTCTCGAAAAACCAAAAAATAAAAATAAAAATAAAATAAAATAAAAGAGAGAGAGAGAGATAAATAGGGGGCTGGAGACATGGTACAGTGGTTAAAGCACTGGCTGCTCGTCTATAGAACCTGTGTTCAATTCTCAGCACCCGCATGGTAGCTCACAACTGTTTTATTAACTCCAGTCCCCAGGGGATCTGATGCCCTCTCCAGGATTTCTTAGGCACTGAACACACCTGGTGCAGAAACACACACGCAAGCAAAATACCCCATACACATAAAAATTAATTAAAATAGTAGGCAGGCTGAATAATTTCTCGGTTAAAGGAAATGTCAGAAACAGAATGCAGAATTGTGTAGCATCCTAAGGGAATCAGACACCATATAGTTCTGTTTTGGTTAATAATGCTGGCCGCAGAATATTAAAATGGAACTTGGCCCTCAGAGTGTATCACACACGTACAACATGTGACATGTTTGTGGTGACACTGGTGTAAGCAAATCTGAACTTCAAAAGTATAAAAGTATAGCATGAATTACATATAGGATACAATACCATTAATAATAAATGACTTTGTTACTGTCCGTGTATTTGTCATACTACATATTTTATGATCATTTTAATATACTCTTTTGACTTTAAAAAAATAGCTTACTATAAAACAGCATGCTGTGTTATCTTGGCAGCGTCCTCAAACATCTTTGGTTCAGTTTGCTGTGTCTCCTTCGCACAGCAAGAGTAAAGAGGTTGGCCCACCCCTTCTCAGTTTGGGTGAGTATGCTTTACAATGTTTGCATTGTGACACGGGTGTTTGACTATGCACTTCTCAGAACAAGCCCCTATCAAGCCATACATACCCCAGTCCCCATGAAGACTCATGCAAGTGCTCTGCTGCTGAGTGACACGCCCATCTCCAGTCTCCTGTTGGTATAGGTCATTTGCCAATGGGTAGAGCGAGCATACACATACACTGAGCAGCCACGCACACTACAGATTGACCACTGCATTGACGATGCTGCTGTTCGCATTTCTACTTCTATGAAGGCTTCCAGAATTTCCCTTTATTAGTCTGTGAAAAATTTTCCTTCTCTGAAACTTTGTCTTATCTGCCTCTATTGTCTGATATATCTTTGTCAAAGTTTATTTACATATCTCCTAGGAGGCTGGGTGCTTTGGGAGGTGTTTGTGTCCTCTTTGTGTCCCCAGGGTGTGGTGCATATAGTAGGCAGTTAAAATTGGGAGGTGGTTACTTGGTCTAAATTGGAGAAGATTTTTTTTTTTTTTTTTTGGAGTTGGCAGTGGGTCTCTGTGGTAAGTTATAGAGCAGTAGATCGAAGTCTAGAGAAGAAAGTTCTAGCTTCTTTGTCTTCAACTTATTTTAAAAGGTAAAAACCAAACCAAACCAAACCAGTTTCATATGTAAGCTGCACGGTAGCTGTGAAGACGGCTTAATCTGTAAAGAGGCAGCTGCACAAGCATGGGGACCCAAGTTTCCATTCCTAGCACCTATATAAAGGTCAGGCAAGGTGGTGCGTGCTTCTAATCCCAATACCGTGGAGGCAGAGACAGCCCAAGTCCTGGAGCTTGCTAGCTAGCCTAGCCTAATTGATGAGCTCCTGGTCTAGATGAGAGACCCTTTCTCAAGAAACATGGTGGCTCACCCCTGAGGCAGGACATCCAAGGCTTACCTCTGCTCTCCACGTATCTGCACACATGTACATGGGCACTTGCACACATGTTCCCCCATACAGGAACACATATGCATGCCTCTATTCACACACAAAATTAAAAACAAAAAAAATCAAAGCTCCCATGAATGGCCAATGAAACAGATAAGTTGATTACGGGGTGTAGATGCTTGCAATGTGTGTTTTGTGTGTTCCTGTGTGTAGTTAGTTTAGGGGGAAAAAAAAATCTCAATTTTGTAAATTTCTGGGACAACGTCTATGAAAAACATTGTCTTCCCATTTGGGTATTGAATTCTTTATACCAACCATTAGATTGGCCAAGACTGTCAATTATTTTAATCTGGGACAGTGGAATTCTGTTCTGTTGAAATTGCCAATAAAAATTAAACAATTCCAGTAAAGCACTTGGACTAATGTTTGGCAAAATGTCCAAACAAGACTTCACTATGATTAGTTCTAACTGTGGCCTCTCTCATTTACAGCACATGCTTTGGTATGTATGTGAGGGATCCCTTTCACTAGATAGCACATTGGCAACTCCAGTTCAAAAAAGGCACCCCCAAAATGTATACATAAACGTTAATCACATAAAGGAAAATCCTTGAGTAGCCTCTACGTATGAAAGTGTGAGATATTATAGGTATACTTTTAAAGATTGTGCAAAGACCATTGTAAGAATGTCTTTTCCCACTAAGGGCTTTGTTTATTATGAATAAACTGTCACATGCATGATGGGTGTCTAGTTTCATTTCTCCAAAAACATCTTTCCGGTAGTAGATCTGAGGCAGCTGTGGTTAACCAAAGTATAAACCCTGTGAGGTCTACCAAAACTAGTGCGTATTTACATTGTGACTCACAGTGCCCGCCAGGCATTAATCATAGGGGAACAAGTAGTACTGCTCAGGTTTCATTATTTAATCTTCCATTCACTGGTTTGTAAGTTTGCTGCAGCCCATGGGAAGGCTCACTTTTGGTTGAAGTTTGCCATCTTCATTGCTGCAATTTCTCCTCACTTGCTACTTTGTGGTGGTTTTTTGAAAACCCCTTGAAGAAAAAACAAAACAAAACTCTTTATTTCCCAGTTCTACACATAGACACCTCATGGAGAGGGATTCACCCTGAATGCATTTCACACTTGCACTGGCACCTTCAGATTAGAGAGCTCCTTCTAATATGTGACTGTCATGGTGTTACGTGCTATTTTAAAAATCGTGAAAGAGCAGTTTCCAAATATGGGCAAGCACTTCCAGGGAAGAGTCAACTGGAGTGTTTAATTAAATGAAGGCACTAGATTTTTATTATGCTGTCACTGGATATTTGAATAACTAGCTGTAAGTGAGTTCTGTTTGTACAAAAGTGCTTTTCTAATCGTGTTGTTCCTGGGCAAAGCGGGATGGAATGGTCACGTCTCCGTTACTAGAACAAATTAAAGCTTGAAGCACCAAGCAGCACTCACAGAGGAATTAAAAACCTTTCAGTCATGAGCAGTTTTCTTTTCCCACCTGAAATGATTGGGTAATTTACTCAAATAGGTTTTTTTTCTCTTGTCACTGTGCTGCCATTTTAATGTTCCTTCCTCCAAAATAGGTTGGAATGTAATTACCGTCATGATGGTGTAATGAGGTGGGACCTCAGGGTGATTAGAACACAGCAACCCTGTCCTACCAAGGCCTCGATGAGGACAGCAAATCCTGGATAAAAGGGAGGAGCCAGCACCTCCCACCGTGGGAGGACATACTGGGAAGGCCCTTGCTGGATGCTAGCATCATGTTCAAGAACTTCACAGCTTTCAGAATTATGATCCAGATAAATTACTATTGTTTATACATTACCTAGGCTGTCATTTTTTTAAACCAGCAGAAAATGGACTAGGAGCCATCATGATTTCTTCTCCTCATGTGAACAATACTGAGATTATCTATCTATCTATCTATCTATCTATCTATCTATCTATCTATCTATCTATCTATCTATCTATCATCTATCTATCTATCTTATCTATCTATCCATCCATCCACCCACTCACCCACCCATCCATCCATCTACCTACCTATCTATCTATCTTCTGTATTAAAACTATTGTTTTAAGAAATACCTGGATATTTGCCTTGCATTTCTTCATTTAGGTTACAGAAATTTATTGAAGAAAACTTAACTGTTAACTGAGAAACCTCTTTGTGGAAAATGCTTTACTCCATTGAGATATAACTGACAACCACTAGAAACTGGATGTGTGGGGCTTAGGAAATAGCTCAGTCAATAAAGACCTTGCCTTGAGAACATGAGGACTTGACTTTGTTCCCCAGAACTTCTTTATATAAAAAGAACTATTATTGCAGCATAAGACCAGCCTCAATGCACATAAAACGCCAAGCTTTAGTGGCACACCCTTGTAATCCAAGCATGGGAAGACCAAGGAAAGACTGGCACTGGGGCCTTCTGGCAGCCAGCCTAGCCCTCTTGGTGAGTTCTAGGCTATTGAGATAGCTCTTCACCCTCTCTCTCTCAAAGGAAGGGTGCATGGTACCCGGGGAATGACACCTGTGATTGTCCTCTGGTCTCTACATGAGGATCTACTTACACACACACACACACACACACACTGTGCATATATATATATATATATATATATATATATATATATATATATATATATATATATGACTTGATGTTGTGGTGAATAAATATATTTGAGAAATAATCATCATAACTAGACAAACTAACTTATTGTTTTATACTTTCTCTCTCTTCCTTCCCTCTATCCTCCTTTTCCTCCTTTCCTCTCTTCTTCCTTTTCTTCCCCTTCTTGTTTTTGTTGTTTATCTTCTGTTGTTGTTGTTCTTCTTCTTCTTCTTCTTCCTCCTCCTCCCTCTTTCTCTCTTTCTTTCCTCTCTTTCTTTCCTCTCTTTCTTTCTTTCTTTCTTTCTTTCTTTCTTTCTTTCTTTCTTTCTTTCTTTCTTTCTTTCTTTCTTTCTTTCTCCCTATCCTCTTTCTGTCTCTTGCTTTCATTCTTTTCTTATTATGGTAAGAACATTTTAAGTTCACTCTCTAACAAAATTTCAAGAATGTAGTATGATATAGTACACTGCATTTGAGAATTCGTTCATGTGTGTAACTGAAGCTGTGCATTCCAGTTACTGACCTCTCTCCACGTCCCCCTAGTTCTAGCTCCTGGTAACCAATTTTGTACTCTCTGCTTCTGTGAGAATGGCTGCTGTTGATCCTGATGTAACTGAGAACAAACAGTATTTGTTTTTCTGTGTCTGATTTGTTTCTCTTAGTGCAGTGTCTGCTGCAAGTGGTGGGCTAACGAATCCCCCATAGTGTGTATGCACCATATTGTCTTTCTTTCTTTGTTAACAGATGTTTGGTTGTTTTCTTTGCTTAACTATTGTGACTAATGCTAGAACAAACCCAAGAGTGGGGATATCTCTCTGTGATCCTGACTTCATTTCCGGTGAATATAAATATAGAAGTGGGAAAATTGGATCACAAGATGATTCTATTTTTAATTTTTTGAGGAACTGCCACCATTTTCTGCTGGTAACTGTACCGGTCTACGCCCCCTCAACGGTGCACAGTGTTCTCTTTTCTCGCAAGCTTATCACCACGTATTTTTTTTGCTCCATAGAAAAACTTCAACACACTTTGATCATCACAGCAAATTTCTTGGATGAAGATCCTTTTCCAAGTTTGGATATGATGGAATTTCTGTTCTGATTGATTAGGCACTGTGCCCAGTCTCACACAGCTGGTAATGTCAAGGCTAGGCTGAAATTACACTCCAGCCAATCTGGTGATGGTGCACCACAAAAATGCTTGTTCTTTCTGAATTACAGGGGGGAATAATTTTAGGATCCTTTTCAGTCTTAGTTTCTCAGAGAAGCTACAGTGCATGGGTTGAATGATGAAGAAAATACAGCCTCTTTTAGAATGCAGTGGCACCTTCTCTGTAGTTACTTTTTCTGTCATCTGATTTTTCTCTCTTTTTTTTCATTTAAAGTGTTTGCAAAGTCAGGCATGGTGGCACAGCAGGTATGGAACAGCAGGCATGGTGGTACAAACCTGTCATTTCAAAACTTAAGGGAAGTTAGGGATTCAGAGTTCAAAGTCTTGAACTATATAGTGAATCTGAGGAAACAGATTTTCCAGTGATTTGATGTGATCAGTAGTCAAGTTCCTCAAAGGATAAAAGTGAGAAATTGGCCAGACTATGGTGGCACATACCTCTGATCCCAGAATTCAGGAAGCTGGAAGATTCCTGAGTTTGAGGCCAACCTGATCTACAGAGTGAGTTTCAGTACATCCAGGGCTCCACAGAGAAATCCTGTCTTGCAACATACAAACAATAAAGAAAGGAAGGAAGGGAGGGAGGGAGGGAGGGAGAGGGAGAGAGAGAGAGAGATATTGCCCCATGTCTTGTCTGCTTTGCCTAGAAACTCACTGGAAGTTCCAGTGACTTGATGGAATTCAGCCAGAATGGCCTTGAAGAACCTGCATTAAGATGATATTTATTGATGGAACAGACTATGAGTGCTGTGGGCAGATCAATCTAACATTTAAGTTGGAATATACTCAGGAATTTACAGAGAATCTCAGGTGCATTGTAACCATACCTCATTTTTATGGGCCTCCTCATGATTTCATGTTTTTGTATATGTATCAATGAGGAGAGACAGACAGACAAAAAGAGATACAGAGAGAGAGAGAGAGAGAGAGAGAGAGAGAGAGAGAGAGAGAGAGAGAGAGAGAGATAGATTGCTTATATGAACATGGGTGAGGGGTNGAGAGAGAGAGAGAGAGAGAGAGAGAGAGAGAGAGAGAGAGAGAGAGAGAGATAGATTGCTTATATGAACATGGGTGAGGGGTTATTTACCTGAGCATGGGCAATTTAATAGTGACTAAATTTCTAATGCAAAACAACTCCAAGATCCTCAAATTATTGTTTGATAAGAAGTTGATACTCAACCATTGTGAGGAAGTTGCTATTATTATCATGAATACCTTTAAAGTTGTAGAGGGTTCCATTGTGAAGGCCTGCATGGTGGCATTGATTCACACCTTTACCAGCCTTGCTGTTTCTGTTTTCAGGAACAGCTGGACTTTGGAGGTAGTGACAAGGTATAAGCCCTGATTTCCGAATGTTTCTCTCTCATACTTATTTAGCAATGGTCTAAACAACTGGCCACCACCATCTTGAACTATTCTTTGTTATGCTTTTGTTTAACATACTGGGTTCTACAGCCACCAGAACTGTGAAGGAGCCCTCACAAATATCCAGAGTTGAGAAGGTCACTCTCAACATCCTTGAGAAACTTATCCACCCAGTGTACTGGAGATAGAGCTGGGAGGTCCTTTGAGCTATGGAGCCTCATCAGCCACTTCCCCATCCATGACGGAATGTTCACAGGCTTCATCTTGTGCAGAGAAACACAACTTCTATAAGTTGATGAGTACAATGGCCATGCCATGCCCAAAGGATCATGGAAATATCATTTCACTTGTTACATTTTTAATAAGGAATTAATAATACCTCATGAATTGAAGATAGAAACAAATTATACTTGAACTAGTTCTTAGCACAGAGATCATAATGTGTGCAGTCGTTTTTCTCCTAAGGATCCTATGAGATATATAGGAACAAGATTAACTTTTATAATTCAGGAAGATGAGGGTTGAAGGAGGTAGATAGCATAGCCAGTCTATTTGACTTCTCAATCTGTGCTCCTTAACTCTGGCTTGTCCTGTTTCTTGGCACAAAATAAACAGAGCTGCAAGAGAGCCTATGATATAGCTGCAAGGTATCACATGCCAGTGGTGTGTGCTCCCTGGACAGCCCCTGGAGGCAGGAAGTAGAAGAAATCTAGCAGCAAGCTGGTTGAGGGCCAGTTCCAGGACACTTTTGGGTTAGGAGTGTGAATGATGCAATTCATCTTGGCCCAGGCTACCCACTGCCAGGAAACTCCTTTCAGGCTGAGGAAAGAGAAGGAACCTAATGAATGAAGTGAGACTTGGAGAGTCTTGAACACCTTCCACCCTTCCTGGCTCTCCAGATGTGCACACTCTCTCACTGAAACCAACTTCCAAAGTTGGTGTGTGCCCATTCGTTCTCATTGAAAATGGTTCAGTGCACCTGTTGGCTATTGGGTGGTAACCAGATCTACTGACTCACTCGCTATTGTGTATCTTTCAAAAATGTGATTTAGGTGCAATTGTTCAGGTTATGAAATGTTGAACAGGGTAGGTATCCTGGTAGTGTGCACCTGTGACTCAGCACTAGGGAGATGAGGCAGGAGGATCTTCCATTCTAGGCCAGACTGGGCTACATAGCAAAACCATGTATGGAAAAAAAAGTATACAATTTGTAACTGGGACAGCCTATATTCCTCTCAGTATTAAGGGCTATTTTTCCAGCATACAGATATTACAATATCATCATTTCTACTAATTTGTAGACACTGCTTTCTATCTTCTGCCTGTGTCATTTCTTACTGCTTTTAGCTAGGAAAGAATGGTGTGAGGTGGCTGAGGCAGCAGATGAAATCAAGGGTTTAGATGTAAGCAGCAGTAAGTAGTCCTGATTGCCTGCAGCCTACTGGCCCCAGCTGGTCTGGCTTCTCTCTATTACCTTTCATATTTGGTTACTACAGTCTTTCTGGGAGCTCTTCAATACACTTGCTGGTGGGGAAGTGCTAGTTAATTCTGTATAGGCAGACATTTGAGTTCTCATAGGCTTGCAGTAAAGGGAAGGAGGTCACTTTGCGCTCAGGAAAAAGTACTACAGCTGTTTCTCTCAAGTTCTCTAAAAGGCACATGTAACTTTGCAAGTAAAAGAAGTAGTACTGTAACAATGTGGTGACTGTCCATTTTTAGACAACAGAGAACTGGACCTGCCTCCTGTCTGTTTCCCTTCAGAGCTGCTGAAGAAAGGACTGAAGTTGCATCAATGTGGTCCCTTCAGAGCTGGCTTGGATGCCCTTCAATGCGCTCCTGCTACCCCATGTGAGCAAGCTGCCTGCCACAGCTACCTGCCAAGCCTTTCAATCCCATCTCACCATTGTGATTACTGACATGCATGCTCTGAAAATCTTCTTGTGTGTAATGTACACCTGAGGCCAGCATCAGACAGCTTGTAGTTCAAATAGTACCTGTAGTAGCATAAAGAGCACGTGTTACCCCTGCATTGAAGCATGGCTTGTGACCTCATTCTTTGGTGTTGAAGTGGTTTTTCTTTTCTCTGGTAGGAAGGAAGGCTGGTAACTGCCTTTCTCTCTGTCTTTCTCTCTGTCTCTGTCTCTGTCTCTGTCTCTGTCTTTGCCTCTCTCTCTGCCTCTCTTTGTCTCTCTGTCTCTCTCTCTCTCTCTGTGTGTGTGTGTGTGTGTGTGTGTGTGTCTATATCTATATCTATACCTATATCTATATGGCATTGTTTGAAATTTGAAAGCACTGATTTTTATAACCTTCCAAGTGTCCAAGTCTGGAATAAATCACATACTCGTCATTCTCTGCCAGTGGCCACTCTCACTTCAAATTTCATGTAAACATCAAAGACTCCAGTAGTTTATCTTTAGGGGTACTGTGGCTGAGTTCCAGGAGGCCAGCCATATGTGCCTTCCGTGTGGTTATATTTTGCTTGTTTCTTTGAGTCAGTTTCATATATCTGGCCTCGAATGCGACAGGTGGCCGAGAATGATCTTGAACTTCTGATCTTGCCTGTAGCTCCTCAGTGCTGAGATCATGGGCATGAACCACTGGCCGTGTTGGGGATGGAACCCACCACTTCATAAACGCTAGACAAGCACTCTGCCAACAGAGTTACCTCCCTTGCCTCTGTGTTTGCTTACTGATCTAGGAAATGTTATAAAACATTCCTAATGCTTTTGAAATAGAACAATAAAAAAAAAAATCTTGAAAATGTGTATCTGTCATGACATCACCCTTAAACAGCAAAGCTAAAGGCAGCTCCTGGGGAAGTGGAGGTTGCTGCTGGGTTCGGCCCTTGGCCCTCACTTTCATTCAACAGAACCTGCTGTTGGAGATCCAAGCTATCCCCAGAGGCAGCGATTCTACCCGGGGAAGTAACAAGGGAAGTTTTTGCAAGAAAGTTTTTTTTGTGTGAAATCGTGTCCCCTGCCAGCGATGTCATATGGCTTAGTTAACTTTCTTCCCAGGAACTCGGAAAAATTCCCAAACCCAGATAAATACAGCTGGGATGCTATTCAGAAGTCAATGGCAAGGGTTGATGAGAGAGCTCTGTATTCTCCATTTGTTTCTGCTTGAGCTAAGGCCCCCATTCCATTTTCCTTAAGGTGGGACCCAGAAGCTTTTATTCCACTGGAGAGAAATGACAGGGATCTCTGGCTCTGTGTTACCATGTATACTATAATAAATTTATTTAAGGGAGGATGGTCTCTACTGTATCCGTGCCAGGGTCCCTAAGGAGGAAGAGCACGGCTGACAGGACGTTCTGCATCTGCCTCTTCTTCCCACCCTTCAGGGCAGCAGACTGTCTCCTGCTATGCCGTTGATTAGCTCGTCTGCACAGTCACAGTGCAGTGGTAATTAACGGTCCCCATGTTGACTCTCAGGAGCTACAATACCATGAAGTACCCTTCAGAATTATCAAGGAGAAATTAAATTATGCTCAACACAGTTTTAGAGCTTTGTGGCTTGTGAATTAAAGCACCCCTGTAGTGATGGGCAGGGACTGGGTCCTACTGGCAATGGTCAGATGGAAAGGAATTCGGAGCACTAGGTGATGACTTTCAAAATCAGGCAGTGGAAGATGAGTTTGCTCAAATGAATTGTCACTGGGTATATCAACCACATTCTAGGACAGACCCCATGCCCAGGAGTAGTTATCTAACACAAAACAAACTCAACTGAATTTTGTGGACCTTTTGTTTGTTTTGTCTTGCTTTGGTATTTTTTGTCCAATTGGTCTTTTTATTGGTTATTTTATTTTTATTTTTTCTCTTTTGTTTGTTAGTTTGTTTCCTCCTTCTCTTCTCCTTCTCCTTTTCCTTCCTCTCCTTCTCCTTCTCATTATTCCAGAAGCTGAGTCTACTATGGTGGCACATGCCTTTAATCCCACTACTTGGGAAGCAGAGGCCTGTGAATCTCTGTCACTTTGAGGCCAGCCTGGTCTACATAATGAGTTCTAGAGTTACAAACAAAGAAAAAATGTGGAGAGGGGGAGAGGGAAGGGGAGAGGGAGGGGAAGAGGGAGGGAAAAAGGAAGGGGGAGAGGGAGGGGAAGAGGGAGAGAGATGGGGAGTAGGGAGGGGAGGGGGAGATGGAACAAGAGAGAGAGAAGTAAAGATATTAGGTAGGAAGGTGCAGAGAATTTGAGACAAACATGATAGAAATATATTGTATGAAAAAGACTTTTTTAAAAATAAAAGAAGGGCTGGTGAGATGGCTCAGTGGGTAAGAGCACCCGACTGCTCTTCCAAAGGTCCTGAGTTCAAATCCCAGTGACCACATGGTGGCTCATAACCATCTGTAACAAGATCTGATGCCCTCTTCTGGAGTGTCTGAAGACAGCTACAGAGTAATTACATATAATAAATAAATAAAGCTTGTTTTAAAAAAAATAAATAAAAAAATAAAGAAGCAAGCCGGGCGTGGTGGCACACGCCTTTAATCCCAGCACTTGGGAGGCAGAGGCAGGCGGATTTCTGAATTGGAGGCCAGCCTGGTCTACAGAGTGAGTTCCAGGACAGCCAGAGATACACAGAGAAACCCTGTTTCGAAAAACAAAACAAAACAAAACCAAAAAAAAAACAAAAACAAAAATAAAAGAAACAAAAATTAAATTAGGCCATGATGCCTGATTTGCACAAAAAAGAAAAAAATGGCACCTGCTAAAAGTCAGAGGTCTTCACAGATAGCTGTGGACTCACAGTGCCTCTGAAATTGCTAATTCCACTAACACCCATTCACTGGAACGGTGGATCCACTCTGCTTAGAGGGTCAGCCAACCCCAGCATTGTCCTCTGTGGTTGCTGGGACAAATCATCACAAGCTAATCTAAACCATCTAATGGAACCTCACAGTCCCGAGACCAGGGATCTGCCAGAGGATAGAGATGCAACTGTCAACAGGAGCGTGCCGGTATGCCCTCCTTTACCCGATTATCCGCTGCAGTGCTAGAGATGGGATTCAAGGTCCCACACTCGCTCCGCAAAGCAAAGCACCCCACCACGAGCGGCTTCATCTAATTTTGTTGTTTTACAGATTTTTTTTATCTTGAGACAGAGCCTTTCTTGGATACTGAGGCAGCAGGACTCAAAGTAGGAATCACAGGCTTGTGTCGCCACATCTGAAGACACATTCCCTTTCTGATTTTATTAGTGTGGGTGGGTGGGGCATGTGTGCTATGGTGGGGAGAGAGAGAGGAGAGAGAAAAAGAGAGAGAAAGAGAAAGTGTGTGTGTGTGTGTGTGTGTGAGAGAGAGAGAGAGAGAGAGAGAGAGAGAGAGAGAGAGAGAGTTAGTTTCCGGGAGTCTGTTCTCTACTGCTACCCTCCCATGAGTACAGGGAATCAAACTCAGGTTGTCAGGCCTGTGTGGCAGGGTGCTTTACTCACCATTATATGGGGCCCTACCCCCAGCTCCTTTCTTTCTTTTTTTTTTTAAATTTTTTATTAGATATTTTCTTTATGTACATTTCAAATGCTATCCCGAAAGTTCTCTATACCCTTCCCCCTGCTTGTGGACGTTGTACATCGTGGTGCGGAGCCTAGTGCGCACCACGATGTACAACGTCCACAAGCAGGGGTCCCTTCAGCAGAATCTTGCTGGCATGTGCATTAGTATCTGGGTTTGGTGGCTGATGATGGGATGGATCCATCCTTTCATCTTAGCTCTAAATTTTGTCTCTGTACCTATATCCTTTCATGGGTATTTTGTTCCTTATTCTAAGGAGGAATGAAGTATCCACACGATGGTGTTCCTTCTTGGTTTTCTTGTGTTTTGCAAAATGTATCTTGGGTATTCTAAGTTTCTGGGTTAATATCTGCTTATCAGTGAGTGCATATCTAGTGACTTCTTTTGTGATTGGGTTACCTCATATTCAATGCAATCCCCATCAAAATTCCCACCCAATTCTTCACAAAGTTAGAAAGGGCGATTTGCAAATTCATCTGGAACTGCTTGTGGACGTTGTACATCGTGGTGCGGAGCCTAGTGCGCACCACGATGTACAACGTCCACAAGCAGAGCAATTGTGATAAAAACTGCATGGTACTGGTACAGCGACAGACATGAAGATCAATGAAATAGAATTGAAGATCCAGAAATGAATCCACACACCTATGGTCACTTGATTTTTGACAAGGGAGCTAAAACCATCCAGTGGAAAAAAGACAGCATTTTCAACAAATGATGCTGGCGCAACTGGCGGTTATCATGTAGAAGAATGAGGATTGATCCATTCTTATCTCCTTGTACAAAGCTCAAGTCTAAGTGGATCAAAGACNTCCACATAAAACCAGAGACACCCCAGCTCCTTTGTAACAAGGACACTTTGACTGCCTTAATGACCTACCAAGATCATCCAGACACTCTCCTCCCTCTCTAGATCCTTAACTTAATCTTGTAACAGGCTCCACGACCTCTGGTTCCCCCGACCTTAGCACAACCGACTCCGTGATGGAAGTACTGTTCCTGCAGTCAGACTCAGCACGTAGACAGCACCACCTAATCCGCCAAAGTCACCAGGTCTGGGAAAGTCTCTAGACACGCTAACCTTGCTTTCTGGCTTCTGTAGTTCTGTTTCTGCTAAGTGTTCTCCTTAAGAAGTATGTCGACCCAGGATATGGGATTTTATGCTTAAAAGCTCATTGTGAGAAAGGGCTGGGGTTACACCAGGATCCCAAAGCCCCGAGTGTAGTTGCCAGCCAGCTAGTAAAGACTTTGTATTGTATCCGAGCAGTCTTCTCTGGTATGTACCCCACAATAATTTCATACGAACAAGACATTTTCTCTTTCCTCTTTTCAAATCAAACGTTGTCCCCATAGCTAAGTGTTTAAGCTGGTAGGTTTTCATGACTGATTCAGTCACGGGGACTCTGATGCCATAATTTGATGGCATCTGGAAAGTAGGGGGTGCAGCTGGCCGAAGGCCCCTGCCTGCCGCCAGGCTGGCTGCTCTCATACCTAACACGCTCCCACTATGATGTTCTGCCTCCCCGTACACAGACTCAGGTCAAAGAACCTGACTGACAGTGAGCTGAAACCTGGGAACCTCTTAGTCAAATTGTCACCCTCACACTGTTTCCTCAAGTGTTTTGTCTTAGCAATGAAAACTTAACCAGACCTAGCATCTTTGAAAGGGCTGGTTTCCCACCCACTACGAGGCACTTAGGCATTTCCTTGTACACATATGCACACGTACACACAGACTGTTCACGTGGAATATACTTACCAAGCCACAAAGTTAGTCATAAAGATGATGGGAAGTGCTCACTCTTCTTTAGCAAAGACCTTCTGTGTACAAGACAAAGAGCTTATTGTATTATTATCTTACCTTATTATTCCTTCCCAAATCAAGAGTTAGTATTCAAATGTCAGAAAGGCTCTTTTTGGAGCATGAGGATAGAAACAGACAATACACGTGCTCCGCTTCCCTCCACACGTGACTGCCATGGCAGTTCATGGAATTGTCCAGGAACTCTGTTTACACAGTCTACTCTCCCTAACCCAGTCTCATAGTTCCCAATTCTATCACTTCATTACTTGTCCTCCCTCCCTCCCTCCCTTTTCTTCCTTTCAATAAATAAAGTACATGTATGTATATGCATATTGGGGTAGTGGGGGGTATGTACCTGTGAGTGCGGGTGCCTGCTCATGTTGTGAGCTACCTGATATGGGTGCTTTGAGCTGACCCAGGGCCCTCTGTAAGAGCAATACACACTCTTAACCCCTGAGCATCTCTCCACCCCACACCTCTTGATAACTCTTACTGAGCTTATCTCTTCCACCAATGCAGGACTTCAAGGGGGAAGACGGCAAGTATATACACTGGCTGGGAATTTCCATGCTGCCATGCAAAGTTGTTGTTCTGTGTGAGACTTGGTGCTAGTGTAGTAGATGCATGTGTTGGTATAAAGTCCAAGGGCTGCTTCGTGTTTCTTCTCTTGTTGGCGCAATGACAGCGTTAGAGGAGTTTAGAGATATACATTAGGATGTTGACTGGGTTTAGGTAGCGTATCTAGATTTCTGCTGAAATTTTATATCTCCTCTATAGGGCAGCTAATGTTTTCTGAAGGAATCCAGGTCAGGTTTGCTCAGCTTAGGAATGTTATTTAGGCCCTATGTAATTGTGTGTACAAGCAGAAAATGGATTCCAAGAAATGGAGAAAGTCAACAGATAGAGAGATGAAGGTGATGTTGATCCACTTCCATGGCTGACAGTCACCTCATGTCTTAGTGCTCCAGTTTCTTTATCTGTAAAATTATGATAAGAATTCTTATCTCTCAGCGTTTTGGGAAGGATCAGAAGTAAATTGATTTATGAACTGCCTGGTTATATACGGAGTATTCAAAAAGTGGCAACTGTCACTGTCAGTATTGGCAGATTGGCTAGATTGTGTATCTCTCATACATGTGTTGATATCCCATCCTCCAACTGATATTAAGCAATGCGGTAATGACTAGATTCTCACAGATAATTGGAATCTCCTACCTTATAAAGACTCCAGAGAGCTCATCTCTTCTGTCACACAAGAGTATGATTATAAGTGGTGGTTTGCAACCTGGAGAAGGGCTGTCCCAGGAACCTGACCTGGCTTGTACACTGATCATGGACTTAGGGATGCCACAATGGTGTGAACCAAATCCTGCTGTTTCTAAGCTTACCATTTATAGCATGCTATTATAACAGCATGAACGACTAAGATAAGCTCAGAGTGAACACTCACCCAAGTGTCTAGCACTGCAATGTTCTGTTCTTGCTGTTTGCCTACTTCAACAGTATCTTCTCTTTCCACTCTTCTACTATGATAGCGTGGTCATTCATGCTTGGGCCGAAGGAAGACAGGAAAAAAAAAAATCTGTATTTACACTGCCTAGCAATGTTTCTGAGACATGGAAGGGGAACCAAACATCCTCCGTTCATGGGATTAAAGAATAGTTTTTTTCACTTTTTGAAATGTTAAAACATCAGACTTGAATACTTACCCTCTTTCCAAGGGACAGGATTGCTGCTTGGTACATTCCTTCCTAAACAGTATTTATATTGGCAGCTGGTCAGCTCTTGGGACAGAAAAAGGCAGTGTCAGCTTGTGTGACTTTAGGCTAATTATTAACATGACGGATTTTGTTTTTCATTGCATCCTCTGTGCCTTAGACTTCCAGTATAATGGGAAGGAGAGTGGCATGTCCACCGTTGAGACTATAAGCTAATAATTAGAGGAATTTGAGCTAAGGCCTTTGTATATATAACCTTACTTAATGCTTCCCACAACCTCATTAAGCAGCTATTGTTATTATGCCTGTTTTGCAACTAACAATACTGAGTCAGAGAGAAACCTGACAAAGTCTTAGTAGGACTGCCATTTTGAAGCTGTGTCTAAAATGAACCTTCCAAGCCCAGCATCTGAACTTTATCCTACAGTGCATTGATATGTAAATGTATGTCTACCTTCCTTCCTTTGTTCCCTTCTTCCTCTCTCCCTCCCCACTTGTACTGGGGATCCAACCCAAGGCCTTGCACATTTTAGGCATATGCCATTGGCTACTCCCCACCCCCATCTGTTTGTTTGGGGTTTTGTTTTTGTTTTTGTTTTTGTTTTTGTTTTTTTGTTTTGTTTTTCTTTTTTGTCTGTGATGGGGAGAGTATCTGGGGACAGAACCCACATCTTACACATTTTAGGCAAATACTCCACCACTGAGCACATTCTCAGCCACCCTCAGATGTTTTATGAAGCTACATGAAGGAACTGATTCTGAGAAACAGAAGCTAATTCAGGCTTTGAGTAAACTCTAATTGACCAACTACTAGAGTTTCGTGGATATTCTAGATTGTTCTCTGAAGAGGGAAGGAAGAAAGGAAAGAATAAAGCAGGAGGAAGGGACAGAGGGAGGAAGGGATAGCAGGGCCTAAACTACAGCATGGCAGGACTCACTCAACGGCTGGTGTCTTCCACTTGATGCTCAGCTTCCCTAGCTATGTGCCTGGCTGCCTTGCCTTGGCTCAAGTACTGTGTGGCCTGACTTCTGCTCTTAGGGATTTCAACACCTAGCAAATGTCCTTCAGTAGTGTGGGTCAGGGCAGGAGAGAGCCATCACAAACTGATCTGAATAAGGGAAGCTTAATATAAGGAAATAACTACCAGCCAATTGCTTTGAAATGAGAGGACACTGAAGGAAAGAGTATGACAAATGAAGTCAAGGCCTTGACCTTGGAACCAAGAGGGAGGACTCTGCTTGTCCCAGGGTTGCGCCTGAGCAGGCATGACTTGCCCTATTTATTAGTAACATCAGATGCTTCAGTTTCCCTTCAGATCACCCCAGGCATTCAGTCTATTTCAAAAATCCAAGCAACATCTCGGTCGAACAAACATCCCGTGTGAGAGAAATGTTTGACTGTCGTTTCCCAGAACTGCCTTTGGGTCTTGGAAGGAGTGCAAACAAGACTGAGTGATGGTTGATACATTATATCCGGAGATTTATGGGAAACCAGAGGTTCTGGTGAGACCACATATAAATCTCAAGGAAAAATTAAATATAATTTGGCATTCTACAAACCACACAATAGAGCTTGAATGCAGGTCAAGTCCCAACAACTGTTTGTTATTGCTCATTTAAACTACAGTAAGAGGATTACTTAAACAAATTCCCCTTCAGTCTAGAACTTTCAAAGTATTGAGTATTTGCGTGATGATTAACCTTCAGCTCCAGAGGAAGTCCCCAAAGGATTGAAGCATTTTAAATTGCAATAGCACAAGAGAAAAAGGAGTCCGCCAAGTTCTCAGTTTGGGAGTCTGCTCTCAGGAGAGTCCTCAGTAACTTGGTCAAACTGCTTGAATATTAAACAGAAGGCAGGCTGGCCAGAATTCCGTCCTGAGCATTTGGACCATACAGACTAACTAGGTGGAAGGTGTACTGGCAATTAAAGGATTGCACCACACCCTGCATTTATGGAGTGGTAGAGCCTGACTCTTTCACAAAGTCTTATTCTTTACATGTTGTAAGGGTGAAGTCCTTGTTCTCTGAACCAGGAAACCTGTCCCCAACTCCTACTTCCTTCTCCAAGGACAGGTCAGAATATTTTCTTTCTCATAGAAGACCTTCACTTATGGGGACATGGCTGAGTTGGTAACACCCTCACTTGTGTGCAGGAGGCCCTGGGCTCAAGCCCTAGCACCATATATGAAAACCAAAGCTCTTCTTCAACGCTGCTGGAGGTAGGGTAGTGCTCTGGGAAGCATTTGACTATGAAAAGGGCAGCAACCTTGAAACACAAGTGTACAGGTCAAAATTCTTTTCACAAGACCATCACAATCTTTTCCTAAGACCATTAGAAGACACAGATGTTTATATTACAATTCACAACAATGACAAAGTTACAGTTATGAAGTAGCAATGAGAATAATTTTGTGGTTGGTGCATCACAACAAGAGGAACTGTAATAAGGATCACAGCATTGAGAGGTTGAGAACCACTGGGCTAAAACAATCAATGGGTCTCAACTTGTCTACACAGAATCTGCTGAGGAACATTATTAGAACATTTTCTATTTATTCTTGGATATATCTTGCATAGGATGTATCTTGATCATACCCACCCAACTCCCTCTTTTAGTCCCTACTATCCCCATTATGTCCCTTGACACACCCTCTTCCCCCTATGGTGTCCTCTTTCCTTTTTCTGAACCCACTCCTTGAGTGCTGACCGCTCGAACACTAACTGATCTCAGCGGCTTGATCTTGTGTAGGTCTTGTGCAGTAACCTTAGCTCTAGTGAGGCCATGAGTTCAGTGACTAGAAGACAGAATTTCCCAGCATTCCTCTATTTAAGTCTGCCAGCTCTTGTGTGGTGTTCCCTGAGCCATGAGGCTGGTGGGACTGATACAGCAGCTCAGTTCTAAGTCTCTCAAACCAGTGTCCACGGCGGATAGAAGCATTGGTGACTTTGACTGAGAACAGTACTAATCTATGGACGAAACCATAAATATTTAGGAAGCTGTTTGACAATATGTCCACTTAACACACGAGAAGGAATAAGATCCCCTCCTCCAAGTGTCCGTGACCTCCTGAGACCAAATATGGTTTGGGCCAGTTTTACAGTACCAGGCATGACGTCATCCATAGAACTATGATGTAACACCTAGATCGAAAGCCAGGAATGATAGTGCATGCTGTAATCTTAGCACTTGAGAAACCAAGGCAGGAGGAATGAGAATTCAAGGTTGACCTAGGTTGTACAGGGAGACAGTGTCTCAAACAAATACCCACTCCCAATAAAACCCTGAGCTAAGACCTCAACTAAGGTTAATCAAATCAAGATCTTTGGCAGGTAGGGTGCAAAATATTGTTAAAAACAGAAACAAAAACACAACAACAACAACAACAACAACAACAAACAAGCCAACTTTCCCAAGTTCTACAGTTTGAGGGTGGGATAGAAGTTTGGTCCAATTGGAAGATGGAGGAACCTTCAAATGATGAGGCTCCACTGGGAAGTCCTTAGGTGGGTGGGATCTTTGCCTTTAAAGAGATTAAGAAAATCTGAGATCCTAGAGCTGTCAAGAGTTCTGTAGCAGGAGCCAGCCAGCTAGAATCCTTCCTGAAAGTTTGGAGGTCTGATCTTATTTCTTCTCCCTGTAAAGTCCCTGTGCTCTAAAGCTGTCCCCTTTACACCCTTGAGAGAAACAGGCCTAACCAGTGACCTTTCTTCTAACCTTCAGGACTGTGAACTAAATGAGCCCTTTAAAATTTATTTTATTTTTATATTTATTTACTTTGTGTGTATGTGCATGTGTGCATGAGGCTTATAAGCAGGGGGTGGTGGTGGTGGTGGTGGTGGAGGTGGTGGAGGTGGTATGTGTGTGTGTGAGTAGTTTATATTTGTGTGATGTACATACATGTATGTGTGTGTGTGTATGTATGTACATATGTGCCTTTGTGTTCACATAGAGACCAGAGGAACATTAGGCATCATGCTTTGTTACTTCCTGTCTTCTTCCCTTGGGACAAGGCCTCTTAATGAGTCTGAAACTGGGTTTGGAGCCAGCAAGCCCCAGCCACCTTCCTATCCCCATCCTCTGCCACTATATCACTAAGGTCACAAGCACACGGGACAATGCCCAGTTTCTAATGGGGGTTATGGGAAACTGAACTCAAGGACTCTTGCTCTTCACAGAGTTTTCTTACACTCTAAGGCATCTCCCCAAACCAAATCTTGTTAGTTAACTAACTAATTAATTAATCAACCGATTTTTACAGTGCTGATGCAGTGCTTCACCATAGCAAGTTCCTCCCGTTTTTTGTTTTGTTTTGTTTTGTTTTTTTATAAATAAAGTTGGTCTGCCTCAGTGATGTCTTTGTTGCAACAACAACAACGAACAAGAGACATCCGTGTGCAGCTTCTCACTTTACTATCTGACAGCAATACCTAAGATTCCAAGACCCAAAGCCCTATCCCACCCAGCATGATAAACAAACACTCTCTGAGAAGGAACGCACATATGAATATTTGTATACATTCAGACTAAGATGGAAACACCCACAGAAGGGATCAAAAACACTTCTCTTCAGAATTTCTAAAATATTATGTTTTTTTTCCTAATAGTAAACAGTACTTATTAACTGTTTCCTCTCTGTAGCTGGGTATGGTGGTGCATGCCTTTAACCCAGCACCCAGGAGCAGAAGCCGGTAGATCTCTGTGAGTCTAAGGCCAGCCTTGTCTACAGAGGGAGCTCCTGGACAGCTAGGGTTACACGGATACCCTGTCTCCCCCTCTGCACTTTTGGGTGTGGGTCGGTCTATCCAAAGGACGTTGAAGCCTGACCTCTGACTATGATAAAACCATCTCTATTATTTGGTTAGAGCTTGGCTTATAAAGTCACGTTCTGACTCTGTTCTAAAAGAGCATTTCATGAAGTTGCAAGTTCTCTGTGGGTGTCCGCCGTCATCACTGAGTACCTAACAGCGGACAGTACATACTCGGCGACAACAATGACTAAGACACATCTCACGGCTCAGTTGTGACATTCGGGACTAAAGGAATAGATAATAAATCATTCAAACCCAGCGTCACATCAGTCATCTCTTGTCTGTCTCCACTAGGGGGTTATTAACGTGTCAAGGAGACTTTTGAAGAAAAATGAAAGTGATAGTTCTGTGTTCACTCCTATTTGAAAGGCTAATTTATTTTTAGTGTACTCTCAGGGGGGGGGATCTGTCATTATGGGAACATTTCCCTTAAAATAGAAGAAGGTGTCTTGTTTTTAGTCTAATACTAATATTTAGTTCATCAAATGGACTGAGATATTGATGTGCTATCTAAATTATCCAGTTCAGATAAGAATAGTTTCAAGTGGTATCCATAGAAGGTTAAATTAATGCTTTACTAATTAATATTTTGGGGATTAACTAATGAAAAGAGATGGCAGGAGTCTACTGAGTGAGCAGTAACGCATCCTAAAGGCAGTTGGGTGTGGCTACAATACAGAATAGTATAGAGCAGAGGTTGGCAAACTTTTTTCTTGATTTAAATCTTCTTTCTCTTTTTGAGGCATGGTCTCATGTAGCCCAAGCTGGCTTCAAACTCACTCTATAGCCAAGGATAAACGTAAACTTCTGATCTCTTGTATCTGCCTGTCCAGGGCTGGGACTGCAGGGATACCCCACCACATCTGGTTTACACAGTACTGATGTTACATTTGAATATGCCAGGCAAGCACTCTGCCAATGGAACCACATGACCACACCCACAAACTATTTTTCTTTAAGGGAAAAATGGTACATTGTCTAGGTTTGGTGACTCAGCTCTTGATTTATAGCATTAAGGTAACCAGAGAAGATGTATAAATAATAAGATGTGACTATGCTCTGTAAATAGACTGCAGCCCTGAGACTGTAGCTCAATAGCTAGGGTGCTGGACTAGCATGTGTGAGTCTTGGGTTCGATTCCCAGCACTGCATAAACTAGATATAGTGACATATGCCTGTCATCCCAGCACCGGGGAGGTGGAAGGCAGGAGGGTCAGGAGTTCAAGGTCATTGTCAGTTACATAAGGAGTTCAGTGTCAGATTGGGGCCTAGCTCAACAACACAAAACAACGTACCCCCCCCTCCCCCAGTAAAGCTTAGATGGATTTGGCATGTGAGCCATTGCTGGCCCAGCTCTGGAATGGGAAATGAGAGCAGTGTTAAGCTGGCTCCCAGGCTGCAGCGAAAGTGTAGCAGCAGCCATTGGGATTTTAACTCAGAGAAGCTGGTGGGTGTTAGGGTTGTATCCAAGCAAGGAGGAAAAGGCACGGGAAAGCATTAATGATAGCGGGTGGCGATTGCGATCTTTACTGTGTTTTCCGAGGACACGCTACTTCCTGTATTTTATCTCAAATACCCCTGACAATAACCTAAAAGTGCTTCCATTATAGGCAGGGATCTTTTCACATTTTGTAGTTGATGAAACTGAAGTTCAGAGAGGTTAGCTTACTTTCCCAAAGACACACAGCTAGCAAATATACCTGAGATGGGAGGCCAGCTAGTCTGACGGTGGAGACTGTTCTATCTCACTGCAAAGGCCAAGGCCGAGGCCAAAGCCATCCAAGCCGGAAAGGAATGGAAGGCTTTCAATGTGAATGCTGTAGTCTCCGTTCAGGTCGCTAGAGTGTATCGTACAGCTTAATGAATCAGCGACAGCATCCGGGAGTCATACATCTGCATACTGAACAACCTAGAAGTTGGAGTTAGTGTCCTCCTTCTGAGAAAGGGGCTTGCTTATTTGTCTGTCTCTCGGTTTATTTGTTCTGAAGAGTACCATAGAGACAATGTCTCCCTTTAGAGAAAAAATGAGTTACGTGTGCTTGTAGCCCGTTGTGGAAGACTGGGGGTCTGCCGCTGTAATGGAGCATTTTTATCACATCCCTTGAGGCTTGGAGAGCAAAGAGAAATGGATGCTAACATGAATCTCATGTTACTTGCTATGCTTTTGTCTTTGGTCTAGAAGTCATCTAGTCTTCCACTGGCATTCACAAATCGGTGACAAGCTCTCATGTCATTCTTCAAGCAGAATAAAATCTCAAACCACAAGAGGTGCAGTGGGTCATTATGTCTGGGCGGCAGATTAATTTGGATTGTAGTCTTGTTTTGATGTGTGAGTGTGTGTGTGTGTGTGTGTGTGTGTGTGTGTGTGTGTATGTGTGTGTGTGTGTTTGCATTCACAGTCTCCTTTAATAAACACCTATACACAGACATGGACACATAAAGACACACACACACACACACACACACACACACACACACACACACACACACACATCATTACTCCAGCAATCTGGCTGAGTTTCCTGAATTTGGGGAAACTGTAGAGACCAGCATACCCGGAGTACCACGGATGAGTCTTATCCTGGGAAAGCCATCTTTGTGGTAATGGTATCGCTGCTACCAGGTCAGTATGTGTCTGCTTTTTGAAATATGGCCTCTCAGAGTTCTGGGCTTGCTGGTTCAGCAAGGCTGCCTAGCCAGAAAACCTTGGGGATCCACCTGTCTCCACCTCCTTACTCCTCCCCACACAACAGGGTGCACAAGCCAGTCCCACCATGCCCTACATTTCACGTGTGTCTGAGGGTTGGACTCAGGTTCTCATGCTGTGGGCCAAGCACGTTATCAACTGAGACATCTTTGCAGTCTCCTTGATCTCGTTAAACCATGGGTAAAGGAGAACCAGAAGCATGCACGGAGGCTGGGGAGAGGCAAGTCTCCACAAGGGCCTTTAATTCTTTAATAGAGGCATTGGTTCCTCCGAGTCCCAAAACTGTCCATGTGGAGCCAAGATGCACTCCTGGCTCACTGGGATCTAACAAACCACAGCTGCAATGCAATCTTTGCATTCCGGCCATGCAAGATAGGTGTGTTTCCCAAACTTAGCTGCTCACCAGAATTGTGTGGCAATGACAAAGCATATTTCTAAGTACCATGGCACACACAACTAGGGGAGAGACTTGGAAATGGTTGCCTGTGCCCTGTACTACTTGTCCCCTTGACCCTACCTGCCCTTGGGGGTTGGAGGTGAGGTGGCACAGAGTCAATGACACAGACTCTAGGAGCAGGTGAGAAAGGCTGTAGCAAGCTCCTCTAAGCACTGCTGCCAGCTCCTTTAATACCCTCTACCCATGCTCCATTGGTCCCAAGAAAGCATCTCTTCTAAACAGCAGTCCCTGACTGGCTGGCATTGTCTGCACAGCAATCCTTGGTCTCTCAGGCAGTCCTCAATTAGGTCCTCCTGCAGGAGATGCTTCTGTGGCTGTGCAGCCCCCAGCCTTTCCTGCTACAGGAAATCAGTATTTTACAAACGTCTCTGGGATTAGAGGAAGTCAATCCTTCTAGTATTCTAATAAAGGCTGGATTCCACAGTAGAAAAACTCTGGTTTCTCTGTATCAAAAAATATCCATTTGTTGTGTAAGAAGAGCTAGGCTCTGCTACGTGGATAGCGACCAGCTATAAGTGTCTATTTAAAGTAAAATTAATCCAAATTTAATTAGTTAAAATTATGCTACCCAGATACATTAGTTTCATGCCCAGAATCGAATGGCCACATGCGATTGGTGGTTGCAGTGCTATATGCCACAGATGGAGAGCACTCCTATTGCTACAGAAACCTAGAGAATAGTTTATCATACCAGGAAGGAGAGATGAAACTATACAAATTGGAGTTGCACCGAAAAGTTTCAGGACCAACGTGAATGTTATTCCACTGGCCAAAGATCAAATCATTTAAGAACTAATTAGGATAACTAAAATGGGTTGAAGTACATTAAATGTATGTGTGTATATGGACATATATAATATGCATGTATGTGTGTGGCATGTGTATGTACTTGTAGGGATATGTGTGCACATATGCCTGCATGTGGAGGTTAGGAGTTGATGTCTAATGCCTCTCTCGATTATCCTCCTCCACATAAGATTTCTCAGTGATTTAGCTAGGGTAGGCAGTCAAAGAACCTTGCCCAGTTCATAACAGATTCTTGTACTGTTTCCTATTCTCTTCTCAAATATTACATTCCTGATTTCTGGAACCTGGTTCCTGATTTCAAATACCTGGTTGTATGCGAACATCTATCTCAGGCATGGCTTTGACTCAGGCGAGGACAGGCTTCGTCTTCCGATTCTTGAAGACCATTAAGGCTTACCTTACATATGGATTTGGTTGTTTGGTTCAAGTTTTACTCCTGGACCGACCTCCTGTTAAGAGATAGCATCTTCTGGAGATGTAGGTGGGACTGAAATTCTGAAAGATGATAGAAGGGAGAGATGCTTGTGGGATGCAAAATTGAACACAAACACATTGAAGCTAAACAACTTCAGTATCTAGAAGTAATAGATCTGCCCCAGGAACATTTTCAAAAGAGGCAAACTAGTAAGTCCAAATGTCAAGAGGGGACACATTTCAGATGAAAGAGACACACTGCTATATGTGTAAGAGACACATTGGGTACAGGGTATAGTAATCTAGGATGCAGAGTATGCAAAGGGTGTGTTTGGGCTATTATTCTCTGTACCATAAACCTCCAACACACCGAATAAGGTGATAACCTCACAAGGCAGCAGAGAGTTAATTACATCCACATCACAGAAACACGGAGCAGGCACTCATCCAGCCATGCTTAAATATTGGATTCAAAGCTTGAGTTGGGGAAGAGGGCTTATATGAAGACGGCAGGCCCATTCCTGGCCACCCCCGTCTCTCTGTGCACTCTGGGGTTCTCCATCCCACTCTCTCCAATCCTCCTCCTCAGCTCAATAGCCCTCATCTCAGACAAAACCTCTCTCTAAGACATGGTGTACTTACTGGCAGATGTTTAATAACAGGCTATCCAGAAAGAAAAAAAGCCTTTGCAGTGTTTTTGAATTTCCATTGTGTGAGTCCTCCCACAATGCTTGATTGACGCTTCAAGCCTGAGAGTTTTTTTTTTTATTACACACACACACACACACACACACACACACACACACACACTCAAATTGGTATGTGTGTGTGTGTTTGTTTGTATGATGAAGGCTAACTTATAGAAATCAGTTATCTCCTTCCACGATGTGGGTCAGATCATCAGGCTAGTGACATCGGATGTCTCCAACCTATGGTTGTTGAACATGGAATTGGAAGTTGGTACCATCTGGCTCCAGCACACACTACTGGGAATAAGTACAGGGAAAGGGGGCAAAAATGAAAACAAAGTCTAGAAAGGATGCTGCTGACTAACTTATAGCCGTCCTAGAATGAAGATGATGTTTGAGACCACCTTAAGGACGTAGCAAGGCCTTTGAGTCCAAACTGACACTCAGATGGTCTTTGATGTCTCTTTGAGTATATCCTGTAACCTTGGCCATCACATCCAATTTCCAGCCTCACTCTTAGCTTCAATGCTACTGAAAACTTTATTTTGTGGCCTTAAAAGACCCTCCCCACCCCCAAAAGAAATCCCAGCTGGTACAAAGGTTTTAGGATGTTGAGAGTGACGTGCATTCCATATTTATGGACGCTTCTTCACAGACATCCGGGCTATGGAATGCTCATTCCAACTCGTATGGATGACTCTTTCTTGAGTGCAGAGCTAATGAACCCCCCACCCAGCTTCCCCAGATGAGCCACACCTTGGCTCTCTGGCCCCTGTTCAAGTCTTTATTTGGTTTGTTTGGCTTTTACCCAACAGCTACATACCTCTTTCCTTGGAGATCTCTAGCTGGCACACAACTCCATTCCCTTGGGGCTATTAGTAAATGTGTGTCTAACTTGCTGTAGGTACTAGCAGGTGTCTTGGCCTGTACTCTGGTCCACAGACCTACCTTGGGGGCTCATGGAGACTTGTGAGGTTTTCTAGAGTGTGACTCAGGGGCTTATCTTCTTTGAACATCTCCCACAGTGTATACCGGTATTTCTGCTTGCTTTAGCTTAGGGCTGGTCTTATTAGCCCGTGGTTACTCACTTGAATTTCCCATAACGGGTGGTTAACTTTTTGCTTTTTCTTGGAGAGCTTTCAGTGCTAAGAATCGAGTTCATTCCACACAACCCGCACCTCTTTGGCACATGTGTCTTAGCTTGTACCGTTAGCACGCCTGTATGAGTGTGCGCGTGCGTGTGGATCCTTCTCCTTACTGTCTCTTCTCATCCATGGTTACTTGCAGGAAACAAATGTTTCCAGAGTTATAAGGACTCATTGCTTGTGCTTTGTTTTAACTAGAACAGCTCATTTAGTCCCATCTCTCCCCAGGTGAATGCGTCTTTATCTTTAAGATTTGTGATTTGGTTTTTATTCTCCTGAAATCAAGACATATAAAGGAAAGAAAATTCCTTGTCAGAATTAGGGCCCATCCTCTTCCAGACACACACAGTGACCAACAGTTAGGTTCATTCTTTTTAATTCTCATTTCCTTCCTGTGTAATGTCTCCTTATGAACACACATCACCCCATCACCACCCTTCCTAACAAGGGCAGGGCCAGTTAGTGCCACTGAGAGCGCCCTATACCCTAGTAGAGTGGTCCATCTCAGTCAACATAATGTTTCTGGGATCTTATGTTGGAGAAAGAGCAGAGCTCAAGAGCAGTGTGTCCTCCCTGCCAAATGAGAGCCTGGCCTTGCCCAGTGACCGTTCCATTCAGGGGAAAGGTCAAAGGCCACCAGACCAAAAAAAAAATGCCTTGAATTCAAGCCTACAGTATACGAGAAGAGATTTTAAGTTTTTTCTTTTGCTGTCGAGCTGGAGAGGCTGACCAAGCTTGGACCCTCTTGACCTTTCTTTCTATCCATCATATGTCCAGCGAATTTGTGTCCAGTTTGTTGGTAACCTTCCACAGACAGCTTCATTCTCTGATGTTTCTGGTGAGTTGGGAAGAAGGCCAATCTGGACACAAAAAAACTGAGAGTGCCCGAGGGCAGAAATTCTTCCAACGTTCTTGGTTTCAGAAATATGAGCAGCATCGAATGGTTCTGAAAGAGAAGACGAAAGGCTCAACACTGAAAGCCTTTGTGGATTGGAATGTCCAAGCCACCAAGCTAAAGATGAGCTGGGAGCCACTGGGCAGCGAGCACTGTCCTGGAACAGAGCACACAGTGGGCTGAGTTTCAAGGCACTTGCCAGATGGCTTCCAGTGACCCAAATCTAGGAGCGAGTGAAAGCTGTCCCTGGAGGTGCGTGCTGCAGAGTAACTGGAATGTACCCCAGGGACAGGTGTTGGGTATGTGTGATGAGATTTAAGAAAGGGCCATGAAAGACACTTGCTCCTCAATGTTTATCTACCATAATTCATAATAGCTAATTTACAAAACTAGCCTAGGTCTCCAGTAGCAGAGGAGAAAGAAAATGCATGTAAAATAAGTGAAATTCATTTCATCCATAAAGAAGAACAAGGTTATATTGTTTGCAGGGAAATGGATACATTTGGATATGGTTTTGAAGAAAACCATATCAAGCAAATTCAGTCAGTCTCAGGAAATACTCAAATACTGTGTTTTCCCTCGTTTGCCAGTCCTACATTTTATATAGAAACATAAAAATCACACATCCATGACATGGACGTAGAAACAAAGCTGTGTAGGCAAAAAGGAAAACAGGACAGGTCTGAGAAAGGGGCAGTGGGGGAACACACGGCTAAATAAATGCATCCTTACTCGAACACGTCTCTGTGTAACACAGTGCCGTGCTGCATACAGGGACACAATGAAAGATTTTAAAAAAGACTCACATAATAATGAAGATAACTGACTAAAGTCTATGCATGCCCAAAGGGATTCTCCCCCCTTCTCTCCCCCTCTCCCCCTCTCCCTCCCTTTCCTCCTCTCTTCCTCTCCTTCCCTCCCTCTCCCCCTCCAATTTTCCAGACAGGGTTTCTCAGTATATTTCCTGGCTGTTCTGGAACTTGCTCTGTGGACCAGGCTGGCCTTGAGCTCAGAGCTCACCACTGCCTGGTGCCCAAAGGGTTTCTTAATGTACACATGCAAACATTGATACTCTCCCTGGCTCCCCCACTCCTCTTTTCTGTACATTGC
>NC_034607.1:46670880-46677789 GCF_900095145.1 Mus pahari
TTGTAGACCAGGCTGGCCTCGAACTCAGAAATCCGCCTGCCTCTGCCTCCCAAGTGCTGGGATTAAAGGCATGCGCCACCACGCCCGGCTCTACTCCTCTTTTCTGATGACGAGATTAGAACAGGGCTTTGGCCACACTGGGAAAGCCATCTATTATTGAGCTACACATCCAGACCGTTGCTGTCTTTTATTAAGATCTTTGTTTGAATAAGAGACTATGTTAGATGTGTGTATATGGTAAAAGTGCATTTGATTCTGCAGCTTAATATACTGCAGTTACTTTAAAAAATACTTTGTTGACTAGCACATACGAAGGCTCACCTGTCATACAGGCCTTGATGGTGGCCTTAAAGTCAGGAGAGAAGTCCTCAGTTGTTCAGAGCGGCCCACATTTGTACAGTTCCTGTGAATGGGTGGCTCTCTCACTGGGATGGTTTTCCTATGTTTATTACATATGGGTAATGTTGGACACTCATTCGGCCTTAGCAGAGGTAAGACACACATTTAATATAAATCTGGGAAACGGACACCCCTCATCCTCCTTACTCCCCAAAATAGCTTTCTACCCTCTATTGTTCTGCCCAGTAGCCAGGGCGTCCTTGGCTTGCCTTATAAGGCTATTGTGGGGCTGCAAGCTCTTGCCATAGGGAGTTTTTCTTAGTGCTTCAGGCTGCCTTCTGCTTAATTTTAGTTCATTATATCTGAAAAGACAGGGAGTGCTTTATGAGGCAAAAGGCCCAGTCATTGTGGGAAGAATGAATCACTCTAAGAACCAGGAGAAGCCTGAAAGGGGAAATCAGCTGGGGGTCAGGAAGTTGGGGGTGGACAGGTTATTGAAAACACCTTCAAAATGCCCTTTCTTCTTAGGGAGTGGGAAATGTCTCTCTCTCTCTCTCTCTCTCTCTCTCTCTCTCTCTCTCTCTCTCTCTCTCTCTCAGTGGAGAATCCTCAGCCTAATTCCCTGAGGATACCGAGTCCTCTAACACCCACCGATCTTGAAGTCAGTGGCTGGAGTAAGTGTCTCCCCTTACCCCTTTCTTTTTCATTTTTCCTGCTTGGAAACAGCTGAGGGAAGAAACCACACATTCTCAGTTCTCCTCTAGTTCTTACATCCCATGACCTTGGACTTCAAGGCCAAAGGTCCTAGACCTGGGGCTTCTGTGCTTTCAAGTCCTGGTCCTTCGGATACTGTGGGTTGTCTCTACTACTTTGTAGGGTGGGACCATGATTTGGAGCCCTGGCCAACGCTAGGCTTCTGAAAAATCTTTAGTTAGCCCTTAGGTCTTCAGTATTGGGAAATGATTTGTCTCAAGGTCCCACAAAGCGCCAAGGCCGGGCCTAGAACCTTGGGGGGTCATGCTCAGCCATACCACCGCTCCATCCTTGAGGATGTGACATGAGCCTATGAGTTACGGTAACGTACTCCGAAGCACAGGCTAACCTGTACCGGTGTCACCTGCTGGGGTCCCCAATTAGACACCCTAAAGTTTAAAAGCAATTTTTTACAAATGCCCCAGCCACAGGGAACCCAATTGCCTATGTCTGCAAGATCTCTCTTAGTGGGAAGCGGGGAGTCAGACAGACTTTTTAAGAAATAAATTTGTGAATTAATTCTAACTGAACATAAAACTTGTACATACTTCTACCGTGTGATCGTTCACTGTGTGTACTCATTACGTGATGTCCGAATCAGGGTAGGCATATTCATTTACCATTTCTTCTTCCACAAGCATGTAAAGTCATTTCCCCTAGCTTTTTTTGGGGGGGGGGGAAATTACACAGTCTACCATCCTGTATACATAAACATCCTAGACTAGAGCCTCTGACCTTATTTCTCCCGTCTAGCTGACACCCACTATCCTCTGACCAGCCCTTCCCTATCCCCTCCCCCTCTGACCCCCCCCCATCTCTAGTAAACCGCACTCTGCTCTTGATTTTAGAGAGCACACTTTTAGAACTTACCCATGAGTGGGGTTGTGCTGTGTTGTTTTTCTCTGTGCAAGCTTAATGTCCTTCAGGTCCACTAGTACACACCCCTTGTCACATCCCAAGCCAGACAGGTGCTCCTGACCTGATACAGAACTAATTTTCCCCTAGTCACTACCTTCTCCCATAATTTACTAAATGTCCACAGGGACAATAACAACGAAGGTCACAGGAGGCCATCTCTCTGAACAACTAATGAGCTCTTCAGAAAGTCATCTGTGTTGCTTCTTGAATGGCACTAATGGCCCAAGGCAGACTCCCCTCACAGCCAGCCTTCCCTGGTGGTGGCAATGGTGGCCTTGAGCACAGACTTTAAATTATGGGGAAGTAACAGTTTTTTGTTTGTGGGGCTCTGCCACATCATGATAAAGTCTGGTCACCAAATTGTACCATTCTGTCTCTGTGAGTTGCTGTGTTCAAATGGATGAATGTAGCAAAATAATAGCATGTGATGTATAAGCTTACATACAGCCTAGACAGACTTAGGGTTTGAACATGTAAGTACATCCTGGCTGGAACTACATGGCTTAGATTTTGCATGTCTCACGATTGACAGCAGTGGTTTTCAACCTGTGGGTGGCGACCCCCGTGACCACATGACTTACTGTATTAAAGGGTTGCAGCATTAGGAAGGTCAAGAACCTCTGGTCCGGAGCCAAAACTTTTCGGAGAAATGAACATATCGTCAGATCTGCCTTGAGTTTGTCTGGTCCCTGTAGTCCCCAAAGCCAGAAGGTCCACTCTTCAGTGTGTTATGTAAGTGGGCGTGGTGGTGGTGGGTGAAGGTGTGCTGTGTACAGCACAACTGCAGTGTGTTCAGGGCATGCTGGGATCTGCAGAAACATTTTCCAGTAAGGATTCGTGTCAGTTTCAAAGTGCTCAAAACAAGCTTAAAAACAGCGCGGCCAGAAAAGCTATTATTGCTGCCTGAAATCCTTGTTGGAACAAAACATGAAACAAAAACGAGCGAAATAGAACAAAGCAAGTCATTGTATAGCGAACCTCACCGTCCAGTGGACCTGGCTGGCGTGTGACTCAGGAAGTTCAGGAACCAGACTGTGGCAGTTGCTTTAAACCTCTACCTATTGGTGTGTGGGGGTGGGGGTGCTAAGTCCTTGAAGGGAGTGTGGGTGAAGGGCACTCCTCCCTAAAACCTCGTGGGTTTCCTCCCTCCCCCATATCCCTGTCTTGTTTTCTAGAAACAAGTGGGTTCATCGGACTCCTTGCCGATGACCCCCTACTCTTAATTTATGTTCTCTTCCTTGAGGCTTTCTCCATCCTGGCTCAGGGTGAACCGACAGGAGGAGCGCAGAAGGATGCAGACCCTGGGCAGAGAGGCAGAACTGTCCCCTGTTTGGACTAGAGCAGTGGCAAACCCTCCCCTGCAACTTCTTTCTCGCCCTTCATCAAGCTTTTGTCGGGCCTGGAAAGGAAATGAATTCTAAAGGCAGGAAATGACCCAAAGACCGGAACAATGTGTGCAAATCTAAACTCGTTCTTCCGCCCTTTGGTTACAAAGCATTCTAATCTGTGTCCCAGGAAGCCTAGCCCATTGCCAGATGGAGATCTGTTTTCAGACCGGCTCTTGGCATCTGCCACTCCCAGCTGGTGACATTCGCAACCGATTCGGAAAGGCAAACCTGTCCCCACATCTTCAAACTTCTGGAGAGGTGTAGCCCCAGGAAAGTCCTCGAGGCTCTGGCTGACAGCGCCAACCATCTGATGCACTTCATCTGCGGTCGAACTGTTGCTGGACTCCAGCCTAGAACGCCAGCACACGGAGTCTGTTCTCGAAGATCTTCAGCATCTGAAACCGAAGTGTGTCTCTGCTGCCAAAAAAGGCTGGCTCCCTCGCCGGCTTCATAATCCCTTTCTCACCAGGCGTTCCTGAAGAAACCCGATGAGTCAGGGAGGAAGAAAAAAAAAGTGTCTGAAGGAAGCCTGGGGGTGGGTTGGCCTACCTCAGTCTCAGAAAGCCCCCCTCCCCCTGGTCCCCTACGTTTGGCAATCCACTAACGTTTAGGGGTTTGATTTTTTACTTTTCCCATCTTCCCTCTTCTGTCAGCTCTCACCTCCAGAGAACCTTCATTTACCATTCCTGTAATTAGCTCTGCAAAAAGCTGGAGGCCCTCGGATGGGGAATTAGTCACCCTTGTAAAGATGGTTAGACTTCACTTTCATCCCCAGGAGCAGGGCGAGAAAAAGCGCCCACTCGGACTTCCAGAAGAGACCATCCTTCAATTGCTCCGTTCTGACTCCGGGTCTGTGCTTTTCCCAGGCTTTTAATTTTTATGGGACTCTATGCATCCATCAGTCTTCCTGAATAAAGCTAGGAACCAGTTGGAGTCTAAACACCGTGGGGTGGCTTGTGGGATATCTGCTTCTAGCAGGTATCCCACTGAGGCTAAAGGCCCCCTCACCCTTCTGTCCCCAGGCAATCAGAAAGTAGGTTTTCTGAGAAAATGTGCTTAACTCTCAGCATTTCTGAAATGCCAAACAGATTGAAGGATAAAGATCTGGCGTGTTTGTTGACATCTGGCTTATAGATAAGCTGCTGAGAGAAAGAAGGGAGAGAGTCAACAGGGGTCTGGTGAGAATGGGACCCAAGAAGGCGCCGCTCCACTGGCGCGCTGCCCCTGTCCTGGAGCGCAAAGCCACTCTGCACCACTCTCTCAAATTGTGTTGTGTATTATGAAAGAGGTTTTAAAAATATGTTCTGATAAGCCGGGATTTATTCTTGGAAAGGGAATATGGGCCCTGTTACAAGATAGGAGCTTAATGTCAGTACAGGTCGTATCAACTGTGTGTGGCTGTGAGCAGAGTCACTAAAAGCTTGGCGAGCTCCCAAGGTGGCTTGGAGCAAACTTGCCCTTTCTTTCCTTTGCCTGTAGACAATGAGCCCAGGACAAAGCTAGACCTAAGGAAATCATCTTCCCTACTATGGACATCAGACAAACAAGATAAATAGTTTTTGTTCTTATGATGATAATGTTGATACAAGAAGCTACTGACCCCAAAGAAAACAAGTGGATTCTGATTGCAAGCTATGTTTATAAGACACGCTCCCCCCCCCCCCCAACAAACCAACCGTGCTGCCAGAGTCACATAACATGACCCTGAACTTAGTTAGGGCATATAAAATAGCACCCAATTTAACTTATTTTTGTACTGCTTCCAGTCTTGATTATCTGTTAAAAATTGACATAGTTAAGTACAGTTAGATTGCTTTAATACATAAGAGAGCCATAGAATCTATTATGTGCTCTTTGGTCCTTATTTGGAATGTGTAGCCATTGAGGGTCTAATCTGTGTTCACAGATTGATAAGCGGTGATACAATGTATGATCTGTTACCGTAATGGCCAAGCTTATGTTTTGCTTAACTGCAGGTTTATCTGGGGTCCTGGCTAGACAAGCCCATCAGATGCTGGAAGTTTACAGAAGAGCGCACAGAACACCCAGTCAACTCACAGGGCTGTTACAGGGCTATATTCTCCACGTATGGGAAGCTAGTGACTGTTGAGGTCTCTGTGATGGCAAGTACATTTTGGCTCAAGGTGTACCACATGAGGTTGTGCTACTTGGCCAGCTGAGGTGTCTCATCTGAGAGGCCATGGTACTCAGGAGCTATTGGCATAGTGCAAGCATCCAGATCTAGACCAGACCCATGCTGAGACTTGAGAGGATGTATGGTAACTGACTGGCATACACATCCGTTTGAAAGCCACGTGTACTTTTATTTTTATTTTATTTATTTATTTATTTATTTATTTATTTATTTATTTATTTATTTTTGCTCCAGAAAACCAAAACAGAACAAAACAAAACCCCAAGATTTAATTTGAGGCTCAGTGAGTAAAGGCATTTACTGCTAAGCCTAATGACCACAGTTTGATCCCAAGAGACTGCACGAAGGTGGAAGGAGAAAATTGTCTCTCCAGAGTGTTCTCTGACCTTTGCATGCATGTAAATATGCACGCACGCACAGATGCTTACACACCACCGCTACCACCATATATATTATATATTACATATATAATATATTATAATATATAATATACATTATATTATATATACACACATACATACATATATATACATGCACACACATACATATATGTGTGTGTGTATTACATTTTTGAAATAGAAAACAATATATTCTCGGGGAAAGATGAGTGGAGAAGTGGAAATGTGTGGACAGGACTCAGCATGGAGAGGCCTGCCTAAGATAGCTACACACACTATCACTAGGCACAATTACATCCTTTTATAAGTAATTCATATCAAAAATGAATTAAATGTATCTTTATGTTGTTTTTGCAAGCAGCTCAGTTGTGGGGAAGTACTCACTGATTCTCAGTTCACTAATTCTCAGTTTGTTATTTCTTTTGGCTGAGGGACTCTGTGGGAAAAAAATAATAGAAATATTAAAATGATGTGAATAATTTAAAAGTTTGGAAACTCTGGATTAGATCAATAGGAGGTGGATTCAGTGAGCAAAGACAGATTCTGTGGCCCAGGCTAATCGGTCAGAACAAGGATCCTGGCGGGAGCTAGCTTTCTTACCAGCAGCAGTACTGTCCCTCCTGCCCTCCCTGCCCCGTCACCCCTAGTACTCTGATAAAATGAGCGTGCTTCATGACTTTTCGCCTTGGTGTGTGCACAACCTGAAGAGTTTTTCCACAGGACCCAAGCTCTCTTTATTTTATGTTTCTTAGAGGAATCCCTCACTGGTCTGGAACTCACTGAGTGAGCTGGACCTCCTGGCCAGGAGTCCCAGGGATTCACCTTCCCAGAGGACCCACCTCCTCAGGGTTGTGTGTGGGGAGAGAGGACTTGGGGATTTTGAGTTTGTAAGGCAAACACTCATCTGCTGAGCCATTTTCCCACTCTCTTTTCCTTTTTTTTTTTTTTTTTTTTTTTT
>NC_034607.1:46678897-46680008 GCF_900095145.1 Mus pahari
ACACACACACACACACACACACACACACACACACACACACAGACATACACACAGACATACACACAATAAATAAGTGTAAATAATTTTTTAAAAAAAATGCAGACAGTGACTGAAGAAGGTACCAGTCATCAAATTCTGGTCTTCATGTGCATTTTTTATGTACAAACACATAAATATGTACATTTACTAAAGTCAAAATGATCTCTTATCTATCTATCTATCTGTCTGTCTTTCTGTCTATCTATCTATCTATCTATCTATCTATCTATCTATCTATCTATCTATCTGTCATCTATCTATCATCTATCTTCTATCTATCTGTCATCTATCTATCTATCATCTATCAATCAATCAATCAATCAATCAATTATCTATCATCCATCTACCTATATGCAAACAAATCCATTCACTTGATTCTCTGGAGATCCTTACTGCGGGCTTTTAAAAATATGCAGTAAAAACAAATTTCCACAGATTCATTTTATCCCTCTTGCCCCTAAAGCCGAGACCATCTCAAAACACGGAGTGGGGTGAATATAAAAGCCAGAAATTGAGGCGCCTGGGAAAGAAACAGTGTCTTCCGGACAGGGCAGGATTGCTACACTCATGACGCCAGCTTTGTTGCCTGAACTCGATCAAGGCAGTCAACATTCCAGCATGGAGTGGGGAGGCCTCAGTAGCTCCCTGATCTAGCTGAGGCACTATTGATAATTGATGGCTTCTGGAGGAGGAAGCATCCGTTTTCATGGAGGATGGGGTCCTGGGTAGTCCAACCATGCTCGAGTGCATGGCTCCACATGCATGGACATATGGGAGCACGAACTGAACTCTGAGTTATAAACCAAGGAGAAAAGATGTTCTAAAGTTGGGAAGGGTGGTGGATCGGGGAGGAGTTAGGGATAGAAGCTGGGGAAGAATGTGACGAAAATACATTGTATGTGTTCATGAAATTCTTGAAGAAGCAATGCAGATATTATATTAAAAACCTGTGCTTAATAAGTTCCTGTGCGAAGTGGAGGCTCACAGTCAGCTATTGGATGGAACACAGGGCCCCCAATGGAGGAGCTAGAGAAAGTACCCAAGGAGCTGAAGGGGGATGCAACCCTGTAGG
>NC_034607.1:46680553-46701206 GCF_900095145.1 Mus pahari
GGGGTATAGGCAACTTTCGGGATAGCATTTGAAATGTAAATAAAGAAAATAATAATAAATAAATTAAAAAAAAAATAAGTTCCTGTGCTTAAGTACTGTGACAGTGCCAAATTGTACTTTAAAGTTTCCATACTATAGGTATTTAGTTTACCTACAATTGATTGAAGAGTTTGTGGAATACACTTCTCAGAGTATTGCTGAACTCATGAAAATTTAAATACCAAGTCAACTTGTATCTAAGTACATAATTCTGTTTACTTCTTACTCTGAGATAATTTTAAATTTTTTGAAAACTTGCAGAACAAGTACAGAAATATCCTGCCAGGAATACTACATCTCCTACATGCCTTCTTCAAGTCTCTTAATTTTGGTATGTATATAACTTCGGGATAGTTTTCAAAACGAAGAAAAATTACATTGCTATACTACTATCAACTAAACAATCTTACCCAAATCCTACCACATGTTATTTACAAGGAGAAGCAATTGCTCAACGTGTACAAAAATTAGTAGACTCCAGGCTAGAATCTTTTTCATAATGAGTTGACCATTTTTTCATTTGATTCCTAGATTAACCATCTGTGAGCCAGAAAAGTTTAACAATTATTCTGCACAGAAAATGCAAACCTCAAAAGCCAATTAAAACATCTCAAAGTCAATTAAAAACATCTCAGGCATAGCAACCCAGCCAATTATACAGCTCCTAAGCAGTCCAATATTATTTCTGATAATAATACATTTTCTTTTTTTCCATATGAAGATTGGCCACTTAATGGCAGAATGGTGTGGACATAATACCTGAATGTGAAATTTAAATGCGTCATTTGGTTCAAGGCACACTTTCTTAACTCTTGTTTGAAGTTGAAGTTTACAAAGGGAGATCCCATCTCTGGCACCTGAGGCTGTACTGTCAGGACTCGGCATAGTTCTGCCATGGTAACACTCACGTGTTGACGCTGTCTTCTGTGTAAGCATTATGAACCACTCTGTCCTGTTCATTCTGGTCTCTCAATGCTTCACTATAATGCCTTAAGCATAAGCAGGCATGGGTCCGAGCTCTTTTCTTCCTGTGACTTCCTCACTGAGAATTATTCCTGGGAGCAGGCAGCGCTGCCTGTCTGTTGAGTGGAGAAACACTTCCTGGGGCTCTGCTTGAGGAAAGGCCTTTGCGTGTCAGGTATGACTTCAAAGCTGGCTGGACTCCCTCACTTTCACAAATAGCACGCGTGCAAATGCTGACTCGACGCATTCCACAAGGGATTTCGCTCACCTCAGAAATGTCTGCCTTCTCCTCAGGCAGAAGGGCTATTATTAGTTCCTCAACATCACTCTACGGTTCTTAAAAACAATATGCACGTATATGTCTATGTGTGAGTATGTGCCTTTACGTGTAAGGGCCCAAGGAGGTCAGAAGAATGGGTCTGATCCCTTGGAACTGGAGTTACAGGTAGATGCTGGTCTTCTGGAGGGACAGTAAGGCATCTTTATTTATTTATTTATTACTGAGCTGTCTCTCTGACCCTCATTCAGCCCTTCACTAAATGAGTAGAAATTAGTAATTTCTACCAGTGAACACTGTTTTCAAAGTGCTGTGGTCTTTGTTCTTCATGAACTGGCAAGGTAAACTTTTTACTTTTAAAACCCTTCTCCGCTGACGTACCTCCTCCATCAAGGCTTTACTTCCTAACCCCCCCTCCCCCAAAGAGTGCCACAACTAGGGACCAAGTACCCAAACACCCAAGCCTATGAGGCAGATTCTCACTCAGGGATGAAGATTTTGAGTTAGTGATGTTGGCTTGAAAGAGATCCTGGGAAAAGACTCTCTCGGTTCCTTTACAATTAGCAGAGATCATTTGCATATTTTGATGTCATTAGGCAATGCCCAGTAACCCCTGTCTGGAGTATAATTTAGGAAGAAGGAAAGTTGAACATGTTATAATGCAAACTGTCACCTACCTGCTTTGTGGGGTGGTGGCAGATGTGAGGAGGTGGTCAGAGACACGTCCTGCTGTACGTCCCAACACTCCTCATGGGCTAGATAGGTCTGGTTTGCCTGGACTTTATACTGGAGAGTCCAGAGCTCTCAGCAAAACAGAAAGATACATTTCTCCTACCCAGCGTAGAGGCTCTCTGGTCGTGCAGCGATGGAACATTACCAAGACTGAGTAATATAACGTCTGCAGGAGCCACCTACACAGTGCCCAGTACCAGCAGATGCTCAGAATGAAGTCGATTTCCGTCCCTGCTGTGACTTCACAAAGGCTCGGAGTGTGTGGGTGTCCGTTGTGCCTCAGATGATGGTTTCCTGCCACGCAGGTATTCCATGCTCTTAGATATGAAAACTTGGTTCCCTGTGGTCTCCGAGTTTGTTCTCCCGTGCTGGTTGAGATGAGTCCAAGGTTAAGGCTGCCATTTAGACTCCTCATTTACAAAGCACCACAGGGCAGGGTAATGATTTGGCCTGAAGAAACATGGCACAGAAAATGGCCTGGAATTCAACCCAGAAGATATCTGGGAACACTTGCATCCCAGAGATTCCAGTCGTTTCAATCCAGGGCCAGGATCTGGAGACGTCTGACCTAGGGCATCTTCCGTGTCTTCTCAACTTTGCACAGATCATTTTTGGTGGGCGGGGGAATCTTCTAGCCCCGTGGCTGACACGCAGACATCAATCCCAGTTACTCCACACTCCACTTTTCTAGTATGTCATCCCATCGATGGAGTTCTCCCGGTCTGTGATTGCAAAGGACCAGGCAATTCCCACTGCCTCATGTCTTTGGTCAGGAGGAAGTGCCTCTGGCCGTCTGCTCTTTCCCCTTCATCCATTGCCACACTGAGCATCCTTCCTTCACAAGAACACACTGATTTCCACTGGGACGGATGGTGTGAGCAAAGACCATTCTGTCTCAACATAACCTTCCCTTCAAACTAGCACACACTCTTCCTTCGTAAAACTTCTAGAAGGAGTATGAACACTTGCTAACCCTATTTGCTTACTTCCCACTCATTTCTCAGGTCCCTATCAGCCATCAAACAGCTTGAGGCAGAATCACTTACCTTCCTAGACACCCCCCTGGCTGTGGGAGCCACAATGGACCATCATATCCTCCTGCTTTTTGTTGACTTTAGTGCTGAGGAACTAACTCAGGGCCTTACGCAGGAGGTCGACACTCTACTGTGGAGCTACATTCCTTGAACGCTAAGTGCAGTGTTGTCTTGTCTTGATTTTAGTGGCACACTCTCTTTTATTTCTCTCATTTTCTGACTGCTCATCTGCTGTCTCTCCGCTGCTCTGTCTTATGTATTCGTCTGGGCGCGTGTGTTTGAGTGTATGTCGACTCACATGCAGAGTCAGGTAATATATTTCTCTCTTCTGCAATTTTGTTATTATCAGAAGTCTATGGATATGTGCAAGGTTTGGAAATCCCCTCAGAAGTCAATCATTCAGTTCGTCCTGTCCACACTGTATATCTTACCCCCTTGTTAGTCTGACAGTGGGCTAGCTTGCACAGGTATTCGAGGAGCCTCTAATTTATGTAATAAACGCTCCAAAGGGGAAGAGTTCAGACAGAGGCAACTCAGACGTGTTGAGGGGAAGCTGGAAGGGGCTGCCTTCAACTAAAAAGGTAAAAAAAAATCTCTCTAAAGAAGGAAGCGGGAAGGGGAACACATTGGAGTTGCTGAGAACTGTGCTAAGATCAAGTGTATGCATGAAGTCATGGCTGGGGGGGGGCTTTATGCTGATTCTCAGTTGCACCCCAACCTGCAAAAGTATCAGCCAGGGGGCATAATACACACTTAGTTCTAGAGCCTGTTTCTGTCTGTGGGTCAGGCATCCACAGAAGGTCTAGCTCTGAATGCTGGGCATGAGGCTGGGGTTATTTATTTATTTATTCATTGATTGTACATACACACACACACACACACACACACACACATATGCATACACACACACACATATGCATACACACACACACACACACACACACACACGTCAGAGACCAACCTGTGTAAAGTTGGTTCACCTCTTCCATATGGGTATCAGGGATCAAATTCAGGCTGTCAGGCTTGGTGACAGGCTTGGTGACAGGCTTGGTCCCCTTTACCCAGTGAGTCATCTCACTGGCTCTAAGGGGAAAACATTCTGCTTAATAATGCTTATTAATTCTGGAGGTGTGGCTGAGTCGCTGACTGCTTATCAAAAAATGCATGAGGCCCTGGATTCAATTGTTTTAATATCTTGCTTCCAAAAGTTTATTGATCATATGGTGAATTTTTTTTTCCCCCAGGATTTTACATGAGTGACTCCATTTAGATGTTTCGAGTCTCGTGGACAATGGCATAATAATGGTCACCTTCCTTTTCTTTTAGAGGCGGTGACATAACGGAGTGACTTATGTAAGTGGGAAGCAGTAGATGATTTCCTCCTCTGACACCCTCCAACACGTCTGCAGTTAGCCAGTGATCATGCAAACACTTCCAGACACAGAAATTCACATCCAACGAGTTCCATTTCTAGTTTCTATCCTAAAGTTCTCTCCAGGAATGCCAAGCTCCCCCCCCCCCCCACCTAGTTCCAGCCTTTAAAATGATACGAAATACCCTGCTCGCACTTCCAGAAGACAATCATTGAAATATTTTCCAATACTAAGAATAGTATTTTGTGTTCATTGAAGTAGCATATGCTCGTTCTAGAGAATTTGTAAACATTCAGAGTGATATGAAGGAGAAAACAATTCTTGATAACCAAAGAGCAAAGTAGATGTTAATTGCCAAGAGTCTCTTGGCTTATAGGTGCTCCTTTTTGAGATGTGTATTTTGTCAAACTTGGGGCTTATGGAAACTCCTTGATAACTGGCATACAGTTCTCATCAGGTCTGATTTGGTCTTTATGTAAGATCTTGTACTCAGGGCCAGCGAGATGGCTCAGCTGGCTATAGCACTTGGCCCTTGCTCCTGATAACTGGAATTTGATTCCCTGAGATACACGTGGTAGAAGGAGAGAGCCAGTTCCCTTACACTGTACTAGGACCTCCACACATGGTCCATTGCATGTGTGCACACACACAAATATTACATGTAGGATTTTATTTTTATTTATGTGTGTATGCCTGCGCATGTGCCTAGTGAGGCCAGGAAAGGGTGGGCGCTGGATACCCTAACACTACAGCTACAGGGAGTTGTGGGGTTCCAGATGAGGGTGCTGGGAATCAAACATGGGATTGGGGAATGCTTCTAACCAATGGGTCATCTTTCCAGCCCCAATGTAAAAGCTTTATATGTGTGCCTTATAAGTGGTCTTGATTCTCAGTTCTATCATATTGAACACTTTTAAATCCATACTCTGCTACCTAATATAGATTATGTAATACTTCTAGCTTTGTATACAGTGTGGTCTTCATATTACATAGTAAGGCTTCCCAAATCCTTAACACAGACATTGATAAAACACAGAACAGGAGAGAGCCCTGTGGTACTCTATTGGGACCCTCCTCCCGGGTGGGTTCATGTGAGCACATTCATCAGCCATTTATGATAGCCAATCAAAACCCCACAAATCCACGGAACCATCTTTTCACTGAACCCACATCTTCCCCACTGTATGATGGCTCAATGACTTGAGTCAAATAGGGGTTCATCTACGGGATTTCTCATTGATACTAGCAACGGTAATGGAAAAAAAAAAAAGCCATATGTCACAGTATCTTCCTTAGCAACCTGAGGCGCACTGATTTATTTGCTTTCATTTGTAAGTGTCCACAAGGCATTCTCCAAGTACTTCACTCTAGAACTTTCCTGGAAATCATGCCAGAGTGCGACTTCTTCTTCCCCCAGCAGTGGAAGCAGAATGTATAGGCCCCTGGTCTTGACTGATGTTTAATGGTCTAAAGAAATGATCACAGGGGCACAGGCTATCTTATTCTTTCTTCAGAAGAACGGCTTCTGTCAACATCTAGACAGCGGGAAAGCTTCAGGCTAATCATATAGCCAGTGACAGGGAGATTGTGGCTTCGATTGCTCCCCCAGATTTCTCAATTGAATAATGCCGGTGAGGGATGACGGTGTGTTTTATTTATGATTTCGGATCAGCTACAAGGCTACCTGACTTTATAGAGCAGATACTGCTTATAAATCCTCTTTTTTGTAAGTCAAATTCTGCCTAAGCTGTTACTTGGGGAGTTAGGTTTTCAAGGCCATCTTGCGGTGAGACATTTTATAAAGTCAAGAATTCTCCAGTGATTTATCACTTTGTTTGGATTGTAAATATTGGGGTCACTTAAAAGTAAGGTAAATATATCATCTGTCTCGTCGCTTTTAGATACAGTAGCAAGCGGCCTCACATTAACCCTGGTGAATGTCACCCCAAGAAAATCGGATTGGGAATTCTGTGGGATCCAGACAGCCAGTGAGAAACACTGGAAACCTCACCCCGAGCCGAATTCTTACCCTGCAGTTTCGATTCTCTTTGGCTTCACTGATAATTTTATTTTTAAATGGCCTCAGCCAATACTTAGAAGAGAATTCTATTTGTTCATCTTTCCAACAATGTCTCTGTCTCTTAGTTGGGCAGCAAGAGGACCGGGGTCTCATTGTATCAGAGCTGGAGCTGTGTGACAAGGAACATCTCAGATTGTACGTTACAACAGTTCCACTTTCTTGGTGCTGTAGATTGAACCAGGGCCTCATGCACACTCAGCATATGCCCTACCCTACCACTGAGCCATCAGCAGCACCATATCTCCATTGGCTGGTATAGCTTCCCGCGGGATGCTATACATTAACTCGAGGCAACAGGTTACAAGGCATCTTAGTTAGGAAGGAGAGAGAGAGAGAGAGAGAGAGAGAGAGAGAGAGAGAGAGAGAGAGAGAGAGAGAGGTGCAGCGGTCTTTCTAATTTTTACTCATTCTTAGACATTGCCTAGGGAATGGTACTGCTGCTCACATCCACGACGGGTCTCCTACCTCAATTAACCCAATCTAGAAACCCTTCACAACACGTCTAGGGATTTGTTTCCATGGTTATTTGGAGCACAGTCAAGTTAACTGTTAAGATCAACTATCTTGGCTCTATGTACATCGGCTCTATGGTGATGCTCCACATTGGTGCAAGTAGTTCACCCTATCTCCACGAAGGAGCCTGTGACGTCTTGGATGGCATCTATTCAGGCTGCTTTAATGAGACACCACAGAGGACATTTATTTCTCCCAGTTCTGGAGAGTGGGACGTTTAAGATCAAGGTGTGGGCAGATCTGGTGTCTACTAACGTTTTACTCTTCAGCTTAGGGGAGGTGCGCTTGTGCTGTGTTCTCTCTCAGGGCATGAGCGATTCCTCTCTGGACTACCTGCTGTCAGGGCACGAAGCGTATTGGCCAGGGCTCTATCATGGTGCTCAGACCCTCTCCTAGTAGCACCAACAGACGTTAGAGTATAGGGGATGTGTAGATTTGGATTTTCTGGTTCCCCAGAGACCCTTCTCATCTGAATTCTGCAGTTTCTCTTGATGTCTTTAATCTCTTGACTGAGATTTCTTCCTTTGGCTCTTTGCATGTGGGATGTTTCCATATCTCTGTATCTGGCTATTTATTTATGTGGATATCGAGAGCCTCCACCCAAACTCTTGTCCTGACCCTAATTCTAAGGCTATCTCTGAAACCTCAGAGTCCCGCAAGGATCCTTTGCACATATCTGATCTTACACCCCAGAGATTTGTTTTATCATTTATTCATGTCTGTGTGTGCATGTCTCTGTGTGTGCTGCTGCCCTTAGAGGGAAGACCAGAAGAGGGCATTGGAACCTATCCTGGGTGGAAGGACCAAACCCCAAACTCCAGTCTTTTCTTTGTAAGAACAAGAAAAGCTCTTAATCACTCAGCCATCTTTCCAGACCTTCAATCTCCCCATCCCAGCCCCGCTCCTACCCTCCCTGCTTTTTTCCTTCCCTCCTTTCCCTGCCTCCCTCCTTCCCTTCCAACCTCTCTCCCTCCCACTGGTCCTCCCTTCCTTTCTTCTTTCCTCCCCTCTTCCCTTCCTTTTTTGGAAAGGGTTACTGGATATTGAACCCAAGGCTTTGCACACACCACTAAGCTACACCCCTGGCACCTATTCAGTGTTTAATAAATGTTTGTTTTCTATTATGACAATGACTATGATCTTAAACACAATTATGGTAAGCATAAACTGAAAGAGCCTCATTTACTATGCTGAATTATTTAATGAGGATTATGGTTAAGAATGAATAGGGCCCAGCACTGGAAGAGCTAGACAGTTAAAATAGTTCTATAGGGCTGGGGGCAGTAGCTCTGTGGGCAAAGACTTGCCTAGCAAGTGCAAGGACCTCCCTTTGATTCCTAGAACCCAGGGGAAAAAAAGAGAAATGGGGCCTGTTGGGCCTGTTTGTAATCTCAGCTCTGGGGAAACAGGCGGATCCTGGGGCTTGCAGACCAGTCAGTCTAGCCTACTTGGAATGTTCCTGTCTGAAAATCCAAGATGACAGTGTCCCGAAGCAGCTGGGGTTACTCACTGGTTTCCATGTGCACATGAATTCTCCAATGCACATGCACCTATGCACAAACAGTTCAGTTCCCAGGACCAGGTTGAGTGACTGCTTCCAACTCCAGTTCCAGGAATCTACTGCCCTCTCCTGGCCCCTTTGGGTACTGCACTTGGTCAGGGGCACAGGCACACACACACACACACACACACACACACACACACACACACACTAAAATAAATAAAATAAAATGTTTAAGAATTGTTTTCTTTCTAAAGCGTTTTTGTCTTTTTATCACTTTTTTAAAAGACACGAAGCCTAGGCTGGCCTCAAATCAGCTATGCGGCAGCGGATGTCCATGCGCATCTTATCCTCCAAGTGCTGGCATCAAAATCATGTTCCACCATGCCCAGTCCATGACCCTAACTTTTCTCGGATGACTTTATTGACAGCCTAAAACACAAAATAAATATATGAATACAGTTCAGATTACTTAATACCCTATTCCATGTAATATGTCACAGCTACATGATTTGAGGGGCTCTACAAAATGGAAACAGTGCTCTCATTATAAGAGATTTCAAAGGCCAGGGCTACAGAGATGGCCCAGCAGTTGAGAACTTTTGCTGTCCTTCCAGAGGACCAGAATTCAGTTCACAGCAGAGCCTGGTGAAGCAGCTGGGAAACCCTCCTTTAATTTCAGCTCCAGGAGATCTGACAGGAACACACACACACACACACACACACACACACACACACACACACACACACACACACACACACACACACACACACACACACACACACACANACACACACACACACACACACACACACACACACACACACACACACCGAGTGTGTGCTTGGTGCGCTTAGGCTCTGTTTCCCTTTTCAGTATCCCCTGAGATAAAACCAAGTTGAGGGTTCAATAGCAGAGTCCAACCTACCACACATACCCACATACTCGTGTGTGTTCAGATCACTTTATCCCTAATTAATTAATTAATTAATTAAGAAGGAAGGAAGGAAGTAGAATTTCAAGATGCAGACAGCAGATTTTAAGCAAAAGCTTAAGGTCAGTCCATTGTTGTATTGTTACTGTTCCATTTCTAAGGCTCCACATTTAAGGTTTTGTGGTGGTTTGCATAAGTTTTGCCTCCGTAGACTCATGCTTCCATGCTTGGCTTATAGGGAATGGCAGTATTAGGAGGCGTGGCATGCTGGAGGGAGTGTATCACTGTAGGGGCAGGCTTTGAAGTCTTCTGTGCTCAAGCTACACCCAATGTGGCTTTCAAATCAAGAGGTAGAGCTCTTGACTTCTCCAGCACCATGTCTGCCTGCACACTGCCGTGCTTCCCACCATGATGATAATGGATTGAACTTGTGAGCCGGCCCCGGTGAAATGTTTTTCTTTACAAGCATTGTCATGGTCATGGTGACTCTTCACAGGTCTTACTAAGACAGGTATCAGGGGTTGATCTCACACCACGCCACGGCAAAGCAGCGCACCCTGACTACTTAACACGGGCAAAGCCATGAGCTGTGAACAGCAGCCGCATAGAGTCTACCTCAGCCAAGAAAAGAGTCACTTTAATATGAGAGCTTTTTACAAAAGGCAGGCTAAGATGAAAATCTCTAAGAGAGAATGTCTTACTTAGGACACAGGTGTACTAGGGACACGAGGTTCAGACATGATCGAGTCATGTGTGTGCTGCCTTTCCTTTTTAAAGTAGATATTAATTTTTAAAATTAATTTTTAATTTAGCGTACCAACTTGGCCATGGCTTCTGTGGCCATTCCCCTAAATGATCAGAACCTGCCTTTTGTGGCCTGTAAGAGCATGTCTCTGGGTCTGATGGTTGTAAGAATATAAAAAAGTCAGTCAACTAGGGCGGATGGATGGAGGGTAGGATGCTCAGACCTCCTGGGGCTCCACCAGCGCAAGGCACTCTTCAAGGAGTTTGTACGTCCATTCAATCAGCCCTCTACACAGGAAACAGTACAGTTGCCATGATCACACCGTCTGAGAAGTCATTGAAATGTCAGGTCCCTGGACCCCTGCCTCCTGCTCTCTGACCTCACCTTCTTTCTCCCCAGTGTTCCTAAAGGTCAGAAGATTCACTAGCACTGATGTTACAGAGGACGGTGAGCCAGCCAGTGTGTGTCCTCCCTCCCACTCCCTTTGAGCCATCCTCCCTCTCCTGTGGTTCATATTTCACTCCCACCCATAATCTGACCTTATCTTAGCTTGCCCTTTGCCTGCATACAGTGCCCCACCCCCCACCTTGTGACTACCGCCATGGTTTTTCTTGAGAACTCCAGGAGCAGTTTGTGAGGTACCACTGCAAAGAAAGCCACTTAGGAACAACAGCCTGCTGCCTGGCTTTTTTTTTTGATTTAGGTCTCAAGAGCAGAAAAGACAGATTCCTTCACATGGAGTTTGCTCCATTCCTGAATCTCATCATGCACTAATTCCTAAAGGCAGTCCTGCAAATTACAGCTTAGCCTCAGGACAGACTCCGGAAAACAGCAGATGCTAATAAGGAAGGTAGAAAAAAGTCCCAAGTTGAGAATTTCTCAAATAAAAAATTCCATTACTTCAACCCCTAGGAAGTCCGTTCCCAATCTTTTACTCTACCATAATTCATCCCCTCTCGAATTAAGCATGTCTGTTGTTGGCCAGAATTCCACGAACTTGAGAATTTAATAAAGAATTCTATTTCCTTCCTTAACCCCAGAGGCTGGAAGACTTCAGACTCCTTTATTCTGCCAGACACCCCAGCTGCAGACGCTGGGCTAACTTCAGTGTGGAGCAGTGACTTTTCTTCTTTGAAGAGACGTTGTCACAGGAGCTCCATGCTTATGTTAGTCCAGCCTTGTGTCCAGTTCACAGGCTGGTTTGAAAATTCAAAGAACCCTCTGCTTCAGCTGAAACCGAGCAAAGCTAGTTTTAAAACATGGAGGAGTGGGAGAATGGAGAGAAACTTTGTATTAGTCTCCCACAACACAGAGAAGCTCAGGGGATTTAAAATACTCTTACTCATCCATCTGTTTCTCTGCCTCTCTCCCTCCATCTCCCCATCCATCCATCCATCCATCCATCTATGAATGATGGTTAGTCTAGAATTACCTAGGAGACAAACATCTGGACATATTTTTGGTTGGTTTAATTGGGATGGGAAGACCTACCCTAAATATGGGGACACAAGTCCATGGGTTTTGGTTCTGAACTGAAACACACACACACACACACTCCACATACATGCAGACACACATGGACAAGTAGACATACACACAGACACCCATGGACAAGTAGACACACACACATAGACACATAAATTCATAGATAGACACATACAGACAGGCAGACAAAACCACACATAGACACACACACAGACAAGTAGAACACAGACAAGTACATACACAGACACACATAGAGACACATAGACACATAGACAAACACACACACAGACAGACACACACACACAAGCACACATACAGACATACATACTGATGAAGACACACATATACACACAAACAAGTAGACACACAGACAAGCAGATACACAGACACAGACACACAGACAGACACACACACAAGCACACATATATACACACACATACTGATGAAGACACACATACACACACACACACAGACAAGTAGACACACAGACAAGTAGACACACAGACCCACAGACACACACACATAGACATACACACAGCCACACACACAGCCACACAGAGACACATACACACACACATACACACATACACACACACACACACACACACACACACACGCACGCACGCACGCACACGAGCTAAGCAGCTACTTTCTCTATTCTCTGATTTCTGACTGTGGAGGCATTGGCCCAGCTGCCCGGTGTTGCTACCAGCATGCAGGAACTGATGTTGTAAGCCAGAACAAACTCGCCCTTTCCTGCATTGTTCTTGTCAGGAATTTCATCAAGGCAATAAGAAAGTGCCCCAGGGCCTCTTCATCTCCCTAGCTATTCTCCTGCTGCTATCTGGGGGACTTCTAGAACAGATCCAGACCTTCAAGGTCACTGGGAGACATTCCTGAGAGCCCATCCTCTCTGCTGGGGCCATAAAGAACACTGCCCAAATCTCATAGACATTTTCCCTTTTAATGACATTATATCAACTACTCAATAGGCTGAGGGAGGAGGACTCCTTGAGTTTAGTTCAGGACCAACCAGCTTAGACAACACAAGACTCCATCTCACAAAATAAAAAATAAAAAGTGAAGGTTGATTATCTTTTCTGAGTGATGGCTGGGTAGGCATTTAGTTAATCCGAATACAGCCTGTACGTTCCTATAAAAGCAAATATACTTTGTCTTTCTGGGGATATGCTTAGATGACAAAGATTGCTTGCTATATTTCACAAATGTGGGCAAACTACAAATGTATTCTGTGCCTAGCTCCACGGATAACTTCCCCATTGGTGAGCATAACACTTTCTATTGACACAGGCATCACTTAAAAATGGGAATTTAGATCCCTATTCATGGGATTACATATTATTAAGCCTTACAGATCTGATCTACAAAGGGGCGGGGGACCCCCCTCAGTACCCTTTCTCAGAGGATTTCAAAGCTGGCTTCCAGCAGCCGTCAGAATGATTCCCGCCTTTCTTACGACACTCATTAGAAAATAAAACCAGATATAATTAACAAACAAACAAACGTATCTGCCTGCTGTTCTGACTTGTTATAATAAGTGTTATTTCTACTTACAAACGGTTTCCTGTCAGCGTCCTGCTGTTCCCTTAATAAGACTCCTGCCTGGGAAGAGGAGGAGTCATATGAAAATTAAGCCCTGACTTGTCATCGCCCCCTTCCCTGCGTGTCAGTGTTTGGATGCAGCTCATGTTAGCCTGAGAAGAACCGAAAGACTTAAAGTTAACCATTGCCGATATGGCTGGCAGGGGCCTGTGAGCTTCTAGAGTTGACTGAAAGTGACAGTGTTCTTAGGGCCGAAGCAAGCATCCTCATGAATTTACTGCTAGGCCTAGGGGATCCGAGATCCCCAGATTAGGGGATCCCTCCTCATGTTCCTGGGGAAGGTGCCCAGCTGGATGATGGTAAATTCCAGAGCTCGAGTGAGCAGATGGAGTTAGAGAGGAGCCTGAACCCCCAGATCTGGTAGGTGTGATGATGCTACAGGGGCCAAATGAAGTCGTGAGGAAGTTGCTAAGCCAGATGAAATGCAACAGACAGGATGCTGCAGTGATCAAGGGCTAGTGGTCATGGGTTTTCTTCTTTGGATTACTTATTTGTGAACGCCTGTGGTGTATTTACTTGTTCACGAGTGGCCAATGTGTGGATCAGGGGGCATGTGGAGGCCAGAGATTGACTGCAGAAGTCTTCCTTTGTTGCAGCATCCTCTATGTCTGAACTTTTATTTATTTATCATTTATCCATTCATTCATCTGTCTATTATAGATAGATAGATAGATAGATAGATAGATAGATAGATAGATAGATAGATAGATAGATAGATAGATAGGTAGATAGATAGATAGGTAGGTAGATAGATAGATAGGTAGGTAGGTAGGTAGATAGATAGATAGATAGATAGATAGATAGATAGATAGATAGATAGATAGATAGATAACTTTATGGCATAAGTGTAGAGGTCAGATGACAGCTCTTGGAAGTCAATTCTCTCCCACTACTTTACAGGATCTGGGAATTGAACAAAGATAACCAGGCATACACGTAAACTCCCTTACCCTCTCAGCCACCTTGCTGGCCCACCCTCTCCATCAGATGTCTTGAGATAGAGTCTGTCTCCTTGATCCTGGAGCTCAGTGGCTCATCTAGGCCAGCTGGTCAGTGAGCTTCAAGCATCGGCCTGACTCTGCTATGTAATGCTGGAATTACCAACCCTTACAACTACACTTGTTTTTTATGGACGTTCTTCATGGTTTTGAGGCAAGTGCTTTACTGACTGAGGTATCTCCTCAGCCCCCTACTTTGAATTTCAAAACAATATTTTAATCTGGAAAAGGCATCTTAGAATAACAAACCCCCAAGCCCCATCACTCGTTCCCAGCATTTTCTCGTGGCTTCTTAAGCTATGATTCACTCCCTCCCGCTTATTGGCTTCTTCCTGTCTTGCTTTTGAAAAAAAACATGACATTGTATCACCCATTTTACTCTCAAATCCTTGCAATTTTTATTTCTAAAAAATAAAGACTTCTTTTATAAAACACAGCTACAGGGGTCGAGAGGTGTAGTTCAATGGTAGGGCCCTTGCTGACCCTGTACGTGGCCCTGGCTAGAGACCCAGAATGACACACACAAATATGAAAATTAAAAATGTAAACTATGTATTCTCTGATACTCCTAACAACTGTGAAAGTGATCAGCTAGTCCATCAAACATACAACAGCTAAAATTGCAGTTACCTCTTACATATTCTAAACTATTTCTTGCTCGCTTGTTGCCTTGGTTTTGGCTTTAAGGATGCCTTGAGCTTCCATTCTTCCACCCTCTGCCTCCTGAGTCCTAGGATTGCAGGTCTGTGCTGTCATGCCTGAACGCAGTAGTTTGTTTGATCATAAGTCAAGTAATGTCCCACAAATGATTGGTTGACATGTTTATTAAATCTGTTTCTCTTTTTAGAAGGAAGTTTATTTTGGAGCTATGGTAGCCCTGCAGAGCAGTTGTAAGCATACACTCAGTGTGTGGCTCTCTTCACCCCATTGCCCCTCCAACAACATCTTACACAACCATTCCATAGTTGGTAAAATTGAGAGTTTACTATGGGTAAGTTGCTATTAACTACCTGTGGGCTTTATTCAGATTTTGTTTTCCCTCTTAACTGCTTCTTTTTCCTTCCAGGATCCAACCCAGAAAGCCTTAGTGCATGTAGGCATGGTGAGATCTTGGACTCTTCCGGTTTTAACAGTTGCTCAGTCCTGGCTCTCGGGGCAGCTCTGAAGAGTTCTAGTGGGATGCTTTGAGGATGTCTCTCAATTTGCGATTGTTTGAGGTTCCCCCCCCCCCATTGGATTAGGGTTGTAAGCATTGGGGGAAGGATTTCACAGATTCCTTCTTAAGTATTGCTTCAATGTATATATCACAATATCAGTGTGTATACCATTGTATCAGTGTGTATATCATTGTATCACTGTGTATATCATTGTATCACTGTGTATCATAGTGTATGTCATCATGATTTTATGTCTTTTAAATCCTTTCTCTTCTCTCTCCTTCTCTTCTCTCTGTCTATCCCTGTCTCTTTCAGACCCGGTCTCACTATGTAACTGAAACTGACTTTAAACTCTTAATCCACCTGCCTCAGCTTCCAAGTCTGGAATTCTAGTCCTGTGACCACCATGCCAAGCATCTGTATTTTTAATGCAGACGGCCTATTACACCCTCTGGAGGCCTTGGTCATTATTTAAACTGAGTAGTGAGGAATGAGAAGCTGTGTTGGGTAATATATGAAAGATGGCCATGACTTAAAGTCTTGATCCCCAGGGGTCAATGCCAGAAGGTGTTGGGGATTTTCAGGAAGTCCAGCCTTAGGAGAGAGGCTCAAGTTGGTGGGAGCTGTGCTTTTGAAAGGGATGTGGGACCCAGTGGTGCACTCATATCCCTGGTCCTGGCTTGTGATGTAGATAGTTTGCTTCGGATGCCCTTCTGTCATGAATTGACATTATTCCCAGACATATTAACATTATTCACAAGTGAATAGGGCCACCTAACCTTGGACTGGATCTTAGCTATGTATATACAGTGGTCTTAACTATGATGAAGCACCAAGCTCAAAGCAAATTGGATAAGAAAGTGTTTATTTGACTTATACTCCTACATCATTCTTCATCATCAAAGGAAGTCAGGACAGGAACCTGGAGGCAGGAATGGATGCAGAGACCACAGAGGAGTGTTGCTTACTGGCTTTTTGTCCATGGCTTGATCAGTTTGCTCTCTTATAGAACTCAAGACCACCAACCTAGGGGTGACTCCAACCAAAATGGATTGGGCCCTTTCCATTAATCACTAATTAAAAAAAACAAAAACAAAAAAAAAAAAAACAAAAACAAAAAAAAACCTCTAGCTTTGCCTACAACCTGCTTTTAGGGAGGCATTTTCTCAGGGCCCCCACAGAGGTTCCCTTTTCTCAGATGATGATGGCTTGTGTCAAGCTGACGTAAAACAAGCCCACAGGCTCTCAACTTTCCTAGTGCTGTGACCCTTTAACACAGTTCCTCATGTTGTGGTGACCCCTCAACCACAACATTATTTTTGTTGCTACTTTGTAACTGTAGTTTTGCTAGTTTTATGAGTTGTAATGTAAATAGTTGATTCCCAGGCTATCTGATATGCAACCCCGAAAGGGGTTGTGACCCAGAGGTTGAGAACCACTGCTCTATGACGGTCAGTTATAGACACACGGGGGAACCGGTATGGCTTCCTTCTTTGCAGGGTATTGCCAGACAAGATTCAGGAATCCATCACCAAGGATCAGCCTCGGAGGACAAGTTGCTTTGAGAGCAGAGATCTCCGGATGTATGATTGCAATTAGCATTGGTTGATATTTCATACACCCATATAGCTCCAATCTGTGAGTTGGACGCTGGTTTAGTGTCACTGTATTGACAGATCTCCTCAACAGTGGTCCAAGAGTGGCTCCCTATGGGCTCTGACACCTTGGGTTCAGGAAGCTTCTGTAATTATTCACTCAGTGACCGGTCATGGCCAGTTGCATTCTGGAAGTGCTGCTCTACGCTAGGGAAGAGTTCGGTCTGGAGGCTTGAAAGCAGCTTGCGTTTCTGAGCCCAGACCTTGGGAGGTACTACTGGGTTCCCACTGCCAGTGTGGAAGAAGCAACTGCAGAGCAATGAATAGAGAGCAGAGAGCATTTCCTAGGAGGAGAAGGGTGTGGCCCTTAGACACATTTTAGGATTACAGATAGGATTTCTATATCTGGGAGTCAGGATGCCGACCCTGGAGCGCTACCATGACAGGTCCCCTTGCTAATGGAGCTGCGGCTGTAATAGGAGCAACAGGCCCAGGCTGGCAAGGATGTTCTTTGTACTCCGTTTCGCTGGTGGGAGTCTCCTGTTCTCTGCCCTTGCTGGGTCAGTGGCCAGTGAGATTTAATGATGTGTCACACAGAGTCGTGCCTCAACCCCTGGAAAAGCATTTCAAGAAAATGCTCGTCGGCCTTCTGGATTCTTGGACCATTAATATTCTTAATAGTGACAATAAAAGCTGAAAGAACTCCGGTCTCAGCAAGGGTTTCTAAGAGAAGCACAGTAATGAGCAAGCACAGCCCTGGGTGGTAGGGCCTCCGGGCTAGGCTCTGCCCCTGACTAGCTGGATCTCCTTGGTTTTTCCATTTTACCCCACCTCTTACCCCACCTCCTGGGCTCCGGTGGAAAGTGCAGAGAACACTCTCTGTGACCTGATAAGGTACCTACATCTTGTCAAACAACGATGGGAGAGCAGAGCGCAGACGGCAGCCAGAGTTGGAAGAGAAGGGAGGGGGGAGGGTGGGTTACATTTCACCAACAGAAATTACTTCATAACAAGCAGTGACAGAATGCCTGCCCGTGGAGCTCTGCAGAGAGAAGGAAGATTTATTTGGCGTTTTGAATTTTTTTTTTTTTTTTTTTATTTTCAGCGAGCACAGGCCATTTGAAAGGAGTTGAGAGAAAGAAGAAAAGGAAAGAAATTTAAAGTGCCAAGAATAATCTATGTAGCACTCCCTCCCTCTTCCTGTTCATGTGAAAAGATCTTTCTATTGGGGTTATTCACACCACATCTGGTTTTCTCCCTGCCTTTTCTGGGCTTCCTGCCCCCCCCCCTCACCCCCTGCTTCCCACCCCAGCAATTGTCTAAAGCCCTAGGCAAACCCCAGTACATTGTTAGCCCCCAGAGGCCTCCGGACAATGTACGGCCTCTTTCCCACTCGACATGTCCCCCACTTAAGCCTGGCTGTCTGACCTTTGTACCTGCCTTATCTCTGGGACCTTGTGAAACATTTGTGTCTAAGAATAACCTAGCGTGTTATAAACAAATAGACCCAACTCCTGGGAAAACCTCCCAGGAAGGTCTTTCCTCATTCCTGCCAGGAAACCCAAGCTGGGATGGGAGTCAGCAATAGAACATGATTTTAGGGTCCCTGGCTGCGTTCAATTTCCCTTCCTGGAGCTTTTCGCTAGAATCTGGCTTCCCTTGACATTTCTCTCAATTTCCAAGGACACCTGAGGCATGACCAGATACGGGCACCCTGGTGAGGTCTGGAAGCACAGCAGAGAGTGTGGGTATCCCTCCGGTCCTGGAGAGCAGAGGTTCTGGGTGGGATGGGAGAACTATGAATCCCAAGGGATTTGGGGGGCACAGTTGTTTTTTTTTTCTTTTATATACAACTCTAGCTTCTGTTTTTCTCCTCTTCTTCCTCCTCCTTCCTCTTCCTCCTCCTCCTTCCTCTTCCTCTTCTTCCTTCTCTCCTTTGCTCCTTTTATCTTGGAGATCGGTTCTCAAAAGTTGACCTTGAGTTTGATATGTAGCCAAGCGTGCTCTTGAACTCCTGATCCTCCTATATTCCATCGCAAGATGCTGGGATTACAGGAATGTGCAACCATGAACAGGTTCCTGCAGTGCTGGGGATGGAGTCCAGGGTTTTGTGCATTGTAGGCAAGCATTCTGCCACCAGAACTATACCCCCAGCTCTCCCCATTCTCCTTGGCGTACGCTAATCTCCGACTCTGAAGCAGAAGCGACACATGCTTATGAAGAGTGCACATGCTTACTTGCCTGTGACTCTGCTCCCAAATTAAAGACGCATGTTTCTAGCGTTTTCTAGGGCTCATGCCCACTGCTAGGGAACTCCTTATGGATGACTAACTTTCTAGACGATTCAGTGGTGACATCTTTATTTCTGTCTTGAGTGGGGTTTCACACTTCCCATCTTGGCTCCGCATTTGCTGAATAAGGGCCATGGGTTACAGGGCTTGAGTCACACTGTCTCGTGACCTTGGAAGCGTCCTTTAGATTGGAATAGCTTTCTTGTTGTTTGTAAATTGAGTCTCTTTCAGATGATCTGAAACTGACTTGGTGTAAAAGGTTTACAACATGTAGCCTTTTAAAAGTATGCTGAAGGGCTGGAGAGGTAAGCTCAGTGGCGAAGATCGAGTGCTGTGCTTCAGAGCGTTCAGTTCCCAGTACTCACAACTCCAGTTCCAGGTGGGGCAGTGCTGCCTTCTGTCTCCTCTGAGCGACACAGACACAGACACCCATACACACACAGACACACAAAGACATATACACACACAGACACACATACACAGTGCACAGACATACATTCAGGCACTATATTCACATCCATAAAATATAAATAAATTCAAATTTAAAAAAGTACGCTAAATGAGTATAAGTACAAGCTTCTTTGAGAAACAGAAGCAGTTCCCTATCTACTTATGCATATCTGGTTTCAAGTATGCAAATCAATTCTTTTTAGTGGAGTTTTGTGTATTCACAATTGTACTGGAAAGAAAAGTCTTCCTCAGTTGCCTCCTGTTCTAGGTTTCTGGAGTCTACCAGTGAACATTTGTCACCTACAAGTGCCATGGATCCCCAAAGCCTTGAGTGGTCTAACCCCGGGGACTTGTTAGGTGGCTGGCCATTGTTTAACAACGGTGGCATGGGACCAAGGTCCTTTGTTTCTGAAGGTTAGTTCCATAAAATTGCTATTTATTTATGATAAGATAGGGATAGAGAAACCTTACCTTAAGCCAGATGGAATGTGGATGCTGAGAGATTCCTTACATCATTAGGGCCCCTTGCTAGGCAAGGGTACTTGACCTCAGGGGCACAGTCAGGCAATTAAGCTCAAGTCAGACAGGACAAGTGCAGTTTGGTGCAGAAAAGACTGAAAGCAGCCAACTATTTGTTGGTATAGATCCCATCCCGGTGGCTGCAGAGATAAGGAATAAGGATTCAGTCTTACAATTTTCCTCCTCCCCCATTAATCTATCTATCTATCTATCTATCTATCTATCTATCTATCTATCTATCTATCATATATCTATCTATCATCTATCTATCTATCTATCTATCTATCTATCTATCTATCTATCTATCATCTATCTATCTATCTATCTATCTATCTATCTATCA
>NC_034607.1:46701326-46750274 GCF_900095145.1 Mus pahari
ATCATCTATCTATCTATCTATCTATCTATCTATCTATCTATCTATGAAAACCACATCACACAGTTTGGCTTATTATAATTTTCCAATTAGCATGAGCTCATTAGCATAGCAAGAATGAGTTGGGAGTTTCAGCCCAACAGTCATGCAGCAACAGCATGAGCTCTTCATAAACACCCTACCAAAGCATTCAGAATTACCTCTTCCTTCTTCTTGATGGAAAAAATAGATCTAAAAATTAACTTGGAGGGCTGGCAAGATGGCTCAGAGGATAAAGGCATTTGCTGCCCAAGCTGCTGATACCTGACTTTGATCTACAGAGCACACAGAGCACAGAGAACCAACACCTGAACGCTGTCCTCTTACCTTGTGTGTGCTGTGGCACATGCCCCTCCCAAATAAATAAATGTAAAAACAAGAGTTGAGTTTGCTTCTCTTATTATTTACCTTATTTTAAAAAATCACTTAATCTGTTTGGACCCCCGTAGTTTCTGGAACAACTATGAGTTTATATGTGTAAGAAGCTATGAGTTTATTTGCCATAGTCATGATTGTAAAAGCCAAATCTTGATTACTTATATTGTTAATTTCCCTATACTGGTTATTAGGGAACACGGCTCTGCTTTTCAGATCCCAGTGTCCATTCATTATAGGGCACAGGTTTAAGAAGTCCCTACCCATGGCAGAGGAAGAGAGAAAGGGAGTCTGGGAAAACTCCAGCATTGCCACACGAAGTTTTTGATCCAGTTGGTTAGGTCACTTGTCAAGGACAGTGACATGTAGGCCAGATGAATCGGTATGTGTGCGTGTATTCTTCCAATAGAGGTCACTCAAGTCGTTTGGCAACTGTAGGGCCTTCTAATTCTGCATGGGCAAGCAGAGCCAGCAGTTGGGACAAAACAATATGTCACAATAGATTTTCCTGTCAATAAAGAGGCATGCAGCAACGGTCCGATCTTATTCATGAAAGCACGCAGGTCAAGGAAATTGAAACGTATTCACACAAATCCTTCTTTAGGAAAGTTCAAATCACCATTACTCACGATAACTCAAATGTGGGCTGCAAATGTTCAGCAGTGAATAAAAAATAGGTAGATAAGAAATGTGGACAAGTCCAAGGGAGCTCTGGGGTTACTGGTTAGGCCTGTTGTTCCCCCTATGGGACTGCAAACCCCTTCAGCTCTTTGGATACTTTCTTTAGCTCCTTCATTGGGGACCCTGTGCTTATCAGTCCCCCCGCCCCAGAGTTCCCTGGGACTAAACCACCAATCAAAGAAAACACATGATGGGACTCGTGTCTCTAGCTGCATATGTAGCAGAGGATGGCCTAGTCGGTCATCAATGGGAGGAGAGGCCCTTGGTCCTGTGAAGGTTCTATGCCCCAGTATAAGGGAATGCCAAGGTCAGGAAGAGGGCGTGGGTGGGTTGGGGAGCAGGGGGGGGAGGGAAGGGGATAGGGGTTTTTCTGAGGGGAAACTAGGAAAGGGGATAACATTTGAAATGTTAATAAAGAAAATATCTAATAAATCTATAAGTATGGGGAAAAAAGAAATGTGGACCAGTCATACAGGCACAGAAAAAAGTAAAATGTGATTACTTGCCACTGGATGTTGAGATGCTGTGTTGAAAGCCTCATGTTGAGAAGGACCACCATGGTGGTTTGTGTTGTCAGTGTGACAGGACTGAGAGTCAACGCAGAACAAGTATCTGAGAATGACTGTGAAGGTTTATCTGGATCAGGTTAACTGGGGTGGGAATGCCACTCTACATGTGGGTGCTCTTTGTGTGTGTGTGTGTGTGTGTGTGTGTGTGTGTGTGTGTGTGTGTGTGTGTGTGGCTGTTCCAGAACTGAACCAAAGGAGAAAACGAGCTGAGGGCAAGGATTCACTCATCTCGGTTTCCTGGCTGCAGACTCCGTATACTTCCTTTTTAGGATTCTGCATGGATGACTTCCCTACCAGGACAGACTGTGCCCTCAGACTAAGACAAGAGCAAGCCTTCCTGCCTACGTTGCTGTCATCACAGCCATGAGAACATAAATCAGCCCAACCACATATTGTATGAACTAATTTGCATTGGTATTCCAAATAGACAAATCCAGGAAACAGGCTAGTGATGGCTAGGGGCTGAGGAGTGGGGTACGGGGGAACTGCTTTAGGCATACAGTTCTTTGTGTGTCGTAGAGAAGTTCTGGAAATAGATGGTGTTAATAACTGGACAACCCTTTCAGTACTAAGACAAGGGAGATACAAAAATCTCAAACTAGCAAGCTACTTCTTTTTAAGTGAATGTTACAGCATATGAACTATATTTTAATCGGTAAAAATTTCCCAAGTCAGTGGGATTATAAAGAGGTTTTGCGTTTTCATGTATTTCTATCCTGCCTGAATTTTAAAATAATGAACAAGTACTATTTTTATGTCTGGAGAGACAGAATGAAGACATCCTAATTAGGGGAAATACGCACAGGAAAAAAAGAAAATCAGTTGTACACTGATAATCCCCTTGACCTTTCATTAGGATGCAATTCAGGTGGCTTGCTCTCAAGTACTCGAAAGTTAAAATCTGAACAGTCTTTGAGTGAGGCACTCAAGAAAATCACCACAGATCTGTGTCATTAACCCAGAGGAGAACAATAGCAATGATGGAAATACCCCAAACCAGGAGAGAGCAAAGACAGGCTTCACCGGAGGTGTTTGAGGTCAGTGATGCACTCCACGGGAAGCGCCTTTCCAGAGAGAAAGAGATCCCATGGGTAGGAGAGTCTCCCCGCCATTCTTCCTTCACAACAGACAAGCCAAAGCCCCACATTCCTCTTGTAGTTGTACCATCACAAAAATGACACACTTGAGTAAGTATTCTCAGGTCCAGGCTCTCCTTTCTCTGTTGGATGAATGTCTCAGCTAATGTCTTGCTCAGAAGATGATGTGCTCTGCACTGGGCTGTGAGTGGAAGAAAAATGACTGCTGGGTATACGTAAGGCGGTTCCAGAAGATTAGATGGAAGCTCAATGTAGAGTGGCCAGGCTGGCACCAGTTCTGTGGGTAGATGGCCAAGATCTGGTGAGGATGGATAAAGGTAAGTGTCTTAGCCAGGATTTCCACTGCTGTGAACAGAGACCATGACCAAGGCCACTCTTATAAAGGACATTTAATTGAAGCTGGCTCACTGGTTCTGAGGTTCTGTCCATTATCATCAAGGCAGGAAACATGGCAGCTTCCAAGCATAGTGCTGGAAGAGCTGAGAGTTCTATATCTTGTTCCAAGGGCAAACAGGAATAGGAGGAAGCTCTCAGAGCACACCCCCCCCCCCGCAGTGACACACTTCCTCCCACAAAGCCCCGCCTTCTAATAGTGCCACTCTCTGGGCTAAGCATATTCAAACCACCACACTAAAGCTAAGGGCCGCAGCTACTACTCCCCACACAGCCTACCCACTCTACAAGAATTCTCCTTACGATCCAGAACATGCCACAGGCCCCTCAGGGCTCCAAGGTGGTTACAGCATCCATTTCTCATCCGTGGTCAGTCCTTATCAATAAGCAATATGAAAGGAGGGTAATAATTCATAACCGAGGAGCCCCAAGAAGTCCAAAGTCAGATTAGGTATGAAGCATATCCCAGTGAATACTGGAGCCCTCTGCCCAGCACAGATTTAGAGAGAATTAGAACAGATGAGAGAGGCCAGCACAAGATCAATAGAAAATTAGTGCTCAGAAAACTTGTACTTGTGTGTAGGTGTGTGCAAGCACATATTGCTAGAAAGGGCACAGCTTGGGTTCTTTACAGATAGCACACCCTAAATGTAATTGTCCCAAGCATTCCAGCTAGTCACAGTTTCCTTCTGAAAGGTCAAATGGAGCTAGGGAAAGAAATCATAACCCTGGTGACAACAGACTTGTTGGACTGAGTTTGGCAGCCTACTCACGTGCACCACTTACTGTTTGAAGAAGGAAAAGGACAGTGGAGTTGTTGTCCCTGCCAACCCTGGCAAGAAAGTGCAGGTCTTCCCTTGCCCGCTTAAACTAACTTACCCAAAGGAAGAACAAAACCAACTCCTCAAACAGCACTGCAGCTCTGACCCTGTTTGGCAGCCATTACCAGGGAGGTTATGCTAATTCCAATCTGCAAAGCAGATTACATTAGCAAGCTAGAACAAGATGCAATCAGTGTTTGTAATGTGGTGTTTTCTCTTCGGACCCACCTGACCCCATGCTACAGAGGTTGAATAAACTTTCAAGTCTGACATTGCAGACAGCTTCAGACACTGACGGCGTGATAACTTTTGGTGGCCCCAGGATTTTTCTTTCAATATAATCAAGAGAATTTTGAAAATATGCTTTAAGTTGTTTCTTTGACCAGAGCAAAGGTTAGCCTAATAATGCAAATGATTTCTTTATTCTGATTTTGCTTTTGAGGTACAAATCTATTTTTATTTAATTGATTATTTGTGTGTGTGAGTGTGTGTGTGTGTGTGTGTGTGTGTATTGTAAAACAGCCCAGGTAGACCTGGAATCCATAATTCTCCTGCCTCACCCTTCCTAGTGTTGGGATTTACAGGTGTGCATACCTGGCTAAGTTTTTTTGTTTTCTTTTGATTAATTTTAATTATGGTTAAAAGTAACATCTAGCTAAGGTGTACTTCACCTTTCTAGCATGCCTGAAGTCCTGGGTTTGCTTTACAAGACCAAAAAAGTAAAATAAAATTACCTCACTCAACATAAAGCTTATTATCTTAAAATATTTTTATAGGATATCTTTGGATTTTTGACAATATTTAGGCAGAGTGTAATTTTCAGAGCTGGGGATATACTTGCTGACAAAAAAGAGAGAAAAAACTATTAATTTTATTTTTGTAAAAATAAAATATCAATTTATTTATTTATTTCAAGATTAAATTAAAACAAAAAATAAAGAATTTATTTATGTGTATGTTTTTCCTCTGTGCATGTCTACATATTATGTATGTGTGGTGCCCAAGAAGTCCGGAAGGGGGTGTTATATTCCCTGGAAGAATGACAGATGATTTTTTTGAGCCACCATGCAGCTGCTAAGAATTGAACCTGGGTCCTCTGGAAGTGCTCTTAACCTCTGAATCATCTCTCTAGAGTGACTTGTTGATTTTATTCACACATTTTAACATATGCCCAGTACCTAGTAGGTTTGCAACAAGTGTATATAGTTAGTAAACATATCGGTGATATACCATTGAATATATACTCCGCAAATCTGCTACCCAGCCACTCGAATAGGATGAGCTGCATGACCCACCCACCCTTTCCTGAGCTTCCTTTGCAGGGGATGATGTGTGACGCTGAGGAAAATGGTAGCTCAGGCCAAAGATCAGAATTTTCAGTGCACAAAGCTAATTGGCACAAAAGGATATGATTTGAGATTTCTGACGGCATTTAATACCTGCTGGCTACGCTTGATTAGAGGGCACTGTGTTCCCTTAATCATCAACCACCTTCAGTACTTACATAATCAAAGCAACAGAGTGTGGGCCTAGGGCAGCGGAGAGGACAGAGAAAGGGCAGTCTGTGTGGGTGGGTTGCAGCCAAAGCAGGAACAGGTAGACTGGGGGGGAAGGCTCAGTTAACATTTAAACATCTCCACTAGCAGCTTTTAACTAGCACTGCTCGAGGATCCTTAAAGCTCACCCTGGGCTGAGCCTTTCCCATCAATAAGAACCTTTTCCGGGGTGGGAAATGACGGCACTGAATCACAGGTGTTTCTAAATGCCCCTTACGTAATCCTAAGTGAGAGCCCCGCTTCGGGCTGGCAAGTGAGTTCTTTGCTAAACAGAGGAAGGTAGAACTGACTCAGAAAAAACGAACTCCACAGACAGCAGTGTCTCTCAAGCTGTCTGAGCTTTGCCATCACCGTGACATCAACAAAATACAAAAAGCAAAAAAACCCCAAACAAACAAACAAACAAACAGAAAACCAACAAAATCCAACAACAAAACCAAACTAAAACAACCCCCCCCCCCATCTATCTATTTCTGTCTGGACCTGGTTCCCACAGGTTGCATTGAATTAATCTTTGCAGTAGCTTGGACTCTGAAATTTGAAAGACATTCCTCTCCATGTAGATAAGACACAAATGATTAGACACGGAGGAATTTCTAGCCCCAGAGCAGACGTAATTATCTTAATCTGCATTTTAAACACAATTTAAATTGTGGTAAAATACACATGTCATGATTTACCATCTTAACCATTTTGAAGTGTTTAGTTTTGGAGTATTAAGTATGCTTGCAGTATTGTGCAACCGGTCTAGAATATTCTTTTCATATTTTAAAACGGTAACTCTAAACTTGCTGAACTACATGTCCTGCCCTGCCTCCCTTCCATCAAACCCTCAAACCCCACTGCATTTTCTATGTATTTGACCACTCTAGGTCCCTTACGTAAGTGGATTACATAGTATTTGCTTTGCAGTGACTAGCTAAATTAGCATAATGTTCTCAAAGTTCACTCTTCAGCTTCAGCCTGTGCCATAATTCCCTTCCTTTTAAAAACTTAAGAGAATCTCTTTGAGATCCTAAAGTGGAATTGAGAGTTGTCTGGGAATAGTCTAGGCTAAGTCTTTTGAGAAGTCATCATATCGTTTCCCATGAAGGTTCCATCTTTTCCAAGCCTTCGTCAATAATTGGTTCAGTCCGGTTTTTTATTTGTTTGTTTGTTTGTTTATTTATTATGTGTTTGTGCATGTGTGTATGTCTGTGTGTGAGTGTGTGTGTGTTTGTTTGTTTGGTCTAGAACTCACTGATTCCAGGGCTGTGGTTCTCAACCTTCCTCAAGCTCTGACCGTTTAATACAGTTTTCTCATGTTGTGGTGACCCCCCCCCAACTATAAAATTATTTCATTCCTACTTCATAACTATAATTCTGTTATTGTTAAAAATCACAATGTAAATATCTGATATTCAGGATGTCCTGGAATGTGACCCACAAGTTGAGAACCCCTGAGAATGCTTCTCTTTACCCCAGACTCCCATGACAAGGATCACATGTGCAAACTACCATGCCTACCCATTTTACTTGGATTCTTTGACTTGACTGCAGGCCCTTAAGCTTGTACGGCAAGAACTTTACTCGCTGTGCCCCTCAGCTCAGTCCTGATTTTCAGTGCTCATTTTTGATGGTGGCCACTTTCATCGGTCTCTACTCCCCAGGCTAATTCTTCGCACGCCAGCATGCCTCTTGTGCTATATCTTATCTAACATCTTATAGCAGTGGTTCTGAGGCTGACTTAAAAACGTTTGCTTTTCCGGTTTTAGATGTGGAGCCACAAGGACGTGAGCTCCTTTGCACACTGCTGTCCCCTAGTAGCCTGGGTGACAGGTACTCTGTGAGCATAGACTTGGAAGACTGATGTGATCCAATCCTGGGGTCCCATCTTGTCTGATGTGTACAAGTAGACAGAAGAATAATTTAAAAAAAAAAAAAAACAACAGAGTAGCCCAAAGCCATGACAAGGGAACCTGATCTTCAGAGATGCCCAACATAAAAGGAAATCGAGACTAGATCTCCTTGTAACCCTTCTCTTCAGCCTTTTCCAGCACGCAGAGACTGTCTCTCTCTCACACACACATTCCTCCCATCTCTATCCCCCCCACCAATCTTTTATGGGTATGTCGCCTTATCGTTCATTTCAGGTTTCCTCCCGTGTCTTATTCGGTCATTCTCCTGGACTGAATCCAAAGTTCTGCAAGTGTGTAGGAAAGCGACATCCCCAACTGGCTGACCTGAAGCCAGTGCCTAGGGTGTATCAGGGTTTTACTGCTGTGAAGAGGCACCGTGACAACGGCAATTCTTATAAAGGAAAACATTTCATTGGGGTTGGCCTACAGTTCAGAAGTTTGGTCCCTTATCATCACGGCGAGAAGCATGGTGGCATGCAGGCAGACGTGGTGCTGGAGAGTCACCTGAGAGTTCTACATCTGGATCTACAGACTGCAAGAAAGAGAGACACTGGGTCTGGCTTGAGCATCAGAGACCTCAAAGTCACCCTCAGTGAAACATTTCCTCTAACCAAACCACACTGACTACAGCAAGGCTATACCTCCCAGTATTGTCATTCTCTGTGAGCCTCTGGGGGACATTTTCTTTCAAAGCACCACACATGGAAAAAAAAAATGACATTTTCTATATGGTGGCAAGGCATAATCTGAGAACCTTAATATGTTAAGGGCTAGCTAGGCCTGGGGAGATGGCTCACTGGGTCAAGTGTTTACTGTGCAAGCATGAGGGCCTGAGTTTCGATTTCTAGCAGAGACAAAATAAGCCAGTGGAGAGTGAGTGTACTCCTATATGAATGAATGTGCATGATATGAATGTTACTACATCAAGGATACCAGCCTCAAACCCATGGGAACAGTAAAGCTTTCCTCTGGTCCAGTACAGGTGTTTACAGTATGTGCAAGAAACCTCAACCCCAGCTTTCTCCTCCTGGGTGACTGCAACCTGAGACTGCTACCAGAGAGACCTCCCAAGGTTAGCTAACCAGCCTCCTCTAGCTGTGTGTACTAAACCAGCCTCCTTGTTGAGCTGTGCTATCTATATATGTGTATGTATGCATATTTTAGACTGGTGCGTCTCTGTCAGAGAACTCAGCCCACCCAACCCCAGCTTTCCTATACACTTGTCTGTCATCATTCCTTTAGTCGTCCATCAGCCCAGTCAGGTTAAACCCAAAGGTGACAAGCAGAAACAGGAGGCTCCTGGGGGATTTCCGGTCAGCTACTCTAGCCAATCAGTAATTCAAGGTTCAGTGAGAGACTCTGTTTCAAAAAATAGAGTAATTGAGGAAGACATGATGTTGCATGTTCTTGCACACGTGCATACACTTGCATGCTTGCACACGTGTGTATGTATGTGTGCAAGTACATGCATACACATGTATGTGTAGGTACACACACAGAGACAAAATAAATAAGTAAATAAATTTAAAAATTTAAAAAGGGAAAAAAGGGTTCACTTACATTTTTCTTTTCTATTTTGAATTGTTTGAGGACTCTGATATACCCCATGCGAGCCTTTCATTAAATTTTAGTTTCATGGTGAATGTTAAGATGCATATTACCGCTGACTTCTCAATAACTTAATCCAGGCAACTTGGAGCCCAAGTGATCACTTGACTACCAACACGTAAAAATGATCAACTCACCCTTATGCCCCAGCAGCAACTAGAATCTCCTCCCTTCCTTTTTGGATGATACACCCTCACACATACACACCCTCATCGGCTCTTTCAGTCTTCAGCAGGTGGTTGGCATCATCAACAAGCGTTCTTGATGGAGGTAATCTTTGAAAATCTGGAAACCAGCAGGTAGCTCTTCCTGGAAGTGCTAATTCACGACTGCTTCCTCATCCATAAAATTCATGCTTGTTATTGGCCCCGATTTCAGCATGATTCTCCCCTCTTTTTCATAAGCAGTGGATTCTCCAATTAGATTCATTACCCCACATCTTATGCTCCCACTGACAATGTCTGTCAGCTTCTCCCATTGCTCTACCTTGTCTTCCTACAATCAAATGAAGTCATTCATCTGCGGGTTGAACATTAAGGAAAGTGTACTGACTGTCTCCATGGCTCAGGTGTGTCCTTCTGTGGTCCTCAGGGAGCTGGCTAAAGGAAAGAGCTTCAATATTCCCCAACCAAGGTAGCTGTACCTGTTGTATTGTTTGCGTAACATGTAACCCTACTCTTATGTGGCTCTGGGCATAATACAATAGGGAACATATCACAACCTGCTATAATAAGTCAGTGGGTTGGCAAAATGGATGTTGTTGTGTTTCCAAACTGTGTCAAATGTAGGCTGATAAAGCAGCTTTCTCCTGGGACTCTGAGAAACAGTGCCTATGGCTCTAATCCTGTATGACTGTGACTGAGTCAGATTTACATAAGATAGGAAATTGGCCCAGCATGGCTTCGTTCATCTCCATAACTTCTCTACTGATGGGATTTACAGTGAAGGTATTATTATTCTTTCACAAAGTGAGCTTAAGCCTTCAGTCAAACTAGTCAGTTCCACAGAGCTTCCAGCATCATGAGGAAATGCACAGGTCTGTAGTTATGCCTGTGTTAAAAACCTCATTGTTTAGCAAGGTCAGAGCGTTAGTCAAAGGCAGTAGAGTCTCAGACACTTCACTCCGTTCAGGGATTTTAATTAGAATTGACTTGTTAGTTCCATGGAACAACAGGTCATTCATCCCCACCCACAGTGCTTTACTTTTCTAAGCACAGAAACTTCTGAATGTTACAAGTCTGAAAAATTGAATGCGCATGGATAATTTTAATGAAGGTCATCTTTCTAGTAACCCCTGAGGAAAAAAAAATAATCTGAATTCAAATTCTTATTCTTGGACATTTATTCCCTAAGAAAGCTTTCCATATCCACAAATCCTTCTTGTAGCATCCACGGACAGTTATGGGTTTTGACATGCTCTGTATTTCTGATAGGAATTTTCTTTGGCTATTAGGGGAGGAAACCTGAAGAATTCTTATTCGAGAGAGAAGGTTTTTTTTTTTTTTTTTTTTTTTTTTTCCCTTATGGAAAGAAGAGAGTTGCTATAGCTCAGAGGCAAAGCAGAGAGGTACCATCCATTCCAACCAAGAAAAAGTGAATTGCTTCTGGTGTTCCAGGCTGGCTAGGATAAAGAGAAACACATTTTAAAAAGGAATAACCATACACTGTAGGTCAGGCTTGTGGCCATAGGTTCCATCAAAGACCACTTTAGGAACAGTAGCAACCACTGATGTTCCTGGTCAAGATTTTGATAAACCCTCGAATCCAGTTCTCTGCCTATGAGAAGTAGGGCCTGTAGAAAAATTTATAATCTCTCAATTTTACACTTTCCTAAGACTAAACTTTGCTTTTAACTGTTAAATAAAGGTAACATATATGCATATATGTTCATGTATGTATTTGTTAAGGCTGTGGTTCACAAAGTAGCCGAGGCAGTTCTAGAACTGTCAATCTTCCTGCCTCAGTCTCCTGGGTGTTGGGAGTGCAGGTCTGTGCTGTTATACCTAGCTAAAAATTGTAAATATTTATGGTGCACCATGTGTATAGAATGCCTAAGTCAGGCTAATTATCATATTTGATACCTCACATAGTTTTTATTCTTCTATGGTGAGAAAATTCAGATTCTACCCTTTGGGCAATTTTCAAGCATATAAAACATCACTATAGGTTTGAGTCATCCCACTGTATGGTAGGCTTCTTGAAATTATTCCTGTTTATCTGAGATTTCAAATCAACCTCTCTCCAATCCTAATGCTCCCTAGATCCAGTAAACACAATTATCTTCCTTGCATTTATGAATCAACTTTCTTCATACCACATGTGAATGCAATAACACAGTGTGTCTACTATGCATTAGCCTGCTTTGTGTGTGAGTGATGTATGTTCTTGTTCATGTAAATGTGTGCATAGGTGTTTGCTGGTTTTCATGCACATGTGTGTGGAGGCCACAGGCCAACATCAGGTATCTTTCTCAGCTGTTTTCCACTTTAATTTTGAGACACAGACTCTCCTTGATCTGGAAGCTCATTGATTTGACTAGACTGGCTGGCCAATGAGCTCTGGGGATTCTCCTAGCACATTTCTTAGCCTGGGATTGCAGGTGCACATTCCATGTCCAGCTTTTACAACGGGCGTTAGGGAGCTAATTTAGAGCCTCATTCATGACACTAGCACTTTACTGACTGAGCCATTTCCCTAGATCACATCAGTGTTCTGTTCCTGCAACACATTATCTGAGATAAATAAATGTTAAAAGAGGGAAGGTTTATTTTGACACAAGGTTATGTAGTAGCTCAGTTCATCACATTAGGAGACGCGTGATGCCCATTTGCCTGAGAAGAGAGAGTGGAAACAACCAGGTCCCACAATCTCCTTCAAGATTACTCTTCCAATTTCCCCTTATCTTCCACGAAGCCCTACCTTTTAAGGTTTATCTCATAGCACCATGGGCCAAACCTTTAGCATGTGGGAGTTTGGGAGACCATTCAATATCTGAGCCACAGCCAGGTGTCATGTTTATTTCACATAATAGAATGTGTTCCAGGTTCCTCTATGTTGTTGCAAATGATAGGATTTCCTTTTCAAGATATTATAGCATTCCATTGTGTGTATATATAGCATATTTCTTTATCCATTCTCCCATTGATGAATACTTAGGGGCATTCTGTATGGTGGTAATCACAAGTGATGTGACAATGGTCTTAAAAATGTAAGTGCCTTCTGTACCTGCTTGATTTCATTCCTGTTGGATGTGTGCCTAGAAGTAGAATTTCTAGGTCATATGATGGTTACCCTTGATAGTTACCTATTGAGAGGCCTCGTTACTCTTCTCCACAATGGCTGCATAAACTTAGATTCTCACCAACATCATGCAATGATACCTTTTCTCTAGGTCCTTGGTGTTGTTTGTCATCTTTTGACTTTTTAAAAAAAGTATATTTTTAATTGAAATAGAATTATATCTCCTTCTCCCCTCTCTTTCTTCTCTCCTGCACCCCCCAGAGACCCTCCCTGAACCCTCCCCCCATATCTCCTTTTCTCATGCTGATAGCATCTTTTCTTTGATTATTAATATTATGTATATTAATAATGTTATACATATAGTTATAAGCACAAATACCCCCATATACAATCTGTTGAGCCCGTTTTCGTTGTTTGTATGTATATGTTTTTTTTGGGTTTTGTTTTGTTTTGTTTTGTTTTGTTTTGAGACAGGGTTTCTCTGTGTAGTCCTGGCTGTCCTGGAACTCACTCTGTAGACCAGGCTGGCCTCGAACTCAGAAATCCGCCTGTCTCTGCCTCCCAAGTGCTGGGATTAAAGGCGTGCGCCACCACCGCCCGGCATGTATATGGTTTTAAGGCTGTCATTGGGTAACCAATAAAGGGTTCATCCCTGGGAGAGACTAACTCTCCTTCTCCCAGCAGTCATTAGTTGAGTATATTCTTTGTCTAGGGCTTGGGTGGGACTCTGGGGAAGTTTCCCCATTCTGCACCTTCATGGATGCTGACGCTGTTCTGGAAGGGTTTACGGAGCCATTTCTAGGAGAGACTGTTTCACAGCAGACTTCTGGCTTTTATGATCTTTCTTTTGATTTTTTTTTTTTTTTGACAATAGCCATTCTGACAGGTGTGCAGTGGTTCCTCCTTGGGGGTTTGATTAGTATTTCCCCAACGATCAATGTTGTTGAATGCCTTTTTATAGATGTGCTGGTTTTCTGAATGTCTTCTCTTGAGAAGTGCCTATTTAGGTCCTTTCTTCCTGTTTACATTGGTGTGTGTTTTACTGTTGAGCTGCTTCTGTATCTTGAATATTGACTCCTTGTCAGACATGTGGCTTATAGATATGCTCCCCTTTTCTGTAGACTGTCTCTTTACTTGGTGGCTCCCTAGCTGTGAAGAATTCACTATATAGACCAGGCTGGTTTCAAACTCATAGAGATATATCCCTCTGCTCCTCAAGTGCTGGCCTCAAAATGTAGGCCACCATGGCCAGCTAGTCTTACAGTTTTATGTCTTGTATTTATCTTTAAACAACTTGGAGTTTGGTTTAATTCTGTTCTTCCCCATGTGGCTAGCCAGTTTTTCTAACAGTGTTTACAAAAAGATTAAATTTTCCCTATTATGTGTTCTTGGCATCTTTGTTGAAAATTAATTGACTGCAAATATGTGGATTTATTTCCTTAATTAGGTAGGTCAAAGATCTTGAGAGGGCAAGGCATCGGTAGGCTGTCCATCTGGTTCAGTTTTAGGAACACCATTGCCAGATAGCCAGCGGCATGAGACCCTGTAAGTCAGATCACCCTGCTATTACGTAACCATAGCCACTCTGTTTCCACAGTTACATTCGGTGGCTACCCCTCTGGGCATCCACCAAATCCACTGGGATCAGGGAACTAATTTCAGTAGCAGCGTCTCCCACTTCATCTCCAGGGTCCCGAAGACATTCAGCAAAGTGTTCTTCAAGGAGCCTGGTACTTCAGCAATGTTTTTCTCAAAGCATTAGAGAGGAGAATTTCTTCTGGGCTTATTTTGGGTGTGTGTGAGATGTGGAAATTTGTTCTGATTTCTCTACCTCTCTGGAGTCTCGGCGTTTTCATTTCCTTAGCAATAAGCCGCAGTAGAACACAAACTGGACCCAACCAACTGACTTAAGCTCGCAAGCTAAGTCCAAGGAATCCTGACTTTCTGGTTCGTGTGCCCAGGTTAACAAGTTGGCACATACTCTCTTTTTCCCTGGTAGAACACTCTGTACATAATCTAATCTTTGCCAATGTTAATTAGGAAAGCTTACAGTTCTTTTGTGGTGTGAATCGTTTCTTTCCAAGTTTCCTTTTTTAAAACTGGCTCCTCTGGGTATTCTGATTCTGGAATCTGGATGTGGTCGTGCTTAGCTGGAGTGAAAGACACTGGGGAAGGACACGGGGAGAGTAAGAACTCCTATACGAAGCAAGTGATTCATGGGAGACCATTAGAAGGTTTTTCCTTTGGTACAGGAGATGCTACGGTGTTGGAGGTGCCAAGTCCCCGGCTCCTCCCAAACGCTCTCATTCTGACTCAGGTGGCTTTTTCTTTCCACACTCTGACTTGCATTGAAGAGATCTGTGAGGGCATACATTCAACCCTCTATAGAAATTCAGTAGCTGGCTGAATTTTTTCATTGTGCATTTGGTTTTGGTTCTGGTAGTTTTCTGCATCTCAAATTTTACAAAGTCTGGCCTGGGAAACGTGTTCAGCGGTCGAGGACATGGTTAGATGCGTGAGGCCCTGGGTTTGAATCTTAATCCCACAACAAAACAAAATTAAAAAAAAAAAAAAAAACTTTGATGGAGGCCTAGAAACATCCCATTTTTCTAAAATTTGTTCCATCTGAGAACTTTTAACATTTTCAACCTGTTTTGTGTGTAGGTGCTGTGGAGGCCAGAGGTCACAATTAGGTGTTTTCTTCAAGTGCTCTCCACCTTATCATCATCATCATCATCATCATCATCATCATCATCATTACTATTATTAATTTTGAGATAAGGCCTCTTACTTAACCTGGAACTTAATGGCTTGGCTACACTGGCTGAGCAGCCAGCCCGAGGGAATCTACCTCTCTCTGTTGCCACAGCACTGGGATTATAGGTACATACAAGTCCAGCTTTTTATGAGAGTGCTGCGGATCTGAACTTGGGTCCTCATGCTTGCTTGCATGTGTGTATGAGCTCCCAAAGAGACCAGAGGTGTCAGGACCCCCTAGAGCTGGATTTACAGGCAGTTCTGTGTTGTGTAACGTCTATGGTAGGAACTGAACTCCGGTTTCCTGCAAGAGGGGCATATTGACTGCTGAGGAATCTGTCCAGCCCCTCTATCTTTTAATTTGAGAATTCTATTTGACAATGTCTTTTCATAATATCCATTCTCCTTGCCCACCTCTGCCCGGATCCTCCTCCACCTATCTTTGTTTTGGAAAAGTCAGTGACACTAATAGAGTCCGTTGTCCCAATCCATAGGTCACATGTTCCTCGGTTCCTCACATTAGCTTATTGTAGAAATCAGAACAGAATCCCAAATCTTTACCTTGGCAGATGTTTCTTCAAAGTCATCCTGGGTAGTCAGGCAAGCAGCTGCGTTACCACTGTATATACCATGAATTACAAGAACCCCATCAGTTAATGATACCCAAGCATCACTTCAAACTCAACTAGGTCACACAGCCAATATAAGGACACAGTGTCTTTGAAGGTTGTTTGTTTGCAATTACTTCTGCTCTAGTTCTGTTTATTGGTCAGAGTTTCTTAGTTGCGGTTAATGAATTTCTTCTGGTTGCTTTAAGGAGAAAAGAATTTATAAGGGACAAGGGGGTTGGAGAGTCATTGCTAAGGCTGCATATGCAGAGTCTAGGGCAGCCTTCAGGTATAACCTCTGTGTACTTCCACACTCACAAATGGGTGGGGCTACAGCATCTGTTGTGATTGGGAATCCAACAAAAATCTCTAGTTCTAGTCTATGCTGAAAATACATATGACTCCTGTCCCATCTCTTCCCCATTTACCTCAGTTCTGAATCAGGCCGATGTGGATATATTTTCTTGGTGGAATTTCAATCAAATGCAGCCACCTGAGTACAAAAGATGACAAATACAGCTTTTCTTTTTGTCTTTTTTTTTTTTCTTACAGTATTGAGGGATCAAAGTCAGGGTGTCATACATGCTAGGCAAGTATTCTGCCACCGAGCTGCACCCTGATCTAAATATAGTTTAAAACATTGTTCAAAGGGCAGGATCAACAGAATGGGAAATCATCAAAATATTAAAAAGGTGTTCAATATATTTTTAGAGATCTAGGAAAGAGGCTGGAGAATAGAGGTGAACAGCAGAAAAGTGTCTCCTAGGATGAATGATAGACTCTAGATTATTTGATAAGGAATGTATATGCAGGGAAAGATAACCAATAGGTATTTTAATCATGTCTCTGTCTATAAATATCTACCGTAACACACAATTTAGTGACAGAATATAGTCAGAGGAAACTGTGAAGCAGTTTTGTAATTATGCAAATCATAGTCTATAGACACAAACCTAGATGGTATAGTTCCATCAACCGGTGTGGCCTCTGGGGATAGTTAAGAGATGCATTAAGAGGCTAACTGGATCAGTCAATCAAATGTTTACTGTGCAAGCATGAGGACCTGAGTTTGGATCCTTGGCATCCACGTAAAAGACAGGCATGGTGGCATGTGTCTGTAACTTCAGTGCTAGTGGCTGGTGGAGATGGGAGGATTCTTGGAGTTCATTAGCCAGAAAGGCTAGCTGAATTCATAAGCTCCAGATTCAGTGAGGAAGATGTCTAATCCTAGCTCTGAGTGTCATACTCATGAACATGCACCTGCACCAAAACATAACTCTCTCTCTCTCTCTCTCTCTCTCTCTCTCTCTCTCTCTCTCTCTCTCTCTCTCTCTCTCTCTCTGAAATAAATGTGACCTATATGAAGTTGTTGTTAGCATTAATAAGGCTTACTGCTTACATGAGTGCGCGCGCGTGTGTGTGTGTGTGTGTGTGTGTGTGTGTGTCTGTGTGTATTTCTGGGCTGATGGTCATGCCCAATGCACATTAGGCAAATTCTCTCCCACTGAGCCCTCAGCCCGACAAACTGTTTCTATACACTCAAAAGGGAACTGAAAGCTTCTACACACTCGAGAGTTTGACATATTCGTAATGCATGACATTACACAATGTGTTTCAGGAAGGTACTTCATTTGCCAGGTTAATGAAGTAATAGATTGAGTGTGGGTGTGTGTGTGTGGGGGGGGTGTAGGGGGGTAGGAACCAGTATTTGAGAGACAGTGATTGCTCTTTCTACATAGCAAGTTCTTGGGCCCTGAATTTTGCTCTGTCCTTCCAGACTGGTCTAGCTCACTGGTTGCCCAAAAATCTTTTGATTTTTTTTCTAAAAACCATTCGCTTACCGCATTCTTTCTTTTGTCCTTCCAGCATCTGCCTCAGGAACTGTTTGGTCTCTGGGTTCATTCCCTTCTTTCCTAACAGTGTATCTATCCATTCTTCAGTTTATATATCCATTCCTTGTAACTCAGAGATGCTGTCACAGGGCTAGTCCTTGTCTTGTAGCAATGCAGTGGCTTTCCTGACACCAGTGGGGAGCTCTGGCTTCATTCCTGTTCCTGAACCTAGGGCCTGCAAACTAGGTCAAGCCTTCTCTCTGCCTATAGCTGTTTGCTATTGTTTTTATATTTTAAAGTTACATTTATTCATTTATTTTTACTGTGTACATGTGTGTGTGCATGCACGTGTGTGTGTGCACATGTGTGTGCGTGCACACACATGCATGCATGTGTTCTTTTAGGAGGATACTACAGCAAGATACCACTATCTTGGAAATGCAGAACATCCCTGACTTGGACAGTTGTAATTGTGGTACTTTGTGGTGGGGACTCCCACCCTCCAGAACTACGACCATATAGCTCTTCACTTTGTAATTTACCTGGTCTGGGTCATTATACTACAGCAGCACAGCATGGACCAAGATGCGGACCAACTGTCCTCTGTCTTTGGTACTGTCTTGGCTTTTAAGCTGAAAATCCTGCACCTCAGGAAACCCTCTAGCTGTGGCAAACTCAACACAATTCTAAGCAAAGTGTAAATAATGAACCTCTGGCTTCTTGAGTACCCAGCAACTTTTGCTTTCATGTGTTTTTCTTTGTATTCCTTACAGGTCAAAGTATGATGGTGTAGAGAGGGTGTTAAATTGAATTTGGATGGCAGGTGCTGGTCTGTTAGGTCACTGAAGAAGCAGGGGTTCACTGGCAGGTCACTGAACTTCACTGTCTTCCTCTGAACAGCATAGAGGTTGGGCTTCCTGTACTTTGGCATAGGACCCAATGTCTACAATTGTTCTTTTGAAGGACTGTGATAAACCCACTCACACTAAAATTAGTATTCCTAGATAACAGTTAGTAGGTTAATAGGTCAGATAGACTGTTGCAGACAATGCTAACATCTACGGCAGACACATCTATTGTATTCCTTTGTCAGTTTTTCGTGCCCATACTTTCTTTCATCTATAGATTAGGTATTTATGTCTGTAAAGTTTGACTTGTACAAACTCACATAAAAAATTGTAGATCAAGGATAGGGGGGAGATAGGGAGATGGTTCAGCCAATGGAGTGTATATTGTGCAAGCCTTTGAAGACCTGTGTTCAGATCCCAAACACCCATATAAAGCAGCTGCATGTGCGGTTCTAGCATATCATCCCGGTGCTGGTCTATGGGTGGTCATGGGACCGAGATAAGATGTTCCTTGGGGCTTGCTGGCTAGACAAGCTGCATCCATGAGTTTCATGTTCAGTGAGAAATTATCTCAAAAGGCAAGGTGGAATGTGATCAAGCAAGATACCCGATTCTGTTTTACACATGTATGTGTATGCATGTACACACACATATAAACCACACAGACACATAAACCAGACACACACATAAACTACCCAGGCACACAGACACACAGACACACACACACACATGCAATCAGAACTTAGGGAATCTGACTTTCAAGTTCAAACTTAAACTGTTGGTCTTAATGGCTAGAGACAGTGACAGCCAAAATGAGAAGGGCATTTCTTTTTCCACTAAAGGTCAAGAAATAGGAGATGTTGGCTATTGGAATGGTAAGTGTGTATTCCATGCTGATAAATATGGTCCCCTGTTTGAGAAATGTTTTTAGTTCATAGCAAGTCCTTGTTCAAGACACTGGCCAAAGGGTGGCAGGACCTGATTGAGCGTTAGAACCTCCCCCACTGCTATGGTTTGGATGTTGTTCCCAGCAGGGCTATATAAAAAGGCTTGCTTCCCATGGTGATAGTTTGGGGAGCTACTTGGGACTTTTAAGACATGGTGTCTGAAGGAGGTCCTTAGGTCACTGGGGATACATCCTTAAAAGGGATCATGAGAGTCTCCCTCAGTCCTTTCCTGGCTGAAGGCTTGAAAGTGGCTCTAATACAGGCTCTGTCATGGTGTTCTATCCTTGCTCGGGGCTAAAGGAGTGAGGATGCCAGAACTTGGACTTGAAGCTCCAGGCTGTGAGCTACATAACCCTTTTTCCCAATAAGCTGATTGCCTCAGGTAGTTCATTGTAGTAACAGGACGACTAATATTCCAGTGCTTGCTCTTTCCTTTCTCCTTGTTTGGTAAGTATAGAGTATTCTTTCTGCTCACCACAGGACTTGTGGTATACTTTAAGCATTGTTAGACGGTGTGGAGGTTTACTACTAACTAACTGCTTGCCCTGCCACTTCCTGAAAAACATTTCACGTAGTCCCTCAAAGCCTGTGGAAGGGAAGGATGCGAAAGGATACCTACTGTACAAGGGATGACTTGAAATACAAAGATACAAGGCATCCAGGAATGATGGTGTATTCTGATAGTCTTAGCACTTAGGAGGTTAAGGTACAAAGACCATAAGTTCAAGGCCACCCTGAGCTACATAGTGTGTTCCACCCAGACCAGCCTGAAATATATAATGAGACCAAACAGTCGTGTTCTCTCTGTTAGCTGTGCATAGACTTCCTCTTAACTTTTCTTTCTGATGCCTTATAAAAATAGTACTATTTCATGGTCTGTGTATGTGCTGGCAGGGAGGAGAAATTAAATGTTGTGGTTTTTTTTTCTTTAAGCCCAAACTAATTAACAGCATTTGTTTTATTGTGACCGCCTATGTGAAAGTATGCAAAAGTAAATTTGTATTCTGAGAACGTGATTGCTTTGGTCTGCAGTGTTAAAGAGAATTACCAGTTCTTGGGAAGTCACCATATATTTACTCTAAATTCTCCAGAGAGTAGTGAACAGGAACAGCAGACCCAAAACAACTCTAAAACAGCCCTGACCTAGTGCTCCTGCCTGCTGGATCAAGGCGAAACTTACTGACCTGGCATTTAAAATATTTCACTATCTGGTTCCATCTCCCTTTGCTGAGTCACTGTCTCAACTTCTCTGGTTACAGTCAGTTTCTTTTGCCCTGGGTTTCCTTGTTGTTTTGCATATATATTTTTTTAATCAGCTCATTCATCACTGCACGTTGGAATTGTATCAACATGGCTACCTCCTTCATTAGATTGTGTCTTGTTTATCTCTGTGAAGACTTTCCAGTTTCAGGGTCTGGCACATGTTTGTCCCACAGGAAGTACTGAATAGGTTCTTACTGGATGACCACATGATGGCTGTTCTATCCATTAATATTTATTATGCACTTACTATGTGCAAAGCGCCAAACAGGTGCATTGCAGATGTTTATGGGCATAGACAGAAATATGATGAGGTCAAGTCCTCAGGAAACATATAAAAATGAAGGCCCTGACCCGTATGCCTATGAATGGCTATGAGAGTTTGGAGAAGAGTCATCTGAATTGGGACCAAGTGGGTGGAGCCAGTGTAGGTAGTATATGAAAAGCTTTGGACAGATAGAATGTTGGAGAATCTAGGCTGGGAAAAGTAATATTAGTACATGGTAATTTCCCCAGAACAAAAGGGGCTGAGAATTCTGATCTTGCCACAGCTAGGAAGATTACCTTCTATTTAAAAATCCAAAATAAATCCTATTAATACCAATAAGTACTTTTTCCCAAGTTGCTTATATTTGCATCCTCTAAGCAGGAGGGGTGATTAATCATCTCCAAATTGCTCAAGGATGTGAAACAGAGTGTTCATAGGACTTTAACAGCAGAAAATGCTTGCTGCAAATTAACTATTTACAGTTTACTTTTTGAATATTGTTTCTGCTGGGGCTACACGGTAGATAAGAATGATGGTAGGTATCAACTTTGGCCGAAGAAACAGAAAAATACTCAGAAAAATACTCTAGTTTCTTTGGGAAGTTAGTTATGCCCAATGATGTTATGCTGGGGTATACAGGTGAAAGGATGTCTTGCTAAAGCAAACATGTGAAAGGCTGTTTTCCTGAAGAAGACACAGGTGAAAGGATGTTTGGATATAGCAGACACACGAAAGGCCACTTTATAAAGGAATATAAATCCGATCCCACAGACAGTGGGAGACAAGCACTGAGCATTGGTTTGATTTGCTCTGCCTCGCTATTCTTTGCTATATACACACATGCATTGGTTCACCTTACATAGTGTTGTTGAGCTCAATTTGTGGTAATGATGCCATTGAGAGAAACTTGCCCAGGAACTGCTTGTGAGGTTCCTGCAGCAGCTTGCTGTGTCTGCAGCCTCACCTTAGGTTGGTTGGTGAGCATGGAGATTTCTTTAGGACTATACTACAGCTGCTGGTTCATGCCTGGTGTCTGCCTGCTGGGAGGACTGGACTGTAGCTGCCAGTTCATGTCTGGGGTGTCTGCCTGCCTACAGGAATGATCTGCAGCTGCTAAATCATATTTGATGTTTGCTATGGGACTGAACTGCTGAGAAAGAAGATCAAGCTTGCCCCCAAAGAACTATTGTTGAACAGGTCTACTTCTCCCATATCCTAATAACTTTTCCACTACCTCTGCTGGGTGGTAGGCTAAAGGAGGTTGAACCCTTATTAAAAGTAGGTTGCAAAATATTTGTGTCTACAATACTCCAAAGCAGAAGCCATTTCTAGCTTGGTGTTGTGTCAGGTGTGTCATCCCAACCATTCAGAGGTTGAGGCAGGAGGATTATAAGCTTAATTGCAACACAGTTTTAATAGGCTAGGCTTTTAATACAAGGCCAGAAAATACCAAATTTTAAAATAATTTATATAGTTGTATTTTTTTAAATAAAAAGAAACAAACACAAATTTATTATTCCTCTCTTATTTCTTTAAGAAATAAGCAATAATCAAATATAAATATTGTTAATGAACCAACAAAGGAATGTTCTGTAACCCCTTCCCCACTGAATTGCAGAAAGCATGGAGAGTACCAGACCCTGTATGTAAGATATCATCACCCAACTTCCTTGGATAAAATCTAATTTTAAAATAGGCACAGCAAGAGATTAGCAACAAAACAACAATAGATTAGAACAGTTGCAGTAATATACTACAATAAAAGTTATTTGATTAGAGTATCACAAAATACTTTGTGTACTGTCTTTTAGTTACTTGTTCTATTGCTATGATAAAGTACACTGATGAAAGCAACTTAAGGAAGGCTTTATTCCAACTCTCAGTTCAAGGGTGCATATCTGGTCACACTGTGTCTATAGTAAGGAAGCACAGCCTGTCACACTGCCTGCAGTTAGGGAGCACAGCTGGTTACACTGTTTCTATGGTAAGGGAGCACAGATGATCACATTGCCTGCAGTAAGGGAGCACAGCTGGTCACACTGCCTAAAGTAAGGGAGCACATCTGGTCACATTGTGTCTATAGTAAGGGAGCACCGCTGGTCACACTGTGTCTATAGTAAGGGAGCACAGCTGGTCACACTGCTTGCAGTCAGGGAGCACAGCCGGTCACACTGCTTGCAGTCAGGGAGCACAGCCGGTCACACTGCCTGCAGTCAGGGAGCACAGCTGGTCACACTGCCTGCAGTCAGGGAGCACAGCTGGTCACACTGTGTCTATGGTAAGGGAGCACAGATGATCACACTGCCTGCAGTCAGGGAGCACAGCTGGCCACACTGTGTCTATGGTAAGGGAGCACAGATGATCACACTGCCTGCAGTTAGGGAGCATAGCCGGTCACACTGCCTGCAGTCATGGAGCACAGCTGGTCACTGCCTGCAGTCAGGGAGCACCGCTGCAGTAAGGGAACAGAGGGAGATGAATGATGATGCACATCCCTCCTCCTCTTTATTCCACATAAGACCAAGCCCATGAGATGGCCCACATTAGGGTGGGTTAAGCTCAGTGTCTTAGTTATGGTTTCCATTGCTGTGAAGAGACACCATTGCTAAGGCAAACTCTTATAAAGGAAAACATTTAATTGGGGCTGGCTTACAGTTTCAGACGTTCAGTCCATTATCATCATGGCGGGGAGCATGGCATAATGCAGGCAGACACGCTGGAGAAGCAGCTGCGAGTTCTACATCCTGATCCATAGGCAGCAGAAAGGGGCTGTCTTCCACACTGGGCATAGCTTGAACTATATATGACCTCAAATTCCATCTCCACAGTGACACACTTCCTCCAACAAGGAAGGCCACAGCTACTCAAATAAGGCCACACTTCCTAATAGTGCCACTCTATATACCAAGCATTCAAACACAGGAGTCTACAGGGGCCGTACCTACCCAAACCACTATGTGGGTTACAATGGTGGCCGGTGTCCAGCCCAGGGCTCAGGCCACTGACCGAGGCAGGATGAGGGAAGTTTTGGCTGTGTGCACTCCATGCTGCCACCAGGCAGGTGTCAGGCTGTGAGAAGCTACAAGGTCCAAATCCGAGGGTGGGGAGGTGCAGTCTGAGGTCCCCACAGAACTGTCCGAGTTGGGGTCCTGGGTCCTTGGGTCACAGGGAGGCTGAGGATGACAGGTTCCCAGGCTCTTGGACACCGCAGACTCCCCTGGATGCCTTGGAAAAGCTGAGAATGGAGTAGGGACTCATGGGGCTGGCTCTGGCCCGGGGCCGAAGGGAAAGGGCTTGGTCTGGCAGGCAGCTTGGCTTGGTGCACCATGGCTGAGAATGCAGAGGCCTCCCTCGGGAGATTAGAAGTGGCTCTTTAGAGGAAGATCTGCTCCATTGTTCCCCTATGTTGCCCTACGTGACTAATGGCCACAGAATTATGGAGAGCTGTGGCCTCGTGTCAGGAGCCTGGTGTCTTGGAGCCTGGTAGGCAAACACCTTCCGTTCCTTACAGGAACACTTGCTGGGTCTCCCGGTATTTAAACCTCGCTCAACCAGAAAGCAGGCTGCCTTTCACACTCCCACACCACCACCAAGAAGATCCTGCAGAGACATGGGCAAGGCTTCCTTTCTCTGTGATTCTGGGTTTTCTCAAGTTGACAATATTATAAACCATCACATAAGGGCGTATTTTTACTCCGCGGTTGAATTTGGGTAACGGAATCCACGGGAAGTGCGGCTGAAGATCCCGTGGATGTTTGTACTTGGTTGGTTTTAAATTTCAGGCTGAAAGGTTTTGGATTTGCTAGGCTTATGTTTATGCGAACAGTGATGAGTGGTTCACAGATCAGAATGTTAGTATGCAGCCCCAAATTTCAAACTTCCGTTCAGGAATCCACCATCACCCGTACTATGCATGACATCCCCGGTGGCGTTTTTTTTTTTTTTTTTTCACAGTGTGAGCCCTGTTAACAGCAGCATGGTGAAAGTACTATTGCCACCCTGAGTGTGGTCATCTTAGGCTCTTCTCTGTTCACTCAAAGATTCGCAGATGTCCGGAGAAACATTGCCAGTTAACAAGAGAGCACGCGCAGCTCTTCCCATTGATTTTGCAGGCTAACATAATTTTCTGTTTGTTTTGTTTCGTTTTTTTTCTTCACAACCTTCCTAGCAAGTAGAGCATGAAAAAATGACTGTCACTTTGTACAGGAAGAAAGAAAGAAATCAGAAACAAGAACTACATTGCTCACACTCACAGCTGGCCCATACCGTGGGAAGAACTCAAGTTCTCACGTTCTGACACTCCTTGTCCGTTCCTACAGCACACCAGTTAGGCTTCTGTCCTCCTGACAAGATATAGGAGACAAACACACTTCTGAAAGAGGAGAAAAAAAACTATTCTGTTTTGTGGATTTAGAGGGCCAAGGACACAGTTGCTTGGCCCCCATTGACTGATTTGGGCTAACAGAATGGTCAAACAGAATGACATACCTGAGGTGTGTGGTGGAGGAAGACTGCTCACCCCACAGCAGGGAGGGGAGGAAGGAGGAAGAAAAAGAGGAGAGACTCCCCAAGGATAGACCTCCGATGAACCCATTTTATCTAACTAGACCTGTTGCTCTAAAGTTTGCATCGGGACATGTCTTCACCATGTGAGCCTTTGGGGGACTCAGGAGATCCACATGATAATGTACAGAATTGTACTCCTGAGTAAATGTGCCTCTGTGGAGTGAGAGAGGAGCAAGGAATTGTGATTTTTCAGAGTAAATCCATATAAGGAAGGAGGCCACTCTCATGGTAGATGAAAATGGCTCAGAAAACCTTTGCCTATGCCTAGCAAGAAGCTCAATAGAATATGTCTATCTGATGCTCAGATAATGGACAATAGGCCTGCTAAAATTGGGATTTAAAAATATCCAAGTAATTAATTAGAAACCAAAAGCCTTAAGGGGGCCCATCTTTTCTCTCTGCTTTCATTCACTGGGGACTCTGAGATCCTCACGGGACGCAGTCTTCTTCCCTTATCCTGTCCCTTAATCTCAGGTGCCAACACCCAGACACACTCTACACCTGGAAATGCACTGGCCACAGCAGCCAGGAAATCAGGCAGACGGTTTCCACTGTCCTTCTTGCTCTCCAATCCCGACCTCCAGCCTTATCCCCAGCCCTGTAGCAGACCACCCTCTGGGGCTCTCCTTACTCTTTTGCCCCATTCTCAGGAGACTATGAAGGCCTTGTTTCCTTGGTATCCTCCATCCCTCTGGCTCTTACACATGGCCTCTTCTTCCACAGGGTTCCCTGAGCCCTGGGGAGAAGGATTTCATGAAGACATTCTGCTTAAGGTTGAGTGCTCCAAAGGTCTCTCACGCTTTGCCTATTGTGGGGCTGTGGCTCTCTGTATTTGTGCTCATCAGCTTCAGGAGGAAGCTTCTCTGATGATGGCTGAGAAGACACTGATCTATATGAGTAGAATGTCATCAAGAGTCATTTTATGGCTACTTAAAAATAATAGAACAGTGGTATCTGGTTTTACCCTAGGTCTCTGGTCTATCAAGCCTCAGGTTCTTGGTCACCCCAACAGTATCAGATACGGGTTCCATCTCACGGGGAGGATCTTTAGCCAAGACAGACATTGGTTGGTTACTCCCACAAGCTTTGTGCCACCATTGCTATAGCATATCTGGCAGACAGGATCCATTGTAGATTGAAGGCTTTATAGCTGGATTGGTATGTCTGTTGCTCCACTGGTAGTGTTCAGAGTACTTTCCTGGACCAAAGATACTAGCACAGAGGGGTAACTGCCCTATGGAGGGAAGACACTCAGAGGGGCGACGGCTCTATGGGGGCACTGGCTTGACTTCCCCGTGCTCAGTGAGTAGTGTAGGTGTTGTCTTCAGCAATGGCGACTTACTGTCAGGTTGTAGAGAGCAAGCAATAGTCTTGCCTGGATTATTTGGGAGGTTCCCATAAAACCCTTTTGGCCAATAGCTCAATTAGATGTAACCTATTCCTGGTTCTGGAACCTTCATTTAGTGACAAGAGATGTCCAGTCAGGACTGTCTCTCCAATTACTGATTTCATTTACATTGCCTTCATATATGTATGTGTTAAGAAGCTCCCACTGTGTTAGGTTTCCATATTATCCCCCTCAATGGTCCTTAATTTTTAGCTGTTTCTCCACCATCCTCACCCTCATCCCTCTTTTCTCTCACCTTCTCCTCTTGATCCTCCTGTTTCAGCACCCCATCTAGTCATCCATAACTAACTTTCTATTTACCGTTCTTAGAGAGACCTCTTTCTCCCCAAGTCCCTTACTCTATACCTAACCTCTGTGGTTCTATGGATTGTAGCTTGGTTATCACTGAATTAATATCTACATATAAATGAATACATATCAGATTTGTCTTTCTGGATCTGGGTTACCTCACTCAGCATGATTTTTTTTCTAGTTCTATTCACTTATATTTTCTTAACTGTGTTAATTCGGAATTTCAAGTATGCATACAGTGTGTTCTGATCAAATACCTTCTCTGATTGCCTCCCTTCCGAATTTTCCTCCTATACTCCCTGAACAACTTTCCCTTCCCAATCCCAAGGGAGCTTACTCTCCCTACCCAGCAGTCACCAGTTGCTAATAGCATCTCAGGAAGGGCTTCATGAGAGCTTTTCATGTTGTTACTGGGATTTGGGATTTGGGATTTGGGGCTGGCTAGACCTTGTACAGGTGTTGTGTGTGCTGTCCCAGCCACTGTGAGTTAATGTGCACGATGACTGTCATTTCCAGCAAACAGGTCTCACTGCAGGAGTCATCCACTATGTGTGGCTCTTCTGCTCCCTCTACTGCAATGATCTCTGGGACTTACTTTGAGGCAGGCCTCTCAATGAACCTGAAATGCTTCCACTTGCCTGGGCAGCTGAGCAATGTGTGTATATAGGGGTTGTCCTGTCTCGGCCTCCACGATGTTGAGGTTACAGGCACTTACAGCTGTGCTGTTTAGCTAACTGAGTCACCTCCTCAGCTGCTCTGGCCCTCTTTTCTTCTCATAAGAGCCAAGTTGCTCTTGGCTGTTCTTGAACTTCTAGCTGCAGTAACCCTTCTTCCTTAGCCCATCAGATAAACTAAATTGTCTAGAACTTGATGCCAGTAGACTTGGAATGCATTCCTTTAAAACCTCTAGCAGGTGTTTTAAAAGACTCACTGCTTCTGAAGAGGCAAAGAAAACATTCTTCAAACACTAGCTATGTAGAGGCCCCTGCCAGGGAGGCCTTTCTGCTTCCTCAGTTTTCCATTTTGTCTCCAGAACGTAGGTGAGGAGCTGCGGTGGCCATCCATCCTCCTGAGACCCCACCATTTGCTCGCCACAGACCTGACCGTTCTCATTGATTCTCAGAAGAAATGTGCAACAGCCCTTTGAAATAAAATGTTTTTCTGTTGAACCAGAAAATAATCACATCCTCCCATTTCTTCTTTAGGGTACAAAGTGATCTGACTTGATTTGTCAGGGAGCCAGGACTGTAGGCAAATAGACGCCAGAGAAATCAACCAATCTCTTAAGCCAGCAGTAATTGTTCCTCTTGTCGGCTGGCTAAATGACTTGTGTCTGGAGGAGATGCTCAGAGTGAATCCCAATGCCCGAGGTGACAGAAACACAGAGTGCTCCAACGTGGGCTGTAATGGGAGTGTTTCTTCACATCTTACCAGGCTTAGGTTTTATGTTTCCCCTCCTTCCCCTTTTATCCTTTCTCCGGGGCCCAGTGCATACGAATGACACTGAAGATGAGCTGGTATGGGAATGAGGAGAACAATCTATTAGCACTGTATTCTAGGATGTACTTGGTTGTACAAAGTCATTAATAAGAGTCATGCCTAGAGAAGAGAGGCACCTAGTCAGACGGAGTGAAGGCCCTTGTGTTAGCCGTTGTTTTGTATGGCTCCCTTTCTCGGTGCCTGCCTTCCTCCCTTCCCTCTTCCCTTCCCTTGCCGTCCCCTTCTTTTCCTTTCCCTCCTCCTCCCCATTCTTCCTCTCCCTTCCCTTCCCTTTCTTCTATTCCCTCTCCTCCTTTTTTCACTCCCTCTCTTCCTGCCTTCTTTCCTTCAAGAATTAAACCAAGCTAGACAAACATACAACCACTGATCAGTCCATCATTTTAAAACTTAAAAATTTTAACATAATTTAAATATATGAGAAAAGTGGGATAAAACCACAACTCGATAATCCAATCGACACCCTCGTATCAACCATGTATTTGTTACGAATTACTATTTTTTGAGATCAACATTTTCTCCCCCTTTCCCTTTCCATGGGTAATATAGTTATGTAGTCTAACTTCTTATCATCCCATTCTCTTCTTTTTCTTCCCTTCCTATCAGAGGGAACTGATATCACAACATTGTAATCTATGTTTCTTCTTCATTAAAATTACTTTGACTATGATGAAAGAGTATGTGCAATTCTTCGGGACTGGACTTTTCTTATTAAACCATGTGGTTTAATTATATAATAATTTAATAACTACGTATAAATATGTAATTTAATAACTACGTATATTTTATATACGTAGTTCTCAACCTTCCTAATGATATGACTCGTTAATATAGTTCCTTATGTTCTTTTTAAAAAAAAAGCCCCCAAACCTAGACTTAGAAAACTTTCTTTTTAAAAAAAAGATTTATTTATTTATTATTTTATGTAAATGAGTACACTGTAGCTGTACAGATGGTTGTGAGCCTTCATGTGGTTGTTGGGAATTGAATTTTTAGGACCTCTGCTGGCTCAGGTTGGCCCCACTCGCTCCAGCCCAAAGATTTATTTATTTATTTTTAAAAAATATTCCAACATTCTTTTTTTTTGTTTTGTTTATTTTTTGTTTTTGTTTTTTCTAAACATTTTCTTTATTTACATTTCAAATGTTATCCCTTTTCCCAGTTCCTCCCCCCCAATCCCTATCTCATCCTCCGTCCCCCTGCTTCTATGAGGGTATTCCTCCACCCACCCACCCACCTTCCTGCCCTCAGTTCCCCTACACTGGGGCATCTATTGATCCTTCATAGGACCAGGGACCTCTCCTCCTATTGATGCATGACAAGGCCATCCTCTGCAACTTATGCAGCTGGAGCCATGAGTACTCCTTTGTTGATGACTTAGTCCCTGGGAGTTCTGGGGTGTCTGGTTGGTTGATATTGTTCTTCCTATGGGGTTGCAAACCCCTTAAACTCCTTCAGTCCTTTCTCTAACTCCTCTATTGGGTACCCCATGCTCAATCCAATGGTTGGCTGTCTCTGTATTTATAAGGCTCTGGCAGGGCCTCTCAGGAGACAGTCATATCAGGTTCCTTTCAGCATGCACTTCTTGGCATCCACAATAGTGTCTGGGTTTGGTATCTGTATATGGGATGAATCCCCAGGTGGGGCAGTCTCTGGATGGCCTTTCCTTCAGTCTCTGCTTTACACTTTATCTCCATATTTGTTCCTGTGAGTATTTTGTTCTCCTTCTAAGGACGACTTAGGGACCCACACTTCCTTCTTGAGCTTCATGTGGTCTGTGAATTGTATCTTGGTTATTTAGAGCTTATCAATGAGTGCATAGCATGTGTGTTCTTTTGTGACTGAGTTATCTCACTCTGGATGATATTTTCTAGTTCTATCCATTTGCCTNANAATTTCATGANNNCNTNATTTTTAATAGCTGAGTAGTACTCCATTGTGTAAATGTACCACATTTTCTGTATCCATTCCTCTGTTGAAAGACATCTGGGTTTTTTTCAGCTCCTGGATATTATAAATAAGGCTGTTATGAGCATAGGAGAGCATGTGTCCTTATTACATGTTGGAGTGTCTTCTGGATNTATGCCTAGGAGTGGTATAGCTGGGTCCTCAGGCAGTACTATGCCCAATTTTCTGAGGAACTGCCAAACTGATTTCCAGAGTTGTTGTACCAGCTTGCAGTTCCACCAGCATTGGAGGAGTGTTGCTCTTTCTCCACATCCTGTTGGTTGCCTTTTTGTCCTATTGACAGGATCCTCTGCCTTACAGAAGCATTGCAATTTTATGAGGTCCCATTTGTCTATTGTTGACCTTAGAGCTCAGCCCAAAGATTTATTTATTATTATAAGTACACTGTTGCTGTCTTCAGATGTACCAGAAGAGGGTGTCAGATCTCGTTACGTGTGGTTGTGAGCCACCATGTGGTTGCTGGGATTTGAACTCAGAACCTTCAGAAGAGTTAGTCGGTGCTCTTATCCACTGAGCCATTTTGCCAGCCCCAGTCCCTTATGTTCTGATGAGCCTAACCATAAAATTATTTTTGTTGCTACTTCATATCTGTAACTTTGCTATTGTTGTAAATCATAGTGTAAATATATGATATTTTCAATGGTCTTAAAGGGGTTGTGACCCACAGATTGAGAATCGTTGGTCTTCATGACCACTTTAAAGCTTCTACCCCATGACTCACTATGTAATTAAGGATGTGTATAGTGCTAGAGATAGAACACAGGACTTCTTGTCTATTATTAGGCAAGCACATTACCAATGAGATACATATTCAACTCCTATACCTTAATTTTTTTTAAACACAAACATTCTTTTGTAATTAATCCATATTGATGCTAACAGATCTAATTCAATTATTTTAGCTGATCCATTGGAAACACAGTCCACATTAATTTATTTAACTTTACCATTTTATAAGCATGTTTTCCTTATAGAAAATTCCATACAGAAAATGCTGGAGTGTGAGACCCATGTAACAATTTTGTTCTATAGGGTGTGTACCTAGAAGTGGAATTATTGAGGCACAAGAAAGAATTTTTCTACCATGTTACCAGCTATTACCAAACTGTCAAATTGTGCTGCTAAACTTAGTCGATGCAGCATCCCCTTCAGGTTAGGCTAACGGCTAGGCTGTGGGGGATTGAGTACAGGACCATGTTACAGAAAAGTAGCTGAACTGGAAACGTGTTTTTTTTTCCCTGTAACCTCGCTCATGATACTTACTGTATACGGCAAGTCTTCCACATCCAGTCATTCATAGTTCAATCAACTATGTGCTAAAATTATTTAAAAAACATTGAACATGCCTTGAGTGTGTTTTCTTTACTATTTCTTAAATAATACAGATTAACAATCACTTTTGGACCACTTACATTGTGTTAAATATTATAAGCAATATCTTGAAGTATAAAATATAAATTACTTAAGCACATAAAGTAGGCGGCTATATCAACTAAGTATCCTTTAAGTATATGATTCAAAGTCTACAGGAGGATGTTCATAGGTTATATGTAAGCGTGTCATTTTAAAGATTTATTTATTTTTTATTTCATATGTATTAGTGTTTGGCCTGCATGTGCACCACTTGTGTGGCTAGTACCTGCAAAGGACAGAAGAGGTTGTCAGATCATCTGGAACTAGAGATGCAGAATATTGTAAGCTGTTATGTGGGTGCTAGGATCTGAACCCAGGCCCTCAACTTGTGTTTTCAATTGATGAACTATATCTCTCCAGTCCTTACTATGTCACTTTAAAGAGAGGCATTGAGGACCTGAGTTTTGACTTTCAAGTGATGGGAGTTGTCTTAGAAGCGATTCGTTGCAGAGAGAGAGGGAAGAAAATATTTGCATGTTACCTTCACCCACAATCTCTAATAAAGCAGTGACTTTTGCTTTGAAGAGGGGCTCACACAGTGTTTTGGCTTGTCAGGGGACCTTAGAGGATGACTGTGTCTTCATTGAGAATGAGACTCCACTATGTCATATTCCTCGGGAGGAAGCAGGTAATTGTCTGTATACATGGCAGTGTGGGGCTGAAGGGAGGAGAGACTGCCAGCCCTCTCTCCCTCCTGGCCTCTAAAGCAGCTAGAGCAGATGTAGCAGTTCTCTTTCGGCTTCCAGCATCAGCTCTCTTCTCTCAAAATTAGACCTTCACGCTGAGGATACAGCTCTGTGGTAGAGTGTTTGCCTAACATTTGCAAGGCTCTGGATTCCATCTTCAGAGCCATAACATCCAAACCAAACTTCACCAAAACAATAACAGCAATTATAGCAAAACAATCTCCTACTTGTTGTTGTTGTTGTTGTTGTTGTTATGATTATTTTGCTGCTATGGAAAAAAACCCAAGGATTTGTTTGTGGAAAGATGGGTTGATTCTGGCTCATGTGTGAGGATATACTTCACCATGGTGGGAAAGGCAGAATTGCAGGAGTAGCTGCTTCATTGCATCCATAGTCTGGAATCAGTGAGATGAATGCTCGTGTTCAACTCTCTGCTTTCATTCAGTTGCGGACCCCCATCCCTGGAATTTTGCCATCTACATACAGGCTGGGTCTTCCTTCTTTAGTTAAACGTTCCTAGGAACACACTCATAGACACGGGCAGGGATGTGTTTCCTTGGTGAGTCTAAGCCCACTAAAGATAAAAACATAGATGAAACACCACAAGTCTCCATACTACCTTTCCCCTGAATTAGACTTTTGCTATGGGTTGAGAGCCAAGGTAGGGGAACACTGTTCCCTCTTACCGCTAGCACCCCTATTTCCTTTCTCTTTTCCTAGGCTCCTTGCATTAGCATTCTTCCAGTTTTAAACCCCAATCATAACCCCCCCCACATCAGGGAGAAAATATGACCTAAGTCCAGTACAATAAAACACCTAAAATCCCTGCGGCTGTTCAGACAAGGCGCCCCAAGAAATGAAGTCAGTGAAAAATTTAAAGAGATCCTTAGTGGGGACATTTCTTGCCTTCCTCACATGGCAAATCAGCAACAAAAGCTGTATGTGTGGTGACATTGACATGTGTGGGAGAAAAGCTTGACTGGAGCATGACTAAAAAGCCCCAGATGTCTGAGAGAGAAGGGTCATGCCTAGAGAGACCCCATGTCATGTGTTTTAACCCTCCCATGCACTTCTGCTTTCTGCTGTTGTATATCAATGTCTCAAATGTAGTTACTAAAAGTCATAGTGATTTGTAATTTGCCAAGTCCTATGGGTTGACCGAATGACTCCTGTATTGTCTTTATCTGGATCACTTTATGGCTGGGTTGAACTAGAGGATCCAAGATGGCTTCCTTCATGAATGTGGCAGATGAAGCTAAGTGCTCTCTGGTGCCTCTGTGGTAGTTTTCAGTGAGGTTGGCAGGACTGGTTTCCTTTCATAGTGGTCTCAGGGCAGTGTCTGAAGAGCGAAGAAGTTGGATGCCATCTTAAAGCCTTGCCTCTGAATCTCAAATAGTTCCACTATTGTATTAGGTCTAGAGCTGTGTAAGCTTCCTTTTCATGCTGTCAAGGAGGTTGTAAGCCTTACAATCAAACCAGGAGGACTACAATTGGTATCATTTAAGGTTTTCTGGTAACAGAGAGAACTCAGCGTTAGTTTTTTGTACATATCTACAGCTTGTGGCTCTTTTTTTTCTACGTAGTTCTTGATTATTCTTTTTAAAGAGTCTAATTGAAATACAGTTCACATGCCACTTGAAACATATGGTTCAATGGTTTCTAGTACAGTCACAGTTATGTGTAGTGACTATCAGTCAGCTTTAGAATATTTGGATCCCCTTAAGAATACATCCCATATTTAGATATCACTCCTCATCTTTCTGTTTTCCATACCCTACCCTTTAGAAAGTCTTTATCCTTGTGGATACTCTGTCCTGGACTTTCATATGAATAAAATCATATGGCATGTGGTTGTGAGCCATTTGTGTATGCATAGGGGGAGGTAATGGGCATTTATTGCAACTGATAGAAGTTGAGAATCTTCTCCTCAGAACATATATTTATATCTTCCCTTTTTATCCAGAGATTTATAAAAATTTCACGCATTCTCTGAAACCTTGGTCCAGGGAGCCAAAGTTAATAATCTTGCTCTGTGCTTAGTCAAAATGGAAATTTGGTAACATATCCTACTAGTGCTATGGTGGTTTGAAGGAGAATGACCCCATGGACTGTGTTTGAAAGCTTGCTCTCCAGTTAGTAGAACAGTTTTGGGAAGGATTAGGAGATGTGGCTTTGTTGGAGGAGATGTACCACGGAGGAATGGGCTTTGTGATTTCAAATGCCTCCACCAGACCCAGTTTCTCTCTCTATTTCCAACTTGGAGATAGGATACAAGCTCTCAGCTATTGCTTCAGTGTTGTGCCTTTCTGTTTACTGCCATACTCCCGCCATGATGGCCATGGACTTACCCTCTGAAACTATAATTCAATCCCCAATTAAATACTTTTATAAGTTGCCTTGATCATGATGTCTCTTCTCAGCAATCGAGGAGTGACTATAGAGAGCTGGGTCATTCAGGGCTGTAAATTCCCCAGAATGGCAAGTAACAACAGCAACAAGGAAAGGCCAGGCATCATGTGTTTACAAAGCCAAAGGAACTATGTTTATAACACATAGTTTGCCAAGGAGGAGGGGACGTGAACAGATGTGTCATTTGCAATTATTCCTAAAGATGTTAATTATGCAAATGAATTTCTGATTAGGGCGCTAAAAAAAGAACCCTATATATTATGAGGTGTTGGATGCGTACAATCAAGCGTGCTTACTGCCTGTTCCCCAAGCAATCAGTGCTGGTGCCAGACTCCTCACCTGCAGCTCTTGTCTGCCCATGTGCCCCTTTGATGGTGGAGGGAGCTCCGAGGGACATTTCCAATCCCAGAGTGTAAAGTTGGAAGGGGTCTTTGAGATCCTAGAGTATGGATCTGTCCTTCACCAGGGCAAGAGAAGGAGGTTGCAAGAAATGATGTGATCTATCACTTACAGAGCAAAGAGCCCAGGTCTCCTATATTATCAATTCATCTCCTCTTGTCTTACAGAATCAAACAGGACAGACATCAACTATCCACTTTCCAGTGTGTGCTGTGAGGTCCAAGTGGATGATGGAGCTAAATATATCCTTAATATACTCAGGGGTTACGCATGAATGCATATCTGTGGCTCAGCAGATGTGGAACCCAACTAACTAGAATAATACAAGTGCTACATTATACATCGTTTGGTTTAAAAGAGTTGCTTCTTGTCGTTAGTGACCTTTTAAATTAAAAACAGAAAAAAAGTAAAACTTTAGTTCCTTATTTACAATAGTTCCATTTCAACTGCTCAGTAGCTTCTTGTCACTGATATCTGCCATATTGGCCAAGCAGAACATTTCTTCAGTGTAGAAAGTCCTTCTTGAGTCCACAGCCAGATCTTCTTGAGTCTGAATCCCAATCCCACTGTTCCCACGGAAGCTTCTAGAAGTTATTTAAAGTTCTCAGGCCTCCCTTCCTCATTGGTGAAGTGGACAGAAATCCCAGTATCTGGTTCACTGACTGCTCTGAAGATCATAGATACGAGAGAGGAACTGTGTAGCTCATGGGTAGAAGAGGAAATAGTAGGTACTAAATAAATACCACCCTCATCATCAGACAGCCCAGCATCCTGCTGTAGCACACGTGGTCTCTTCTAAGTAGACTAGTGCAACCTGGTTCCCGGAAGTGTAAGGCATTGCTGGGAATCTGGGATTCCAAGAATTCAACATCTTTATGGGGTTATAGTAAAAGGAAATCAGGAATGTGGAGATAAGACAGGGGGTTTGGGGGTGGGTTTTATCTTGGGGGATAAAATTGTGTGGGATGTGAGAGGCATAGAAGGCTTTGAAGCTGCTGTTTCCCACATTTGTCAAGAACTGATTAAATATATACCGCAAGCAACGAAGTCACCAGAGGTGTCAGCTTGCGTGGCCACAGAGGTCTTATTTCCTTCCTCCTATCCACTGTCATTATGGCTTGCCTGCTTGTCCACAAGAGGGAGGCAGGGGAAAGGAGAGAAGGGGAATCTTCAAAGCCTAACTGGCTCTTTGCAGGAAGCGCTGGACAAAGGGAAGCTGATTAAAACAGGATTGTCTTTCACACAGCCCCAGGCCTCAGGTGTGTTTTTCTTGAACTCATTACCTCACGATCCTTCCCAAAAGCTGTGTTATCCAGAAAAATCACAGCTTATAGCCTTTGGGGGGGTTGACAATAATTTTTACACCTGGCTAACGGCTGGTACCAACCTCCCGGGGGCCAGAGCAGCAGCAACAACCCAAACAAGCAAACAAACAAACAGAAAGCCACAACAGGCTCTCAGGCATGAGAGCACAGAAGGTGTGAGGAGAGAGTGGTGGCCGGTGTCCAGGTAATTTGGCCACATGGCCAGTTCCTCTATACCGATGGTTCTGCCAGGGCTCATAAAGCACTGGAAGGAGATATTAAAAGAGATGATTCCTTTGCCCTTGGGGGATTTTGAGTAATTCGGGAGCTAGTGAGCCAAGGGACAGAAAGGGCTGAGGGTGACAGCTGAGGGTGGGTTGGGGGAAACACTGCGATAGGAACCTGGAGATGTGCTGTATTCCCTGGTCTCCTGTTAATTAACAGTGTGAGTTGGGGTGAGTTCTTGCAATTCTTTGGGTCTCCTCACTCTCATCATGGATTAATTTAAGATGATGGACTGACTGATTTTAGAGTTCTCCTCCTCTGTGTCTAGGATTCTGAGACCTTGACTCAGATGTGGAGATGTGAGTCTATGCTCCATAGAGTAAGAGCTGACGGAAAGTACGCAATGCCTAGTTTTATTTAATTTGGGAGCAACAGCTCATTTATTGTAAAAGTGTCCCATGTAATGTTTGGATGTACTTGTACTGCAAGAGTAGTTGACGCTTCTCTAAAATCTTTCTGAATAAGATGCTTATTTGACATTTGCTGTCTTCTACTTAGCTAATTCTGATCTCTTGTTTAGAGGGCAACGTGTTTCAGGGGTCGAGGAAAGGTATGTCTGCCTCTCTGTCTTCATACTGACACACGGTAGGAAGAAATTGATTAATGTGGCTTTTCAGACTCAGTGAGAGTCCTTGGCCACATTTGACTTCACCACACAAGTCAAGGCCTTAGCTTCTTTGGTAGACACGGGAACCATTGGTTCTTTTCTCTTTCAGCTCTCATGGGAGACACCCTCACACAAGCAGAGCTGCTAATGGGGAGGGAGGGGGAGGTTCTCCCTCTGTACTGTCGTCTCTACAGACTTTGTTCATTCCAACATCTAGCAAACAGACCCAGGACCCAGGAGCTGACTGTGTGGGCATGCCCCCATTCTCAGGCCCTAAGACATAGTGTTGGGTATAAGCAAATGTCCCCCTGCTTAATCTTCCCTCTCGCTCTAATCTACCATTTACCAATGAGCTCTGAATTTTGAGATCATATAATGCTGTTTATAGTAATACACTATCTCTTGTTTTCTCATTGGGATGGTGGATTTCTTTGTTTTCCCATGTGATGCTACATCATTGCCGTCTCTAAATCTCATCCTGGTTATTGACCAGCTTAGAGCAGAGGAAAGGGGTCAGCATACAAAGTCACTAGAAAGAAAAAAAGTAGGAAGAAAGAACTAAATCTAGGTCCCCGGGAGACATGCTAGTTGCTTATATGAATGCTATGGGAACCCTGTGTTATGGACAACTGCTTGAAATAAGGCAAGGGTGGCTCTAGTCTTGCCATAGCCCAGGTGCAGACACTGACAATGACACAGTCAATAAAAGACATCTCTTGGGATTCTTTACCAATAGATGCCGTAATCACAGAGATTGCAAAGTATGTGGTCCAGCCCTTTGGTTCTTGCTGTTTCATTGCTGCACACAGCACAGCAGTACCTCCTGCTTCCTGGGATTGGCTTTCCTGAACAGACAGGATTAAGTTCCTAGGCCACATAAAAGTGCATTTTCCTATAGAAGCAAGTCTAAACTCCACAGCACAATACCCAGAGCCTCCCCAGGATGTTGGAATGCTTTTTGAACTTCAGCATTTTTCCTGCTCCAATCTTCTAGGTACCAAGGATTTTAGGTTCATCCAAATAAACGCTCAATTATTCTCCAAACACTTCCTCCACCTCTCTAGACTTTTTCACATGCTGGTTGCCTTTTAAATGCCCTTCCTCTTTGGTTGATATTTAATTTCTTTTGAGTATTGGTTCAAGTGGGAGTTCCCTGATACACAGTTCAAGTCCAATTATTCATAAGCTCCCTGCTTCCTATCTCTGTACACTCAGAGACCACCATACTGCCCTTTAATAATTGAGCCAGGGGTCTGTTTCTCCCACAGCTTAAGAGCCCCGCCAAGGGCAAATGACTTGACCAATTCACCTTCATAAACTTCTCTCCAGTATCTCCTGCCTGCTCTTTCTGAAGCATGGCGTCTGGCATGCAGGAACATTCAATAAGCTGTTGTATCATGGAGGAGGACCAACATGCTATGGCCCAGATGTCTAATGTCTAGGTTGTTTTGATTACATGGTATATGTGGGTTGTCAGACAAAATAAATCTTCAAGATAGAAAGGATTAAATTGAAATATTAGTGTGGAACATACTGCAGCCTATAAAAACTGAATAGATACTGTAATTTGTGAGTGATATGAAATCTGTGTCTCTAGGCACAAATCAGAATAGAGCCACAGCATGACACATTTGTAATAGGCTAACATTAGCATTGGTATTAGCATCCACTAATCCTACTGTTCTCTGGGGGTAGAGAATGACGATTTTGGTATCAAACAACATGTCATCTACATATACATTACAACTTAGGGATGGGATTTTTGTCTTTGTAGAACAAGAGTCAATAAAGCAGCTCTGTATCTCAACTGGTAAGCACTTCATGAGGGGCCACAAGGCTGATTCCTAATGGTATTATTTGGTACTTTGCCTAAATGAAATCTAGAGTGACACTTCTTCCAATATTTTTATTTCCTTTTATATACATTGTACATATATTTAGCTTTCTAAGTTCTGGGCTTTTGGGAAAGCACAGAGCTAGAAACGTTATGGAAGAAGTATATGAGAATCTTGTCTCAGCCTTGTTGTTAAGGAACCACGGAACCTTAGCTTCTCCTTCTTTGCATGAGAAAGGCCATACAACATGGTCTCTGAAAGTTATTTCTCTTCTCTATCATTTTGTCTCCTTGTGGAGTCAGATTTACTGTGCACTCTCCAATGCTCATGCTTCAAGGTTCCTCTCTAGTCTTGAGAGGGTCTTATCAATGTCTTGTGCATGAGGGATGTAGTTCTATTGATTGAGTGCTTGCTTAGCATAGATCGATCTTTAACATTGCATACAACCAAATGTTGTCATACAAGCCTCTGACCCCAGCACTTGGGAGGCAGAGGCAGGAGGATCAGAAGTTCAAGGTCATCTTTGGCTACACAGTTTGAGGCTATCCTGGGCTACATGAAGCCTTGTCACTAAACAAACTAATGAATAAACAAACAAAACAAAAACCCAAAACTAAAGACAAAAATCAAAGCTCAGGAAAAAAACAAAAACCTGTTTCTTTCTCTTCTTTTCTTCATCAGAATCTCCCAGGTATGGAGAGGCTTAGAAAAGACTTCATGCATTTTAGGGATCTGTACATAGGAATGTTGAGTTGGAGAGATGGTGTTTTGGGGTTCATTGGTGCATCTTTATATAGTTTATGGCAACTTTATGTATAATAACACTATTGCTAGTCATTCTTGTGTGACCATGCCTTCCTGAAATCTATTTTATTTACCTGTGTGCTGGGTCATTCAGTGTCATGGCCTGGAGGTTCAGGGCTACCCTTGGTGTCACGATATGAACTTACCTTACAACGCTTGTCACTAGAAACCTATAGAGTGGAAGAGATCAAAATTTTAAATGCCAGCTAATCTGTGAGAAACTTCCAATCATCAGATATATAAAATTATAAATGGATAATTTAGTTCACAACGATGCTCAAACAATATGAAAATGTTCTGTCAGGAATATACTCATAATATAGCATGCACAATTATGCACACACTTTTACAGCTTTGATGGTAATTGCTCAACACAGAATCGACTGGAGTTCCTGTGTTTGCAAAGATTAAAAAACCTTTAATAGTTGCATGCACACTAAATCTGCGTGCAATTTTTCTGGTTTTATGCATCTCCAGCTAAATCTCAATATACCTGATTCATCTTGTCTTGATGAATTTCAGATAAAACAGCATTTAGTATTGATACAATTCATTAGAATGTCCCATAGAGTGAAAAGTTCTGGTTACAGGATGCCTATAGTGATCAGCAAGGAAAAGTTATAGCATAAGAATAATTTACATGCATCATTATGCAGCTCAATATATTATGGTCACAAATTTAAAATGTATTTGACTTGTTCTTGGATACGCTTAAGTCTCAGATTAAGTTTGATCATATTAAAATTCAAATGCAAGAAAAAATATATTACTGGAAACCGAAAACCTAAACTAAAAAGAAAATGACTAGTAGAAACCTCAAAAATGTTAAAAACTCTCTTTTTATCGCAGCAGAAATTAAAAAAGCATTGTAGACAGAGTCATAAGGACACGGGCAGGGGGCATAACTTAGTGTAAGAGTGCCTAGAGAGGATGGAGCTGTGGATTCCTTCCTCAGCAAACCACACAACCACAAATGTGTACTTTAATGCAATGTACTTCAATATTACTGCACTACGTATTCAGTTGTGCACAATGTGGCTTGAGATTCAGTATCTTTTCCCCTGTTGGTCAAAGAGGCTCCTAACTGAAGCTCTGCATCCCAGGCTTCTCTGGGTCTCCTGTTGCAGCATCAGGTGCAGAACAGCACTTCTCATAATTCAGTGTAAGTCCTGGTCCTTTGAGGGATGCTGTTACAACACATGCTATGCAACTCTGCTTCTTGCTGCTTTTGTTGTTTTGAGACATGATCTTATATATCAGAGACTGACTGTGGACTCTAGATCCCCCTGCCTTCTTTTCCCAGGTACCAGGATTACAGGCATGTGCCGCCATGCTTATACTTGGGAATTATGTACTTTTAGCGGACTCTTAGGCAATGCTAACACTGCTGGCCTAGAGTGTGCACTTGGAGAATCAAAGATACAAAAGAAGAGACCTTAACCTCACCATGCTTCAAACCATTGGTGGTGGGCCCAGGTCCTAAGGTTTGGGTCCTTTCTCAGAAGGTCTCAATGGGCCTCTTTAGCTGTTACAGGGTTACAGAGCAAATTATTGGATCGAGCTGGGAGCCAATATGCAGATTCCTGGCACAAGATGCTTTCTCTGGGAGTCCAGTGGCCCCCCCTATAGGATTCTCCTAGGATGTGTGTGTATGCCAGTGCCAGTGGTCTCTTGTGTGATGTTATCATAACAGAGGACAACCTGGGGCATCAGTTTCTCCTCATACTTTGTCTGAGACAGGGTCTTACGTTCACTGTTTTATATATATAGCAGACTAGGTACCCATGTTCTCCTGTCTCTTGCTGTCGGATTTGGTAATACAGATGTGTGCTATCATGTCTAACTTTACATGAGTTCTATGGATTCAAATGCAGGCCCTTGCACTTGTGTGGTAAGCAGTTTGTCCACTGAGGCACCTTCCTGGTCTCACTTCTGGAAAGTGGTCCTAGAGACACTACATGAATCAAGAGGATATGTAAGGTTGTTCATTTATATATCCTTTATGTAAGTAGGGAATCTGCAGTAATCTACACATCTAAGAACTGATTTATACAGATTATAAGACATTTTCCATAAAGAATAACAATAGCTAATCTAAATTAAGTAATTACTATGTGCTAGGCATTGTTTCATTTTATTTATAAGGATTGCATAAATTAGTTTTTATAACAATATTTCCATCTTATAGACAGTATAATTTATATAATGACATGGGATAATATCCAAGGATACGGTAAGCTAGTCACGTAGCAGTATACTATGTGTAATACATTAAGCATTGCCATGCCATATACTAACAAAGATACAATGGTTTTTATTCTAAAATGCACTCCTGATAGATAACCATTGCTCTAGACTTGAAATTACATGGCATTCAGAAAAGTTGTTTTCAAGCAACTTGGTTAACAGCTAACCATTCAAGAAGAAGACAAAGAAAAATGCTTAGGTCAATTGGTGTTTTGGAGTATTCTATGGATCAACGGGTAAGGAGAGTCATCGTGGTTCTGAGTGATCTCTCACATTAAAGATGATGTGTGCAGCTAACCCATAAATCTCTGTCACATGTCTCCCGCGACATCCAGTAGGGAGAAATACCTTGCAGAATTTTTCCAGGTTTCTCAGTTTATCGAGTACTTCACAGTTTGTTGGTTGTATCTTAGTGGCTTCAAATGGCTGGTCTATAGCAAGAGCTTTTTATTTTAACACACAAATACATTTTCCAACACTTCATTATGGGAATATTAAAGCATACAGAAAAGATTATAAGAAATTATGCAGAGCACTCAATAAACTATCATCTATGTTCTACATTTAAAGTTTCTTTAGCCACCCATTGATCCACCTCAAGGTAAAGTGCATTTCAGAACAAGTTGATGATGTAGCACACTTCCCCCTGAATAGGTCAATAGGCACATAAATAACCTATTGTCAAATCTTTCTCATTTTTCCGTCTTGCCTTTTATGGTCATTCTTTGCGCGCATATAGAAATGTAAAAATCTTCAGCATGTGATTCGATAAGCTTTGATTAATGCCTATGTCTGTGTGACTCAAACTACTGTCAAGAGAGAACATTACCATACCCGGGAGTCCCCTCATGCCTCTGCCCTGTGGTTTCCCACCCTCACATCAGTTCCCTCCAGACAAACACTATTTCATCATCCCTACCCAAACTCAACCATGGTTACCCACTGGAGAATGTCATGCCTCTGGAATGATTCATAATGTCTTTTCCATAGGGCCTTCATCACATAGTATGTTTTTGCCATTCCATTTCTAGGTTGTTTAGTTAAATTCTTTGCTCGTCATTACTATTTAGCATTGCATTGTATAGATATAGTGCAGTTTCCTTCTGATGGAAGGCCTGTCTCTGATCTTTGGCTTCTATGGGCACAGTGTCTCTGGTAACACTTCTCTTTTGTTTATATGCAACTTCATTTTTTGGAGGGGGGATAACTTAGGAGTGGAATTCCTAGGACATAGGGTATGGAGGCTATGTTTAGTTTTATAATACTGTTACATTTTTTTTTCCTCCTGAGACAGGGTTTCTCTGTGTAGCCCTGGATGTCCCGGAACTCACTTTGTGTTCAGGTTAGCCTTGAACTCAGAGATCTTCGTGTCTCTGCCTCGTGAGTGCTGGGATTAAAGTCATGAGCCACCACTGCCCAATAATACTGTCAGATCTTTTCCCAACATGGCCAGGTCATTTTCCATCTCCACGAACAGGGCTGAGTGCTCCTCTTGCTCAACACCCTTTTGAATATGGGGCACTGTGGTTATGGTTATTTTAACTAGCTGTTTTGTTGATGTGTCATAGAATCTCATGTAGTTTTAATTTGCATCACTCTGAATGTGTGTCTGCATAAATACATAAATATACGTATTATATAATAGATTGCCTATAATTCATCTTGAAGTCATTTTGAAATTTCTGGGATGCAAGCACTCCCCCTTCTGTTCACCAGGCTCCTCAGTCATTAATATTTTGTGTACTTATTGTCGTCACCCACTGTCCCCCTACCTTGGACTATGATCGTTCTTTGCTTCTCACCCATTTGAGTGGGAACTGGAGTCATGATGGAACCTTCCCCTGGCACATTCCAGGATGTATTTTCTCCAGGCAAGTACGTTTTCCTTTCAGCTCCAACATGGGGCTCTCCAGACGTGATTAATGTGGCGTTTATACCCCTGGCCAGTTCGCTAGCTGCATTTGATTTTCACCAAGAATCACCCAAATTCCTTTCTCCTCTGTGCTCCAGGCCTTAGTCCAGGAACACACAGTGCTTTGGTTCTCATGTCTCCTCAGGTTTCTTCACACAGCTCCAGCCACTCTGTCTATCCCTGTTTTCTCGGTGCTTGACAGTTAGCTGCATGTTCTGCATGGTGACCTCCCATTTGGGCTTATTTTCTTATGATTAAACCCAGATTTGGCTGTTAGTTTATGGAAATGCTCTCTACATAGAGCCTCACATCTGGAGGCACATGCTGATGCTTTTGGGGCCTCTCAGCCTTAAATGCAAGACTTTCTCTGTTGCAACTGATTCGTGTTCGTGGGGACACAGTCTGAGGCAAAAAACCTACAGTTCCTTATCAGACTTCCAAGTACTGACTTTAGCCTTCACTGACAGAATTAACCACCTTTACATGGTTTGCTAAATGATGAGTGTCCAGTCCCATCATGTCTTCTATTTTTATTGGTTGGCATTGTAGTATAAATGAGAGCTAGTCTCCTTCAATTATTCATTCACTTATTTATATTAACATAGATAGACATTTGGAGTCTGCGTTTAGTCAAAGGCTGTGCCCAATTACTCTCATTAGTTTTGATGTCTTTTACACTGAAGCCTTTGTCCTTCTGATATACCCTTCTCGTCCACAGAGTGCTCTCTTCCTTTTAAGCATAAGATGTTCCCAGGTTCATTTTGTACATTCCCTGTTTCAACTCCAGAGCAAGTCATTTGCCCTGCAAGTTTCTGCTTCCTTTTAATAAAGGATAGCATTTAGAAATCAAAATCTGGGGTTTCTGTGTGCTTTTATTAAGTCCAAATAGTTTCATCTCATTTATATGCATATAGATGCACATACATGCACCTATACTTATTTGTGTATTTATCTACATAAGTACATAATACATATACACACATATCTCTCTATGTATCTATGTTTCTAGGTATCTAAGTATCTATCTCTCTAACTATCTATGTCTCTATGTCTCTATCTATCTATCTATCTATCTATCTATCATCTATCTGTCTATCTACCTATCTCTAACTACCATCTATCTATCTATCTATCTATCTATCTATCTNTCTATCTGTCTATCTACCTATCTCTAACTACCATCTATCTATCTATCTATCTATCTATCTATCTATCTATCTATCTATCTATCTATCTATCTATCTATCATCTATCTACCTATCTCTATCTATCATCTATCTATCTATCTATCTATCTATCTATCTATCTATCTATCTATCTATCTATCTATCTATCTATCTATCTATCGAAGGCAGGAGTCCTTACTCATACCTCAATTCTAATACAATTCCTCAGTTGTTCTTTCTTTCTTTCTTTCTTTCTAGATTTTTCTCCAATGTTTCTAAAAGCCTTCTCTGATGTGAATTTTGCTCCCTTGTCTTCTTCAATATTGTTACATATTTGCTTTACCTCCCAACCACATTCTTCTTTCTCCCTCCCACCACCTTCCCATCCTACCCCACCCCTGCTGTGTTTTATCTGCTTCTGGCCTTGCATTGATGCACAGATCTTTGAGCTGCCTCACCTGGTCACCAGCTGCTCACCTGCTTGAGATTCCAGCTTCTGTCCTGGTTTCTCACTGCTGGCATAATGAAGTTAGTGACAATATGACACTTCCAAACAAAGCCAGCCCTCCAAATTAATCTGTAGTAATATTTCCTAGCTCCCATTTTTGAATTTTTTACCCCAGATATAACAAAACAAGACATAGTCATAAACAAAGAAGTAAACCAAACAACAAAAAACCATTTTCTTGGTCTTAAAACGATAAATAAACCATGTCTTTAATCCCAGCACCCAGGAAGCAGAGGCAGGTAGATCTCTGTGAGTTTGAGGCCAGCTTGGTCTACAAAGCAAGTTCCCGGACAGCCAGAGCTATATAGAAAAACCTTGTTTCAAAAACAAAAAAACAAAAACAAAACAAAACAACAACAACAACACACACACACACACACACACACACACACACACACACACACACACACCAACCAAAACTGAAAACCAACCAATCAACCAAGAAACAGAAAAACAAACAAAAAGAAATAAAGTTGAGTATAGTGTTACAATTTTATTGAAGGTTCCGGATGAAAAATCTTTTCACTGAAGGGCTACCAGCAGGATATCCCACTCCTGCTGTGGAAGCAGTGCAGATCCACCAGGACTTGGCCTGCAGAGGCTGCTGCTCTTTAAAGAGTGAACATGCTTACGGCCGGCAAAGGGGGAAAATCGATAATAAGGATTTAGTGCAGCAGTCTTTACCAGCAGAAGGATTTGATGCAGCCAACACAGTAGGTGAGGACCCTGGCTATCTCTGAGGCTCATGAGGTCTCAGCTGTGATAAACCCGCAGGTACCCATGTCAGTTTTCAGCCACTGACTCGAGCGTCGTGGGGTTCACTCATTAGAGCCTGTCCATCACCTTATGAGAGGGAAGCTGTTGCAGTCAGTACTATATTTCTCAAGTCAGAGAAATAATCTGTCTTCTGGAAACATTTCGATGGACCTTCCTAGAAGCTGTGGGCTGTAGGCACTGGCTCTTCTATTCCACATTGGCATTTACTCAATGCCCTTACTCATTAGAAAGCACAAAGTCTTAGGATAGGTCAGGTTACTCAGAACTGTGGCACCCTCAGGGTCTGCCTTCATCTTTGGCTAATTGCTCTCCATCTACTCTAAATTTAGCCTCATTTGCAGGCTTAATGCTGCCCATAATGTGTAATAAGGATGGACAATTTGTTTTGAACATATGCTATAGATTGTTATTAGTAGATGTCTGTGGGGTATAGGACTTTGGAGCCTTCATATGAGATCAATAGGAAAGAGTGTTGTAATTGATTAGTGATGTCTGCCCTGTGGGTGGGAAGGAGGAATTGGGTACGTATATAACAAAATTTCCACCTTTATCCTAGAATTTAAGCCTATATTATGGTTGACCATGAGGTGGGACAGTTTTGGAGGAGGTAGTAATTATTTTAATTTAAAAGAGAACAGACATGGTACCTTTTATCTATCATCCTTATTTATATTGTCAATATCTTGACGCATGTGTGTTTCCTGACTAACGATATGAAATAGGCAGAGTGTTAACTGAATAGTTGTTGAGCAACTACTAGCTTTTAGTTATCATTTTAGAAACCTTGCAAACATATATTAGCAAATATTCTAAACAACCAGAGTATCACTCCTCTTTTTAGAAATAAATCAAGACCCGGAAGTAAAATATGTGCCTAAATGCTAATATAAAATTTCAAGTCCAAAGAGGCTACTCATTTTGATATATTTGGGCAGGGGCTATCAATCTGGGCAGGATTTTAAAAAAAGAATATCTTGAGTATCAAGGACTGAGTCTCATCCTGGATAATTATGCCAGAATCTGCAGGAAAGGGAAGCTAGCTCAGGAGAGATGGGCTGCAGACACCCCAGGTGACTATAATCTGTAACTGGGCAGAGAACCAAGGAATCCTCCCCGGCGGGGAGTGGGCTAGCTCACAGTTACACTGAACACAGCTTTTGTTTTCCTCCCCGCATCTTGTCCGATTTCATTCTCATGCAATTATTCATGGGACGGCCAAGGCTCAGAAAGCCTAAGTGCATCGGGGCAGAACTTGCAGCTCACCTGGGGTTTGAATGCAAATCTCTGCGTCCAAAGCACTCGCTTTTTTGCATAATACCGATTTCTTCCTTTAGGGTTCTGTCCTTGTGCTTGGCTTTGAACCTAAATCCCCAAATCTGGCCCTAGCCTGTTATCCTTGCCTTGGCTTGGTCTTCTAGAGCAGGTGGGAAGTAACATACGTGTAATATTGCTTTTAGGAGAACCTATTGCAAGAGGTCCTGCTATCATGGGACTTCCTGCTGCTCAGAGACAGACTGAGATGCAGGGTAGATGGATCATGCCTCTGACGGTTGCCTGTGCCCAGGCTAGGTAACTCTTCAGTTTCCTCCTTGGTTTCCTGGTGCTATAAAGAGGTTAAAGGAGTTGTGGCCAGTCTCTCTGATCTGGTAGTTGAGGGTACTCATATTTCCATTTTGGACATTGTGCTACCACAGAATTCAGCTCCTGAGGCCAGAGTTGTGAATGTTCATGAGGTAATTAACAAATGATCAGAACCTTAGAGTGAGGATAAGTCTTCAGTGTACTCTAGTTCCAACACCTACCTAAGGCCAAAATATTCTGTCCTGAACTAGCTGTCAGTGGTGCATTCAGATTGGTTAAGTGCTTCCTGGGGGGTGGGGGTGGGGCAATGTACCATCTCATCTAGCAGTGTATAAGCCCTTTTAAAATTAAGCTGATTACTGAACGTGGTGGTGCACACCTTTAATCCCAGTCCTTGGTGGGCAGAGGCAGAGGCAGAGGCAGAGGCAGAGGCAGAGGCAGAGGCAGAGGCAGAGGCAGAGGCAGAGGCAGAGGCAGAGGCAGAGGCAGAG
>NC_034607.1:46750324-46758255 GCF_900095145.1 Mus pahari
GGCTAACCTAGTCTACATAGTTTCAGGACAATCTCTCTCTCTCTCTCTCTCTCTCTCTCTCTCTCTCTCTCTCTCTCTTTCTCCTTCCCTCCTTCCCTCTCTTCTCTCATACACAAACACACAATCACAATTTAATTCTCCCAAATTTTCAAATAAACTGATTGACTTCCCCCATCTTACTAAAGTTGATTTCTATAAAGTTTACCCATCAACCAAATAGTTTATGCAAATTACTATAGACTAAGCAAGACTTATTCCAAGCAAAATTATTGACATAGTCTCTAGCAGAGTTTATTTTTAGTAACTTTAATTGTACTGACTTCCTGTGGGGCAGGCGCTTCTCATTCTCTCTACAGCAACTTTTCTCCTTCTATCAGAGGAGGAAGTGAGTGGATGTAAGAGTAAGTTTGGAAACACAGGTTCTGTCAGGTTCAGGGGACTGCTCAGACATGATTACTGCCTCTCAAGGCATTTATACTTTATTAAGAATGAAGCCTTGACAGGTTTGGCATAAAAGAATGGACTAGACATAAATATTAGTCACCAGGAGGTTGGAGGGAGACTGGAGAGTGAGGGACTGGCTTCTCAGGCCTCCACATACCTCCAGGGAGGAGACCTGTGACGCATCCACTGAGGGAGCCTGGCCCAGGAGCTGGGACCCACTGGAGGAACTCTAGATGTCTTTCAGGAACATGCAGGAGTGAAGGGAGATTGGAGACTTGGGCTATTGAGGTCCAAGTGGAAGAGAAAGTGACCTTGCTTGCACAAGCCAGGAACAGAAAGAAAAGTATGACATTCTCACTCAGGTGTGGGACCTAAGAGCTGATTTCATAAAAGGAGAGAGTTGCCTAGAGAGAGTGGACAATGGGTAGCCAAATACATAGTTCACAATATGGTTTTGTTTGTTTTCTTGAAGCTTCCCAACACGAAGGACTGATAAACCTTTAAGGAAAGGGAAATGCAATTATTCTGATCGATCATTATATATATTTTACATGATCAAAACCTAACTTCCTCCATATGCACAACAGAAAATATAAATAGAAAGAGGAAAATGGTCCAGTTGCTAAAATTAAAACCCTGGAGGATTTCCATGGCCACCCTGGGTTTGAATGATGATCTTTTTTAATTTTCCTCTCAAAGATGGCACCTCCGACAGAGATTTCCTCATGGAGTGGTTCCTGCTGCCAAGCCAGGAGGCAGCTGTCACTTGGACGGTGTTTTTCTTATAACGGACGGCTTTCGTGTCTTGATCCAGGGCATAGACATTTCTTGAAAGGCTTTTTGTTCAAAGCAGACAAGGTCCCAGCCTGCCTTCCTTTAGGAGAGATGAAAACATCACAGCCTGCAATAGCAGAGGGCACCGTGGAAACTAAACTCCCTCACCCTGAGGTGCAGGCATGAACGTGAGTGTTTTATTTATTATTTACAGCACAACCTGTCCAGACACGGTGTGTTAGGAACTGGTCGACAACGCTGATGGAAGTCAGCACTGGGGCCGTAAAAGGGCCTTTGAAACTCCAGCAAGCTTTCATTAGAGTCTCTCCCGGCCCCACGGGCAAAGCTGTTTGCCTATGCCCCCTCCCCTCTCCTCATCACAAATCAACTCCTCAACTTGGTTTAGGCTCCAGGAAGCTGAGAGATTGGAGATTTCAAATGAGCCTTTCAGTCCAGATGTGTCCATAATAGAAACCGCTGGGCAGTGGGGCATAATTAACCACCTCTCCTTCGCTGAGACGGCAGAATGGCATTAATTCTGCCAACTGGGCTCGACGTGAATTGGCTGGAACGTTCTGAGTCGATTTCCAGCTGCTTCTTCTGCTGCTCTGGCTTCCAACAGGATTTGCATTCCAAATAAAATGAGGCCCGAAATAGATGCCCAATACACGTTCAATGCTATTTTTAATCAGTGATCTCTCGGTTAGCTGTGAACGATTATTAGCAGGTCACAATGCACTTCAGACTTCTCTTCGTACCGCAGACCGGATCTCAGCACACAGCGACTTAGGTTCTCTTTTTTAACCTCGCAGACTCTTTACACAACGGGTAGGAGGAGAGTGGTGTGTGCCGGGGAGGCACAGATGTGCTACAATTATAAGCTCCGGAGCTGAAGGGCCATTTATTTTGGCTAAAGCTGTGTTTAAGTAGGCTAGAGTTCCACCAGAGAATCTGCAGGCAAATCAGCTAGTCTGAGGCTTACAAACGGTTATCCTGACACTCGCCTGGGTCTATCAAGCCAGCCCCTGTGATTTTTTTTTTTTTACAAAAGTTGTTTTTATTTTTAAACTATGTGTATGCGTGTGTGTGTGTGTGTGTGTGTGTGTGTGTGTGTGTGAGTGTGTGTATGTTATATGCACATATAAATTCAATTGCCCAGGGAGGTCAGAAGAGGATGCAGGATTCTCTGGAATTACATTTGGTCCCCAGGCATCTGATATAGGTGCTAGGAACTGAACTCTGGCCTCTGCAAGAGCAGTATGAGGTCCTAACTGTGAGCCAACTCTCCAGTACCACCAATCCCTTTTGATTTACAGAAGAACATGGAGGGAAATGTTGATGTGTTTACTGTTCCCTTCTACCTAGGTGTGGGAATCCAGTTGGTACTGCATATATCCAGTTGGTACTGCACATATCCAGTTGGTACTGCATATATCCAGTTGGTACTGCACATACCCAGTTGGTACTGCACATACCCAGTTGGTACTGCATATTTCCAGTTGGTACTGCATATATCCAGTTGGTACTGCATATTTCCAGTTGGTACTACATATATCCAGTTGGTACTGCATATTCCAGTTGGTACTGCATATATCCAGTTGGTACTGCATATATCCAGTTGGTACTGCATATTTCTTTATAGAAAGTAGTTTCCTAGAAACTTGAGATGCCTATGGATATAGCCGTCAATATGATGCTCTAGTTATTTTTAAAATAATATAATTTCACATTTGTTTATCATGCAAGCAAATCTGTCATACTCATTTATGTAGTATGAATGCTCAAGGGTAATTGTATTATTAACTGTTTTACAGAGTATGTTAATGTTAATAATGCCCCCTCCTTTTCTGTTTCTCCTTTCTCTATAATGTGTGTGTTTCTGTCAGTCCAATTCTTTGGAGTTTATTTTTTTTTGTACATGGGTTGGCAACTGTATTCCAGCTGCTTCACAGTCTTGATCCCCTAAACCACCTCTGCTATTATTATATATTTGATTCTTCAAAAACGAATTCCACAATTTCCCTGTCCTTTTGCCCATTTATTATTGATTTTCTCCATCATCTTCAAATATTAAATAATAATCCCCCAAAGCTTTCTGGTATGGATTATTTAAATGTGCTGTGGTCTTTTCTTATGAAAGTTTTCTACTCTCTAATTTTGCGGGGATTGATCTATCCCTGTATTTCAGCAGGAGTACTTGATTATCAAGTACATGGAGGAAGGCCGTGGGAGTCCAGAGGTAGCCTGGTCCTCAGATAAGCTTTAAAAAGAAACAGAACCGCCCCACCCCCACCCCTGCTGCCACCAGTGCCTGCATCACAACTTTCTTGATGTCACCATTCTTGGCAGCTATCTCTAGGAGCAATGCCGTATCTGTAAGGCACACATTGGGGACAGAAACAGAAGGCCACGCCAGTGAACTTGTGGTCAGCTCTTGACCACAGTCCTGGTAGCTCTTGAAGAAAGGTGTAGAGGTGGTGCCCTGGGCAGCCCCACGGCCATCACAGGACTATTTCCCAGAGAGGCTGTCTGTAGCCTCCTGGGTAGCATGATAGTCTGGACTGTGGTCGCAGGCCCCTTAATAATGATGAAGTTGTAGAGGATGACCTTAGTAGCGGGGCTAAGCATTTGGTAATGCAGGAGGTGTTGCTGACAGTCTTGAATGAATTGTCACTTTTGGTGGTCCACCGCCTCACAAACATCAGCAGAAGGGCAGGAGATGATGACCCTTCTGCTTTGATCCTTCTAAGAGGGCTCTGATATTCTCTATGGAGGAGAAGACACCAGAAACTTCCACAATACACTCTGCACCAGTGCCACTATTTTATCTTGGTGGGATCTTGCTCCTGAAAGACAGAGATGGCCTTCTTGTTGATGACAAATATCCTCTTCTCATCCTTGACTGCGCTGTTGATCTTGCTGGAACATGTAGACTATACAGTGGAGGTCAGTGGAAGGTCGCTGATGGCAACAATCTCCACTTTGCAGGAATTGAAGGCAACCCTGGTAGCCAGGTCCTCAATATGGCTAAATCTGTCCACTTGGACCTAAGACACCATCATGTCTTAGGGATGTGGCTAGCACTGCATGAGAAGATCCAGCTGTCTCTGGAACGGGGTGGGTCAGAGGGCCTCCTTACCAATTCTCTAATGAAATATCCAAAATTTCTTTACTCCTTATGTTTCTTATTTTTCTCCAACTCTTGCCAGTTCTATAGCATATAAAATACATTTTTATCTTCATTCATACCCTAACATCTTTAATATCACTACACTTTACTTTTTTAGTTGAAACCTGAACACATCTCTGGATTTGTTCCACTGATTTTAAAGTCATTTGTTCCCTCTACTGTTATGGCAACATATGCTTGCTGTTGACAATTAGATGATATTTTTAACAAGTAGAAGAAAGAAAACTAATCTTCCTTGCTCCCCTTACCTGGTGGTAGACAGTTCGATCACTTATGAGATAGTTACTGAGCCCTCAATGCTGTGCATCCAGGTACATATACATGCACATGCGTACACACACATACACATATATAGACCTGCATGTGTACATGCACACATATATACACATATATACATATTATATATAGCATATATATATACATATGCCATAGACATATGCATATGTATATCATACACACATATATTCATTATACATCATATACATACATGCATGCTCATATACATAATCATATACATATACATATACAAATACACATACTATCATACACAAGGTAAACCCTAATCTCAAGCAACTTCTCATTTGGAAAGGGGTACAGACAAGCAAGCAGCAAATTAAACTATAATCTGTGGAAGAATGAGGGGAGAAGAGGTTTGCTTTGGAGCATACCGAGCGCTCGGGGTATGGGGTCCCTTTTTAATCCTCAGTGGGAGGAGTCGCTGGACTCTAGCATCACCGAGAAGCAGTAGCATCATTTGGGATACCTTCCCTTCTGGACCACACAGCTACAGACCCATCAGCTGTGTCCCTTCCTTCTATTCCAACACGATGGCACAACTTCTTATTCCAGTATGGAAACAGAGGACTAGATTTCCTTGATGATCTATCTCTTTTTGGTTTGGTTTTGGTTTTGAGACAGGGTCCTCTCTGCATATATAGCTCTGGATGTCCCAGAACTCACTTTGTAGAACAGGCTGTCCTCGAGCTCACAGAGATCCACTTGTCTCTGCCCACCAAGTGCTGGGATTAAAAGCATGTACCGTCCATCACACCTGGCTGATGATCCCTTTTCGATATGTCATTTTGAGCAGCATACCGACGACATGCTCTAGAATATTCTCTTGCTGTCTCTGTCTCTCTTTGTTCTTCTGATGCTGCCCCCCCTCACCTGTAAGTCCACATCTCTCTTGTCTCTCTTGTAGCTCAGGCTTCCCCAGAACTTACTGTGTGCTTGAACTTCTGAACCTCCTATCTTCACCTTCCACATGCTGAGATTACAAGTATAATCACCATGCCTGATTTATGTGGTGCCAGGAATTGGACCCAACACTTTACTCATGCTGGGCAGGTACTCTACCAACCGAGGCACACCCTGGCCCCAAGCCACCACATCTCAAAAGCATGTTCTCGATTCTGTACCTGCTTCTAGCCACTGCTTCTCTTCTCTACCCTCCTTAGCGCTGAGCTGTATGGAAAAACCATCTTTATTGCTCCGTGATCTTTTAATGTCCCTTCGGTAAATGTTGACACTTCACTGAGGTTTTTCCTATCGAGATCTCTGATGATACAAGGGTTGGTTTTCCTAGTACAGAGCCCATGCAAGCTGATTTTCCAGGAAAGGACTTGGTCTCCTGCAGAGCTCTGTAGAAATCAACCAAGGCCCATTGGATTGCTTAAGTGGTTAACCACAAGAGTTGGGCTGTTGCCTCCTTAGTGCTGGGGGAGAGTTGCTTATCCCTAAAATAACAAATGCAGAGCAGGAAGTGTAGTGCTGGAGCCAAGGTCCCCAAGGCATGCCACTCTGCCTCCTTGATTTTCGCCTGCTAAAAGCCCTCCAGGCCAAGGATTGGGGTCCCTGAATTCGAAGTCTTTGTTGTCTGTGCACTGTACCAGGAAACCCCACACCCAATCACTGGCCTTACCTCCTCCTTCCTCCCCATTATTTGCCACTCCAGTAAGCCTAGAAACAAGCTGCTTTTTTTCCTTTGTTAGCATGGCAACCAAGAAACCACATGTTGTCACACAAAGTGGTTATTTCTTTGTCCTGGTAGCACTTAGTAGCTGCTTAGTAGCGCTGAACAGAGTGGGATCTGTTTTCTGGAAATGCTGTGTGTTGTTCTGTGTGTTGTTGTCCTCTGAAAGTTATCCTGGTGCTGCTTCACCTCCATGGCAGTCTTCGCTTTCTCAGACTGCTGTTCAGAGTCCCACTCCCTTCCTCTCTAGACTCGATTCCTAGAAAACGTCAACCCGCCCATTGGCTCTCTCTACCAACTGCTTTCCATGTGCAAAATGGCATGTTCTTGTCTTGTTCTGAAACTTGAACACTGGAGACACTCAGCAACAACAGTAATGAAGTAAATTCTTAAAACAAATGAATCCTCTTAAGTGTACATCAGGTTTCTGTCTTTGCGCCGAGGCTGCCACTGAACACTCTTCTGGAGGTCGACGTGTTTTGACATTGCCACTTGGATAACTGTTAGGAGAGCTCAGGAGAAACGTGAACGAAATCGGTTGACTTTCTATTCCTGAAATTCCATTTGTCGTTGGTCAGTACTTTTCCTTCAGGAACTTCTCCTCAGCTTTTTTTCATTCAGTGTCCCGTAGGACACTGGTTGAGTCTTATTAATTAGGACTATGATTAATCAAGACTTAATCTAATTAGGACACCGTCCTAATTCTGTAGGACGCATATTAATCCTTTCTTGTGACACTATCTGGGTGTGAACCCAGACTCTGTCCCCTTTCTCACCCTCTTGTGCCAGCCTGGTTTGAGCCATCGGCCTGTCTTCTGTGCACGTCTGCCGTCGTCTCTCGGGCTCTTCTCTTTGCTTCCTCACTTATGCTCCCCTCTACCCATTCTCCATAGTAATCTTTGGAACATGCACATCTCATCCCCCCCCCAGCCATGTTCCTCCCATGGCTCTTGTCATCTTTCCAGCAACTGCAAAGTACAGCACATTCTGTCTTGTACTTTGGTCTCAAGTCCCAGAAGTAATGGATGGGTGTCCTTGAACCCACCTGGCTTGCCTTCGGGCCTCCCTGTGCTTTACCCCGAAGTCCAGTGCTTCTCATTACACAGCAGCCTCTTCTCCAGACTTCCTCAGCTTAAGAGTCAGTTCCTTAGAAAGACTGGGACGGTTCCCAACCTGTGGGTTGTGACCATTTGGAGGGTCTAACCACCCTTTCATGGAGGTTGCCTCAGACCATTGAAAATCACAGAGACTGACATTATGATTCACAATAATAGCAAAATTATAGTTATGAAGTAACAATGAAAATAATTTTATGGTTGGGGGTCACCACAACGTAAGGAACTGTATTAAAGGGTCACAGCATTAGGAAGGCAGAGAAGCACTGCTCTAGCATTATACAGCAAATGATACTCTCCCCTTATTCCTGTTTCCTGAACACTTATTCTACATCCCCTTTACCTAACGGTTCTCTTCTTAACCCATCCACATTATTGTTCTTGAGAAGTGTTTTAGCATACCAAGTTGCAGCTTTTGCTGGGCACCTGAACCAGC
>NC_034607.1:46758298-46763933 GCF_900095145.1 Mus pahari
AACTCACTCTGTAGACCAGGCTGGCCTCGAACTCAGAAATCCGCCTGCCTCTGCCTCCCAAGTGCTGGGATTAAAGGCGTGCGCCACCACTGCCCGGCTTGCACAAGATTTCTAATCCCTCTCTCTGGCTCATCAGCCAGCCAGACACCAGCAGTCCCTGCCTCTGGCATGAGGTTGGATTTATCAGTGCAAAGCACCAGTGGCTGTGGAGTCAGGGGTGAGCTTGGGGGCTCTGATGTTCTGGTTCCTCCCTGTGGGGACCCAAGGTGATATATATATATATATATATATATATATATATAGAGAGAGAGAGAGAGAGAGAGAGAGAGTGCTTGGTGAGATATATATATATATAAAGAGAGAGAGAGAGAGAGAGAGAGAGAGAGAGAGAGAGAGAGAGAGAGAGAGAGTGCTTTGGCCAGGCCATAATTCAAAGTCAAATATCCCATCAGGTGACCTCAACACAGACACTACTATTAGTTTATCCTTCCATTCCAGCCTAGGGGCTTCTCTGCAACCCAGGACCTCTTACACTACCGCTTTGTTGCACCCATTTAAAATTGCCAGTCTGAATGCGCCATCTGGTTACTGAAAGGGCCTTGAGGGTACTGGGACTTGGTCTGTCTGGTTCCTAGTGGAGTCCAAATAACCTGGCATAAAAGAGAAGCCTAATAAAATGCCATATGAATGGAACTCATGAATGAGTGCACAGCCAGCCTTTAATGTGTGAGATGGTGTTAGACTGGGCAGTGATGGGGAGAAAAGTGGTCCAGGGAAGAAACAGTAGAAAGCACAATAGAGACAATAATGACACGTTGAGTAAGTTTAAAAAAAAAATGATGGCTGACTGTGAGAAGTGAGTCTGATGAAGAAAGAGGGACATTTGTCATTCTAGTTCCTGTCAGCTGCATGGAAGAGTTAAAATCAATGAGTTTATGTCTTAGTCTGTCTGGGCAGACTAAACTGGATACTTTATAAATTTTTATTAGATATTTTCTTTATTTACATTTCAAATGTTATCTCCTTTCTTGGTTTCCCCTCTGAAAACTCCCTATGCCATTCCCCTTCCCCCTGCTTACCAACCCCACCCACTCCTACTACCCTGTCCTGGTATTCCCCTACACTGGGGCATGGAACCTTCTCAGCACCAAGGGAAGAAAGTTATGTTATGATGTGTGTACACATATATGTATACATATATGCATAAACATAAATGTATATTTACAGAAATCAGAAATGGATGGTCTTACTTTGTTTTAGAAGTACATTGTGTGTGCGCATATATATACCTGTGTATAAATGAGTATGTTTGTGTGTGTGTGTGAATGGGTGTTTGTGTATGTATGGGTGTGTGTTTGGAGGTGTGTGCATGTGCACTTTCATGTATGTGCATTTGAACATGGGGGCCATGGGGGCAACAGTGAGTGTTTTTCAGGTGCTTCCAACCTTTTCAATAATTTTCTTTCATGAGACAGGGTGTCATGTAACCCCAGTTGGTCTGGAACTTACTGTGTAGACTAGAATGATCTTGAACTGGCATCTACTACTTTTAAAATTTGAGAAAAGAATTATGTTGTTCCAGTAGTTTTTGTCTTTGTTTTGCTGTGATTATTGTTTCCAAGATGAAAAAAATCCCTGGCCTAGTTAATCATGATGATCTGAAATGACTTATCAAAAGTGTGGATGTACAAGTAGGGCCAATCAAATCCTTGTATGGAATGTGAGCCACGGGGATGTAGGGTTGGCCTACCAGTGGCTATATTTCCTGTCATTTAAACAGAGTCTGTTTTTAATGGAGAGAATAAAGCCAGGATAAATAAAATTAAGCAACAAAGGACAGAAAAATGACATAGAGACAGAATCTGTAGTCAGATATCTAGACAGGTGATTTGAATGAGAATGGCCCTCAATGGTTCATACATTTTAATACTTGATCCCTAGTGGACCTGTTTGGGAAGGATTAGGAGGCATGGCAGGTGTGTCACTGTGGTGGCTTTGAGATTTCAAAATTCCACACCACTTCCAATTAGATCTCTTTACAATTCTTGTTTGTAGATCAAATGTGAGCTCCTATCTACTGCTCCAGTGTTATGCCTCTCTGTCTGCTGCCGTGTTCCCTGCTATAATGGTCATGGACTCACCCTCTTAATTTGTAAGCTCCCAATAAACTCTTTTTTTCTATAAGCTGCCTTGGTCATGATGTCTCTTCATTGCAATTGAAAAGTAACCAAGGCATCTAGCTTTAGGGAGAGAGCATGGGAAAATAATAAACCATGGTTAATGATGTGAAATCCTTGATCCAGCTATGCCTGAAGTCTTACACTTAACTTCTCCCATCACAAAACCCAATAAAATCCACCCCCTAAGAGTTGGGCTTTTGTCTTTTACAAGTGGAAAACCATATTTATTTGGTACCAGAAATAGACCATTGCTTGAGACTGACACTCCAATGAGGAGTGTAAGTGTGGCATATGAGGTCTTTCCTGCTAGGGCCACAAGACTCAACAATCCTTGCCCTGCTTTCTGGATCATGTGACTTTAATAGTCACCTCTTGTTTCTCCACACTTAGATCAGATTCCTGCTGAGATTAGAGCTTTAGAGGAGTCATTAAAATTTCAAGATGTTGTCTGCCTTCTTGCATGTCTTTCAAGGAAAGAAAAAGCTTCAGTATAAATTGGTCCCTCTGAAAGCAGGGAGGAAGTAGCTTGTGACTTCATTAAGAGATACCTTGTTCCTATTCACACGTGAGAGTGATCTGTGACTGCTGTGGATCAGATAATCAGGCAGCCCAGGGACCTGCAAACACCATGACCTTATTCCACACGGGCCGATTGTGGCAGAGGCTAGGAGGTGGGAGAGATAGGTAGCAGAAGGGACTAGGACCCAATGTTTTAAGCCTGTCTCCAAACTACTAAGCGACCTACTCTCACCCAGGCACAGACATTCTCACTGGTTCAGCCTCAGCATCTCAACAGGAGTCGTTTAGGAGTTGTTCAGTTGAGATCTGTTGCTAAGGGACAGATAGACAAAAAGAATTCAACAAATAGTCAACAGTAGGCCAAGACTTGTGGTTTTTTTTTTTTTTTTCTTAACAGAAGTCTGCTCACACACCAGATGACCAAGGCCTTAAAAGAATTCTAATCTAGCTTGACCAGAGAAATGCCGACCCAAGGGAACTTGGAATTTCTGGATTTTGAAGGCAACAAGACCTAAGGTAAGAGGAATGTCCAGGAGTAGTAGAGGAACTCGCTTCTGACACTTATTTCAGGTATAGCCTTGGAGAATAATGAATTTTAAGGTTGTCTATCCATAAGGAAAATTCCAGGGCAGTCAAGATATGAAATCTTCTTGTACTATGTATGACACATGTCATCTATTGTAAAAGGTGTTTTGATAGAAGTTACCTTGTTGCTCCTCATAGGCAATACTATAAAGGCATTCTAGTTTAATTTCTATTGTGACCCAAAGCAAATTTGCTTCTTAAAGTTTTGTTCATTTTCTTAATTTCTCTCCAATATATAACCCAAGGAAAACACCTTTATTTTCTCTTTTGATTTGCAATTAAAGTTATATTATATTATAGTGTGTGTGTGTGTGTGTGTGTGTGTGTGTGTGTGTGTGCATGCCCTTGGAGGTCAGAAGAGGGGTTTGGCTCCCCTGGAGCTGGTGTCTCCAGTTGTTGTGACTCAATGAATTTGAGTGTTTGGAACTGAACTCTTGGTCCTTTGCAAGAGCAACACTCTTAACCACTGAGTCATCCCTCCAGCTCTATATGGAATTATTTTTAGAGCTGTCTAGATGCTTGTCTAGTTTTTATTTATGTTCATATTAAAATTCCTTTCAAGAATACACTTAGGTATATAGATGTGTGTGTGTGTGTGTGTGTGTGTGTGTGTGTGTGTGTGTGTGTGTTTTTGGAAACCTTATGGGCTTTTTAAATGCCAGTACTTGAGGCATAATTGTATAATTAGTGATTTTTTTCATTTATGTCTTTGATTATAGTTTTCACTCTGCTTGCTTTGGTTTCTTATTCTCAAAATTTATAATCTGGATATTCACAAATTGGAGAAGGCAAGTAGCAATATTCTGGCAACCTAAAACCAGTGGTTAAGCAACAAGGGGAAGAGGCTAGTTTGTGGGGTGTGAGAGATTCCATACAGGCATCCATCCATCCAGGTTCTGAGAAATGTAATGGTCTTTGTACCTCTTTTCAGATGAGCTTCCAGGGAGGTGGCTGACACAAGGCATTTGTCAATTGCATTCTTTAGCACAGTTCCATTAGCCAGGTGGCTAATTGACGTATCTAAGTTTTTAAGATTTTTTTTTTTATTTACCTCCTTCGGATTTGTAGACATTTTAAAAGAAGTTTTAGAAAGGAGGTGTCAGATGTCATTTGACATTGGAAGCTTTTAACCTATTTAAGAGGCAGCTAGACAAAGCTGGAGAACTTGGTGCTTTCAACCTCACTTAATTAGTAACAAACTAGCTGTATTGAGCAGCTTTTGTGTGCCAGACCCTGCATTTGCTAGACTGCGAAGCTGAATAAAATGCTGTTCCCGATTCTTACGGCTCTAGCAATCTACTGGGCAGGGTTGACATGCAAAATAACCGGCTGAATGTGGCAGGTAAGTATATGGTGCACACAGGACTCTAAGAGCCACACGGAGACGACTTCATGGGGAGATAGAGAAGTTTTCACTTTATAAAAGCTGGAAGCGGCTTGCCAAGAAAGCAGGGAGGTGGTGTCCTATGCCCTACTTAGGGGAGTTCGAGAGGGCTGGGCCTGCAAAGTAGAATTTCTAAGTTTTCATCCCATTGCTGTTGAGTTACTTCTTGCTTTCTTATGGCTAATAGTTCTGTTTGGGTGAGATCTCACAGCGGCTTTGGCTCCCTCCTTGGTCTTATTCTCTCCACTGCCTGGGTCTGGGGTTCTGTGTGCACACTTCAACTCCTCATACATTAACATGTATTCATGTGATCTTAAAGACAAAGCGATGATTTACATAAGCAAAGACTGCGAGTATTTAAAAGGATGATGTAGTTTAACATCCCCATCTGACTTGGTGTTTATGGCTGGAAAAGTCGTGTGGTGGTTTCAGTGAAAATCTCCCCGCCCCCCATACAATCATAGAAAGTGGCACTATCAGGAGGTGTGACCTTGTTGTAGAAAGTACATCACCAGCGGGTGGGCTTTGGGGTTTCAGAAGCTCAAGCCATGCCCAGTGTCACCCTCTCTTCCTGCTGCCTGCCGATCAGGAAGTAGAACTCTTTGCGGCCTCTCCACCACCATTCCTGCCTGTGTACCACCATGATTCCTGCCATGATGATAATGGACTAAACCTCTGCACTGTAAGCCAGCCTCACTTAAATGTTTTCCTTTATAAGAGTTGCTGTGGCCATGGCATCTCTTCATAAAGTAACAAAACCCTAACTAAGACAGGGCACGTACATAGAAGAAGCTCAACAGGATAGCTTTGTGTCAACTTGACACAGCTGGAGTTATCACAGAGAAAGGAGCCTCAGTTGGGGAAATGTCTCCATGAGATCCAGCTGTAAGGCATTTTCTCAATTAGTGATCAAGGGGGGAGGGCCCCTTGTGGGTGGTGCCATCTCTGGGCTGGTAGTCTTGGTTCT
>NC_034607.1:46766102-46775336 GCF_900095145.1 Mus pahari
GGGAGGCAAGCCAGTAAAGAACATCCCTCCATGGCCTCTGCATCAGCTCCTGCTTTCTGACCTGCTTGAGTTCCAGTCCTGCATCCTTTGGTGATAAACAGCAATGTGNAAAATGTAAGCTGAATAAACCCTTTCCGCCCCAACTTGCTTCTTGGTCATGATGTTTGTGCAGGAATAGAAACCCTGACTAAGACATAAAGATTGACCCATACTGGGAAGTTAGAAGATGGTCTCACAAGCATGGCATTGCATGACAGACCCTCTGTGTCTGTGTTGGTACCAGCAAGGAAATTAAATTCTAGCCAAGCCAGATTATTTGTTTGAGAAAATATTATATTAAGTCTCTGGACTGACAGTCTAGCATTTTCCCTATTACTCAATGACATTCTTGTTTATATTTATTTATTTTGTTTCTCTAACTGAATTTTACTTAAAAAAAAAAAAAAAACACTCCCTGAACTGGCAGTGGTTTTAGAGATTTTATGAAAAGCCTACAAGTGGTACTTAGCACGCAAGCTCATTTTCTTGTGTGTCTTGCCTCCTATAATACACCTGACACTCTCTGTTATACACAGCTTTCTGCTGTTGTCTGCCTTGTCTTTGTGTGATTTGTGTTGTCTGAGTCGAGGAGACTTGTTTGCCTGCTTAGAATCCAGTGAATTTCCCTTGCCCCCTCCTCTGTGACATCCTTAAGTTCACCCCAGCAACAGTTCTTCCCTGCCTCTCTATGGCAGACTGCCAGACTTCATCTATCATGCCTTCGGCTGTTCTCTGCTGCTGCAGCAGAATTTTGTTAAAAGAAAAAAAAAAATCTTATCAACAGTGTGTTGCAATGCCAGCAACCTCTGCTCCAAATGCCTTCTTCTCTTTCTCTTAAAAAAAAATAAAATGAAAAGTAAAACAACAGAAGCCCAGTAGACAATCATTAAGACCCTGGCTTAGGCTGGTTCCTGTAACAGAATGGTTGAGTTTGGATAATTTATAAAGAGGCCGACTCTGGAGACTGGGAGTCCAAGATTACATGGCTGGCTGCACCTCGCAAGTGCCTTATGCTGTGTGGAGTGTGGCAGAAAAAACAGAAGGAGAAGAGGATGCCTGCAGATGGGGGGGGGGGGGGTGGGAGGAGCCTTGGAAGGACTGGCCTCACCTTGACTACCCTATCCGCTCTGAGAGTGAGCTGTTTCTTGAAGGCCGCTCAGTGATCCACACACTTCCTCCTAAGTCCTTCCTTCCTACACCTACTGAAGAATTAAGCCTCCGTAGGGGCATGGGTAGTAATAAGCTGTATTCAAATCTTAGCAGATGCTTAGAGCAATGGACCACGTCTCCTTTCTTCTGAGTACAGCTGGGATTTCCTCATGGATTTAGTCCAAACAGGCTTTAAACCTTTCACAGTGAAAGACAGTTTCTCTCTTCAGTAAATCCATCCTGTTGCTCCTTGAATTCTTATGTCCCTTTGGTTTCTAGGAGTAGAAGTGTTCAACACCTAGAACAGGGCTGCCCAGGCAGAGGTGGGCCACCTTGGGCAAACCCCTGGGAGATTTGGCTGTGAATTAGGATAGCACTGTATATAAATACCTGGAAGAATTGAGTGAGATGAGAATGCAAATTGCCTGGAATAGCATTCGATACACATCATAAAAATGCTAATAACGTGACTACTATTCTTGTAAAAAATAACTCTTAGTCTGAGGTTTCTCTCTGTCACCATTCATTCAAATGCTATACATTCAAAAATATTTTTCTTCTCTCAAAATTTTATGTAAGCTTTCTGTTAGATCTATTTGTTTTTTTTTAATCTTTGAGCATGTTATTCTCCCTTATCCCATTCCATCTCTGGAACTCACTATGTAATCGAAAATTACCTTGAACTTCTAATCCTCTTGACTCCCCTTCCCTAGTGCCAGGGATGGGACCTAGGGCTTTTGCAAGCTAAGCAAGTGCTCTGCCAACTGACTTGTATCCCTAGGCCCAACTGTCTCTTTCAGTCTGTACCTCAGGAGTTTTGCCTGATACACCAACATCTTAGAATAAGAAAGATAATCTCTCTTGGTAATTCCCCTGATCATGTAAGTCACTTTTTAGTTTGCCAACTTCACAGGTAATCCAACGAACCAGTTTCTAAGATGTGACTTTCCATTCTTATTTTAGACAAGTTGGCATCTTCACTTTACAGGGATGAGTTCTGGTGGTTCTATTGGCTCATTTCCCATTTTTCTAAGTTTGTAGAGAAGTATTCAGAGAAATATTTATCAACTCCACTTATTACTTTGGCTCACAGGCTGTGGCTCCTTAGTTTCTGTCTTGTCTATGTTGGTCACGGAAAGGTCAAGTTCCCCTTCTGATGTTGAAGCTTTTATATTTAAGAAAGTAGCCATTTGGAAAAAATATTATTAACAACAAAGATAAACAAACTCAACATAAGGTTGTCTATCCTTAAGAAACTCATTATTAGGAAGCTGACTTATTTCTTTAAAAATGTATTCATTATAATCATTATCATTATTATTAGTAGTAGTATGTACCATGTTACATGTATGGCAATTAGAGGATGAGTTTTGTGGAGTTTTCTTTGTTCACCTTTATGTGGGCTCTGAGAATTGGAGTCATGGTTTCAGGCTTACATGGCAAACATCTGTTGAGCCATCTCACCATCCCATTCCCCATGTCCTTACTTTAAGAAAAAAGTTACTTCTGTTTTTACTTTTATTACCATGGAATTTGGTCTCTTATACAAATACACACACACACACACACACACACACACACACACACACACACACACACACATCCTCTCCATGAAATAACCACCAGGATTATCATAAGGCTTGTTTTAAGATGAAAAAAATTAGGATCTAGAAGGAATGGTTTATGGTTTGGGTAGTATTTGCATGTCCCTGTTTTGAAAAGGTGTCTTGTTTCAGATTGGAACACCCATGGCTACATACGACAGTGGACTGTGTTTTTATATTTGGTTACTACAATTGTTATAAATTGCTATTTTAGAAAATTCCAGTCAGAAGTTATTTGACAGTTAAACAGAACATGGAGGGGGACAACGACGTAGAGAGGGAAACAGGAACTTAAGAAACCCTCTCAGACAGTAATGACTTCCATCTGGCTTTTCTTTTGCTGGATCTTCTGCGGTTAGAGTGCAGCAGGAACAGACGGAGCTGGCTTTGTCTACCAGGAGCTGATGATCTCTCCTATTCAGCTCCACGCTCCATTGTTTCCTTTCCCAGTCTCTGAGCTGGACCATGGGAAGGCTTCTTGTCAAAATACAAATATTGATTCATAGAATTGTATCACTAAGGGATTTGACGGATCACTAAACCACAGGGTCCCCGTGCTCTTCAAATATAAGATTCTCTTTTCCACGTCAATGTGTCTTGGGTTTCCATAGAGTGCCACCGAAACAAACAGCACACATGGCTTGAAAAGTTATAGCATGACAATAGACCTCTGCAGACCCAGTAACCATTCCATAGGAGTTTAAATATTAATCACAGTAGAATTGCTTCAAACAAATAATTATGTCTACATGAATGAGACATGTTACTTCATCTGAGACCTGCTGGGTGTGCAAATCCCATGAACTTGAAGGCTCTCAGAGACCTATATCTGGGGAAACACTGGTATGGGATGTTGAGTTTGAACAGATGAGTTCATGTGACTCAAGGTCGTAAAGACCACCGCTCACTGCTGACCCCCCTTTTACTGGGTCAGTTTTCTTCTGGGATGATACTAGCGGAGAGAAGTATTGAAACAACCCAGCTCTGAGGAAACTATGACGTATGCACCAAACATAGGAGGGCCTGCTCTTATCTAACAAAGCCCTGTCAGCGGGTTGGGTTGTTAGCAGAATCTTTACATCATTTGACATCTTATATCTACTTGACAAATATTCCTTGAGAATTGTTTGATACTTTTTCATTTTCATTTCCTTTTCAGAGAGGTCCTCCTCTCTCTTGAGAAGGTAGATTCAGTCTACCTTCAAACTAACAATAATCCTCCCACCTCTGTGTCCCAAGTGCTGGGATCATATGTGTTAGCCAACATACCTGATTTTGTGTTTGGTACCTTTTAACCCACATAGTAAACTCGGAAAACATTCAATTTTGGTTTCAGAGAACTTGTTCTTTCTGACAAAGCAAAAAAAAAAAAAAAAAAAAGCAGATAAACATATTGGAACCTTAAATATCATAGAGTTTGACAGTGTACAGGCACAAAAGTCAACAAGAATGGACAATCTCAACTTCTGCCAAGTTGGGAGAAGCAGCTCTGGCTGCTGTATGGAGAAAACAAATGAGAAGAACCACCAGCCAAATAATACATAATAATATTGGCAGACAGAAGGAGGAGTGCGAGAACCACATTAAAAAGCCATTCAGTGTTAGAGATGACTCAACTCAGCTGGAGAAAGATGAGAAGAAAAATTGATATTTCTTGGACAATGTTTAGTGTTTATGTACAAGGAGATATCTCAGGAGCTTATGAATAGGGTCTTTAGCCAGAGTTTCCATGGATGATTAACACAAGGTTAAAGATGCTGAACTAGATGCTGATTAAGCTCATATTCTCCCTAGACGACCCATTTCTTTTGGTAACCCTTTCATTTTCAGAACGTCAGGGGGGCAACAGATTGTCTTCATGCCTCTGTGGGTCTGGCGAGCTGCGAAGCATCTGGGTTGACTCCGATTCTCATTAAAATGTGGTTCATTTGGGGACAGATGGGGAGCAATCCAATCATATCATTTATGTGGGTAGAGCAATCATGAAGGTTCATCCAGTCAGATCCAACCGTGTCTTAAGACAAGGCTGCCCAACTAGACTTTACTGTTTCTGCTTCCCAGCGATAAAGGGTAGTTCATACGGCTAATGTTTGTAATCTTCATCCTGACCAAAGGATTTGAAAACGGTGAGTTTTATAAGAATCTTAGGAAGGACAGAGCCCAACATTAATAAATCTATTCCCATCACCTGAAGATGTGACTCAGCCAGAATGGGTTTTGGGGGAACAGCCCACATGGATCTTAGACAAGCAGAGAGTAATTATAATTGGTGTTGACAGAAAAACTGTGCAAACAGACCACAGTGAATTCCACAGCCCCCTCAGCTAAGTATAATGAAACTGGGTCCAGGGAGTGTTGCTTGGCATTTGGACCCCCCACTCTCCCATTCCCAAGGCTCCTAGGAGTTCTAGTCAGAGACCAGAGACCAGTATTTACCATAGGCAGAAATCCTCTCATCCCATTAACCCTTTCCATGGTGCTGCAGGCTGGCACATGTGCTGAGAAGGGCACTGAAAAACAGGCTGGGTTAACAGGCACATTTTCACTGCAGGCAGTTCTGGTTGCCTTGGTGAGTCCCTGTGCATCTGAAGAGGGGTTCATCTGTCCCTGCCTGGGGGTCACTCGTGACTGCTCTGGCGTGGCCCAAGAAACCCCAAGTGAGCAGAAGCCAGCTGAACTTGAACATTTCTTAAGAAACAAATAAGACAATTTTCTTCATTACAAGTATAAAAGGCTCATCCTTAGGACAAAAGTAGCAGTGGAAGAGTTTGGGCATCAGGGACTAGGACTCAGTGACAAGGTGATAAGGTGGGGGGACAGAACAGGACCGAGTGAAGCTTCTGAGGCCCAAGATGGGGAGAGATTCTGATCAGTTGCTTTAGATGGGAAACTTTTGGGGAGAAATATCTCAATCAGGGCGTTGGGGAAAGTAGCATTTATGGCATGTTGGTTCCCAAACATTCTTGTTCTGCTTTTTATATATCAAGAAAGAAAATCTAAGTAACTGATGTATTTTACAATGAAGATACATAGCAACCATACTACTTTAATATACAAGGTTAAAGAAAGCATATTACTGACATTAATTTGACCTTTTGTTTTTATATTTTAAAATATGTCTCAGCCATACAGTTTGAGGCTGTGTGTGTTGTTTTCCTGGACACCACTGATCTCCATTTTTTGGAGCTTCGTGAGTTCAGCTTATTGGGATTGGTGTTGTTACAGGGTTATACAAACAAGCACTCACTTCCTTACTTTCTTGGTGGCCAAAGCGGAAGTGGGCCAGACCTGATATCTTTCAGACCTCAAATGACGAGATGGTGTAGCCTCCACTGTATGCACCTGCCTGCCTCAGCTTGCACAAGCAAAGCTTGGCTGGATAGTCTCTGTCTGTGTGTTTGCCAGTCTCTTTACTGTTGTGATGAACATCCACTACAAACTACTATGCCTAGTATTACATATTTTTTCAGAATAAATTCTTAAAAGAAAATTTCTGAGTTAGCAAATATTAGTATTTTTAAAAATTATTATTTTTTTAAATGACCTGTATATATGTTTATGTTAGTGCCCTTGGAAACCAGAGGAGGATGTCACAGACTCTGACATTGGAGTTACAGGCAACAGCAAGCTGCCCAAAAAGTGCTGGGAACACAACCTGGGTCTTCTGCAAAAATAGTGTGTGCCCTTAACTACTGAGTCATCTCTCTAGCCCAGTATGAATAAGCTTCAAGCATCAGAAATTCATATCCAAATTTCCTTTGGTAAGCACCTGTGTGCAAAGAGGCCTGGAGACTTTGAAAGGGACTGGAATATGGGGGGGGGGGAATAATTGTGTCACCTTTACATATGAACAAAGACCAAGCTCCCTTATAGAAACAGGGCTGAACTGAGAACTACATCTGGCAAGTCCAGGAATCATACACGGGGAGCTCTTGGAGCAAGTACAGGAAGCAGATACCGGAAGTGCTTGAGTGAGCGATGGGGAGAGGATGCCCCACCATGGGTCTTTCCTCAGGGATTCCTGAGAGGAAGGAGACCAGGGAAAGAAGAAAGGAGTATGGGAAAAGGAGAAGGGGACTGGTGAGAACACACCTGTCGTGGTTCCTGTGATTTCGAATAGTTCTTCGGGCCTCAGAACTGCGCAAGAATGACCACGCAGAAATCCTCTGTAAAACCTCTGCAAGCTGGAGCCACGCAGATAGCTTCAGTGCTTTGTGGCGGCAGCCTGAGCTTATTTATTTGTGGAAGTGGCCTTGAAGCAGCCCCAGTCTTTGTCCACACAGAACCAGGCTGTGTGTGTGTGTGGGAGTGAGGGCATTTGTAAAAGTGACAAAGTAAAAATGGCCCTCGGGCACTTCAACGTCTGAAGTGCTGCTGAGGATGCTTCCTTGGGTGTTCCCGGGTGGATGGTGGAGGGAGTTGGGAGGTTAGAGTGGCCAGGCACAGGGGTCTGCAGTGACATCGCTGGCAGGGTATCATTGTCTAACATCACAAGTAGCCATCCAGAGCACAATTGGGCCCTTCAACGCATCAGAATGGCGCTCTTTATTTCACATCGAGGCGAGACAAGATACTCATTCTAAGGACTTAGTAGAAACATAAAAACCCTTCAACAGAGTTCAGCCTATGGCTTGGATCCGGACAAATTCAGTGCAGTTTCTTACGCTATAATTCCTGCGTCTTTGGGACAGGGCAATGAAAATGAATGTCCTAAATAATGACCCGAGGCGCTGCATGGGTGTGAAGTGCCTCACAAATCATCAAAGAAAGATTAAATTACGTCTTATACTTACCAAAGCCAAAAAGGGAACTAATAACACATTTTAGAAACCGTTGCTCCAGGAGCTAAAGCTTAAAAATCATTGTAGGGTTTAACCCAAGCCTGGCCAGGACACCTCAGTCACCAGAAGGTCCCATAATTAAAATCTGGGGCTTAATTCTCTTTTGTGTATTGGTAATAGGCATGAGAAATACTTATGTGTAAGAATTCTTTCTTTTTTCTGCTGAAGGGACCCTGATATTGCGGCCTCTTGTGAGGCTATGCCAGTGCCTGGCAAACACCGAAGTGGATGCTCGCAATCAGCTATTGGATGGAACACAGGGTCCCCAATGGAGGAGCTAGAGAAAGTACCCAAGGACATGAAGGGGGCTGCAACCCTGTAGGTGGAACAACAATATGAACTAACCAGTACCCCCTGAGNTTGTGTCTCTAGCTGCATATGTANCAGAAGATGGNCTANTNGGNCATCANTGGGAANAGAGGCCCCTTGGTCTTGCAAACTTTATATGACCCAGCACAAGGCAAGGCCTGGGCCAAGTAGTGGGAGTGGGTGGGTAGGGGAGCAGAGGTGGGGGGGAGGGGTATAGGAAACTTTCGGGATAGCATTTGAAATGTAAATAAAGAAACTAATAATAAAAAAAGTGAAAAAAAAGAATGCAAAAAAAAAGAATTCTTTCTTTTTTATATGTGTATGGCATATATGCATGTTTATATGTGCGTGTAGGGATAGGGTGGGTACAAGTACCCGTGTGGAGGTTGGTGTCGGGGGGGTCTTCCTGAATCTCTCCTTCTACTGTGTTTCTTTAATTTTTACATTTATTTACTGATTCTCTCCTTCCAAGCCCCAGTCCCACATACATGTGCTGTGTCCACCTGAAGAGATATTAAGGACAACCCACAGGGGATAGTTGTCTCTTTCCTTTATGTCTTAGCTACTTTTTCTATTGCGGTGATAGAAAAAGCAACGTGGGGAGGAAAGGGTTCATTCCAGCTCACAACTCTCAGATCACTCTCCACCACTGAGGGAAATCAGGGCAGGAACTCCAGGCAGGAACCTGGGGGCAGAAACTGAAACCGAGGCCATGGAGGAATGTTCCTTCCTAGCTTGCTCCTACTGGCTTGCTCAGCCCCCTTGTACAACTCAGGATGGCCCATACAGGGATGGGACCACCCACAATGGGCTAGAACCTCCCACATCAGTCACGGTCCCCCACAGGCTTGCCTACAGGCCAGTCTTATGGAAGGCATTTTCTCAGTTGTAGCTCCCTCTTAGATAACTCAAACACGTATAAAGCTGACAAAACCAAAGTAATAAACAACCAGGATATTGAGCTGTAATTGACCACTAAGAGCAGTCTGCTTAAGGAATAGAACATACTTATTTAATATACATACACATGGTAAAATAATTACTACTATTGAACTAACCAATGTATGCATCATGCACTTTCCACATGTGTCGGTGTGTGTGTGTGTGTGTGTGTGTGTGTGTGTGTGTGTGTGTGTGTTATAAGAATACTTAGAGCCGGGCATGGTGGCGCACGCCTTTAATCCCAGCCCTCAGGAGGCAGAGGCAGGAGGATTTCTGAGTTCGAGGCCAGCCTGGTCTACAAAGTGAGTTCCAGGACAGCCAGGGCTACACAGAGAAACCCTGTCTTGAAA
>NC_034607.1:46776291-46802108 GCF_900095145.1 Mus pahari
GAGGAGGAGGAGGAGGAGGAGGAGGAGGAGGAGGAGGAGGAGCAGCAGCAGCAGCTTTCCATGATGGCACACACCGTTAATCCCAGCACTCAGGAGGCAGAGACGGATGAGTGTGAATTCAAGGTCTTCATGTACATACATACATACATACATACATAACATACATACATATGTGCATACATATATACAGCTTGGTCTACATAGGGAATTCCAGGACATCCAGGTCTATAGAGAGAGACCCTGTCTCAAAAACTAAGTTGTGGGTTGGGAGTGATATCATATGTAGCCTTTCCTCGAATTCAGGGGTTGATTCCAGGATTTCCTACTCACATACCAGAATATGTGGATATTAAATTCTTTATATGAATCGACCTAATATTTGCACACAACACACCCCCAGAGCACTGGTAACACTATTGCAATGTGTTATGTAAATCACAGTGGCTGTTCTGTTTCAGAAATACTAAAAAGGAAGTCTGTACATGTCCATTGTAGGTGCAACAGGACTGGGGTATAGCTCAGTCAGTAGAGCTCTTACCTGGCGCATGAAAGACCAAGGTTCTATGCCTAACCCATAAAACAAAATGAATGAGCCAAATGTAGTGGCATAGACCCAAAACCTTATACTCAGATTGCAGGGGCTAGACAAGGAGTTCAAGGTCATCCTGAACTACATAGTGAGATTGAGGCCAACCTGGACTACATGAACTCCTGTCTCAGAAAAAAATAAACCAAACTAAATTCTAAAGCTTCCTATCTGGCTCACTAACTTCATGGATACAGAGTCCACAGATACAAAAAGCCAAAATGACAGGTTGTAGGTAAGGCTGCCACCCTGACACATGGCTACTGTAACTTTTTCAGTACAAAAAATAATATCATACCTTTGGTTACTATATTTTACAGAATATTTTGCTATCATACTTATTTAAGAAGTTATTACATTTATTTATTTATTTACTTATTTATTTGTAATGTGTGTGTGTGTGTGTGTGTGTGTGTGTGTGTGTGTGTGCATGAATGGAGGTCAGAGGACAACTTGAAGTAGTTTATTCTCTTCATCCATCATGTGGTCCCGAGGGGGTTGAACTCAGGTGACAAGTGGCTTTGCCCACTGAGCTCTCTCACCAGCCCCTGGTTTCTCATTAGTAATGGTGTAGCCTGTACTCTAGCATCTACCTCAGTTTTCTCAACTGATTGTTGATGCTGGGTAGCCTTTCAAGTAGTTATCAGTATATTTAGTGTTGCTATGAACAACCATCCTAAAATTTTTATGCCAATTTTTAAATATTTTAAGTTAATTTTTGTAGGATAAGCTACTGTTAACAAAATTGCTTTGTTGTATATTCAAAAACAGGCTGTCAAATTGTCTGGATCAGTAAAGTGCTTGCCACAAGAGCACGAGGACTCGAATTCAGAGCCCAGGACTCACATTAAGTCCTGGGTTCTGTGTCATGTACCCATAATCCCAGGGCTGGGATTATAGGAAGTTGCCAGAAGTTTGCTAGTCAGCTAGTTCTGCAAATCAGTGAGCTGCAGGTTCAGTGAGGGACTGTCAAAAATAAGGTGAGAGCTGTGGAGGAAGGTACCCTGATGCTGACTTCCATCCTTTAAATAAACACACACACACACACACACACACACACACATACACACACACACACACACACACACACACCCCACACATGCACAGAGGTGTACACTTACACAAACACATGCACATTCACATACCACACATATGTGTATTTGTATATACACACAAAAAGGTGCACACCTACACAAATACAGACCCATTCATGTACCACACATATGTGCACGTGTATACACAGACACACATTTTTGTGGTTCACTTTGCCAATTTGGTACCAAAGGGTAAACACATTAGTCATTTGCATTCTTACAGGACTGGGGAAATCTCTTGCGTGTGCATTGGCTTTTAGTATTTATTTTGCAGCATACTTACATTTAAAACTCACCTACATTTTACAAGGAGGGATGGCTTCAGCAGCTGTTGTTAGGTGTCTATTTGATCCCAGTCCTGATTGTATTTTGTGCTTTCCTTCAGCTCATTGTCTCTGTGTAAAAATAAACCTGTATCACGTGCCTTCCCTAGGGGAATGTCGGAGTCATAAGACAGTATGTATAACCAAGCCTTTGATGTATTTTGCATCACTGTCCCAATGAACCTTTCTGGGGATATTCTAGGAAATGTGAGCTGATCTGCTAGCTGATGTGATCAGATGTGTGAGACTAGAATACCCAGGTGACTTAGGGTGATGAGTTGGGGACAAAGGGACGGTGTGAGGGATACTGAAGACATCTGCTCGAATGGTGGTGGAATTTAGAAGAGAGTTGTTCTTACCATGTTGATCTCCAAGAAACAAGAGGGGAAGGCGTGTCGGATGCTGGCTACTTCTGTGAAACCCTCTCTTTGTATCCTGCATTGAAAGGGCAGGACACCATTCCTGATGAAGAGTGGGCAGTCTTGGACTTTTTCACAATTGTTCCCCCAAGACCTTGAGATGATTCAGGATAGAGAATTGCGAGGGTATGAGTCAGCTCCCAGAAGATGGAAGGCAAAGGCCTTTAGAAACAGAGGTGCAAGATGGTGGATCCTGACTGTCCCCAAATTACTTCGTGATAAAAACCACCGGGCGCTCCTACTTAAAATAGACATTCCCAGACTCCTTCACCAATTTGCCCTTTAGATGAGGGTCTGATGAAGCACAGATTTAAAGATGGTGATCTTTAAGGGATGGGGGATGATTAGCCTCTTGTAGCAGATAGCTCTCAGGATGTTCACTTAGCCTGTAAACAATTCTCCAGCTATACTTCCAACTCATAGGTAGGACTCTAACATTGATATTTAAGTTATGTTATCTGTGTGTCTCCGGCCATGAAGGAAGCCATGCTGTGTGAGTCAGAGTCTCTCTGTACAATTAAAGACTGAATCCAGAGACAGCCAGTCTACCTTCAAAACCAGGAACATAGGCAGACTTAATCTGCTGTATGAATAGAGAAGCAGTTAAAATGATCTATGGGGAAACAGGAAAAATGAAACATAGGTTCTCTCATATCTTGAAGTAGTTTGATTTGGTTTCAATAACTAGTTTACAGCCAGCCCACCCTGAGCATGCTTAATCTCATCTGATTTCAATAACATGATCTTGTAACCTAAGATCACGAGACTTAAAAAAGTCACTTACACATACTTCTACACACACAGTACCATCTTCAAGTTGGAGTTGAATTGAGGTCAATAAGTTCTCTATCTTAACACACCAATTCTTCTGGAAAGGTTATCAAGCATTTGTGATTTAGTAGATGCTACTCTAGCTGGGGGAGCAGAGTGATATTTGTAGAAGGGCTAGGGATGGGTGCTGGAGGAGATGTAGGGAAAGCAAGACTAGGTGGAGAGTTACAACAGCACTGTCAGATGGGTTCTGCTAAGCACATCATTTCCCTTTGTAGTAGGAAGAGTTTGGGTATTTTCCTCAATCTGTTCTTTGTCTGTGATGTAGCATGGATGTCAGATGGCATTTTGTGTGTAAAACAATATCTGATTGGGATTGAAGATAAAGCTTGAAAACATGAATGGGTTGTTGAATATAATTCGATGTGTTCAGCCAGTTGGGTTGGTGTTTGCTCGGCTAGTCTATCCATTGCAGTAGTACTCTTGGTTACTCTTGGCTCCTCACGCAAGGGTGAAGCACAGGTTCTTTCTCAGCCGAGATCAGGCGATGGTTGCCTCGCTCTTGGGGCTGAGTCTGTGATTGCTCTGGGTATCTTAAGCTATTGGCCTGCGTATCTTGATCTATTGGTTGGGTAGTACGGATGGTTGTTTTGTTTTGTGCATATTTCAAGGGCTTTCCATGTATCTCAGTGCTTCACTATGACCACCGTCTCTAGGTTCTTACATGAAATTGTTAGGTTCTTGAAAACTCATCAGAAAGTACCTGAAACATCTTTTGCTTTCTGAGCACAAAATGAGAAGCGCCGCCTTCTTAGTCCTCTTTTAAACCACCAGCTCCAGCCTTGGGTTAAGTAGTGTGTGTGTGTTTGTGGGGGTTGGTGGTGGTGGTGGTGGATTTCAAGCCTTAGGAAGTCTTGTTTTCTGGAATGGACTGTTGAATGCCTTGTTAATATTCTTAAATGATCCCTCTTTAAAGGAAGTCCATCCTAGAGAATGGGTAAAGACAGAAAAACTTAAAGAGGTGGGCAAACCTTTTAGGACTCTCTGCATACTAACCTTTGACCTTTTACTGCTGGGGGGATAACTTCAGATTGACTGTAAGGTCCATATAAGGCTAAAGATGTAGTTTAAGTAGTAAAAGATTAGTGTAGGTCATTTGATACAATTAAGTTTATATCTTGATGATACATTTAGAAAAGGGATGTCTGAGGGCTGGTCCTGGAAGTCCAACCCTAGAAGCTTGCTGAACTCACAGGAGGAAAAAAGTACAGGAAGTTTATATCTCATCTCTTAAGTCAAATGGACCACAAAACTACATTTAACCTGAGTATGATGGACCAAGACCTCCTGGGCTGTCTGTGGGCTGAGAAGTCTCATACACATAGTACCTATGAAGTCTTCATTTTCTTTGATTTTTGATGATTTTATTTTACAAGTATGATGTTTTGCCTGCCTTCATGCATGTGTGCCATGCGTATGCCTCATGTCCATGGAGGTCAGAAGAGGATATTGGATCCCATGGAACTGAATTAAGGATGTGAACTACCATGTGGGTGTCTGTAATCGACCCCAGGTCCTTTGCAAGAGCAATAGATGCTCTTCACCTCTGATCCATCTCTCCAGCCCAAGTCTGTGCTTTCTTAATATTGAGTATAATACCATGTAGTTGTTTACACATTGAAGTACCCCTTTTTATTTTATTTTATTTTTTAAATTTCAGGGCATTTGGGGAAGTGTAAACCCTCATTTCGTGCTAGGTGTGTGCGTAATTTATTTATGCTTGCTCAAAGATAAGTATATGGAGGTATGAGGAGATGCTTCTGTTGTTAAGATGCTGAGTACACAGTTATGAAGACCTGAGCTCACATCACCAGCAATTTTGTCAAAACCTGGGTGTGACAGCATGTAGCTATAATCATAAAGTCGTAGAGAAAAAAACCAGGAGAATCTGTGGGGCTACCTAGCCAGACAACGTAGAGGAACTAGTAATCTCAAGTTTAGTGAGGGATCTTGCCTCCAAAATCAAGGCAGACATCGACACCAGACTACATCAGTTGTGGACCATGTCCTCCACATATGTGTGTATGGGCCCATTCACCAGCCTATGTATATATACTTGCTTATGTACATTCACACCCTTCCCACACACAAACAAGAGAAGTGTATAGACATGGCTTGCCTGAGATCATGAAGTAAGAGAAACCATCCAAGGTCCCTGATATTATCTGCCAAGACATGGTCTGCCTGTTATACACACTGTCTGCCAAGACAAATGCCAAGACAACTGCCAAGACATGGTTTACTGGGGGAAAAGGAGAAAGCCAAGTGTAAATGAAGGAAAAAAGAAGTGTTTTCAGTCGAACGTTCTGTTAATATTTAATCCAAACCCTTTGCCACTGGGTTAGCAACACCCATATGATTTAATATAACCACAATTAAACTCACTCCAGAGGCAGTACAGTATTAAGAAAGCATACCAACACTAATGTATATTGGGGGAGAAAACTGTAAACTCAGGGAAAATGTATTTTTATTTCAACCACATGAGCAAACAAGATAGTTCTTTGTTTCTTCTTGTCCACTGAGAGATTAAACTGGGACCAAGAAACCTGGGATAGCTTCGGGACACCTCCTCTAAGCCATAGGAGGTGCTTGGTGACCTGGGTTTAAAGCTCTGGGCTCTGCTTAGACTCTTCTGCAGACTGATTTCTGCTCTAGGTGTCTGTGATGTTAGAAACAGCAGTGTGATGTAATGCTACAGGCATATACTCTGGAGATGGGGGAATCTTCGGTTCATGCTCTTCTACTTAGTCATGCTACTACTGGGAACTCTCAGAGCATCTCTCAGGTGATGATCAGACTGTAATAAAGGGGGGAACAATAACTTAAGAATGATGTAATCTATTAGGTAGCATTTTCTGGAGAAACAGAATAAATGCATTTACATATATACATGCATATACACAGAAGGAGAGAGAGAAAACTGCAGATTCAGAAAAATCTACATTTATTTCAACTACACAAGCAAACAATATCCCTCACTTTTCCTCATTTCTTTCTGTTCACTCAATAAATTGAGATTACAGTACCTGGAATAAGGAAACAAATATTTATTATAAATATTATTTTGCTTAGATTGACTTACATTAACGGAGCAGAAAATGGGCTCCTTAGACCATGACGGTAGTAACCACTGAGTGGCTGAGCCACGAAAACACTTCTCTAGTCATCTGTGTGTGTACACAGTACTCATGAGCTCTACCCTCAAAGCAAAATATTTTAAATGAGTTAAAACCTTTACATTTTTAATATCACCATAAGTGGAGCCTAGAATTAATCATATTAATCCATAATATTCTATCTTTGTTCCTGAAACCCTCATGGCCATATTTCAATGCAAAATACATTTAGTCCATTTTCAAATAGCCATAATCTTAACATTTTCAACATTCTTTGGAAATGCAACTCTAGAGTCTCTATATGTCTAATATAATTATTATAATCTAATTAATATGGGTTAATTCTGGAGACATCCTCATGGAGTCCTTCCTGTTGTTCCAGGCCAAAGTACAGGGCTTCTTTCTCTTGGGAGTAATATCTTTAACAAGAAAACCGTTGTCTGCAACTTCAAATATGTTCCTCACTGTTGGGTGGGAGACTCATGTTCCAGCTCCTCTCATGACATAGTAAAACCTTTGGGGAGAAAAAGCAGCCTTCTCTTTAAACTACAAACAAGCTTCATTGTCATCATAATTAGATTTGCATTCTTTATATGCTTTTTTGGTGAATAGTCATCACATGGGTGGTGTACTGTGGGCATCCTCTACAAATGGGCCAGGCACAGTAGGCATTTTAGGTAAGATACTGAACCTTACCAAGGAACTTAACAACCACCACATCTGTCATGTGCCAACTATCTGGTGGATAAATGGCAGGCATGACTGGTATAAACTGTCTCTTTCTTTCTTTCTTTCTTTCTTTCTTTCTTTCTTTCTTTCTTTCTTTCTTTCTTTCTTTCTTTCTTTCTTTCTTTCTTTCTTTCTTTTCCTTTACAGGAATTATTGAAGTGGACATTTCTGGTTTCTTTGGAGACTCAGTCGTGTCATGTGATATTTTTCTGGCTGCTGTCTTATGAGAGGATGTTTGCTGAGAACAAACACATGATGTTCTCCTGGAAGTTGTTTTTTTGTGAATGGGCAGTGATGTTTTGCTGGAGTGGATGCTTGAGGGGGTGTGTAATGTTTAGAAAGAGTATAAGCATGGTTATATATAAGCATGCCACAGAGAGTGAGAGGATGCTCTTGCGTTGGTTTGCCTTGCAACGCTTCAATGGTCTTTGCTGATCTTCGCTTGTCAGAACTTCATAGAGAGAAAAGCGCCAAAGAGCTTCGCATGGTGTTCCAGCTGCTTCTCGCCAGTTTGGCAGACTCATGCTGATTCAGAGAAGCCTCAAGTTTCTTCTGGATCAAGCTGCTGCTACTGATTGTGTTTGGGGTTTTGGACTTGACTGCTCATATTCTGGCAACAAATACTGTAATTGACCCAAAGAACTACTTCTAAATAGGACTACACTCCCCAATGTCTATTAAACTCTCTTTTCCTCTGGTAGGTGGACTAGAAGGGAGGTTGAAGGCTTTAAGAACCCTTATTAAAGTAGGTTTTGAAAAAATCTAAACCTACAAATTATAACTTAACTGGAAATTTCAAATGCAGGAAAATGAAAAGACAAACAAAATGAAACCCACAACCGTGGATGTTTTGACTAAAAACCTGCAGAATTTAATTTGTGTCAACATTTTCTGGATTACAAAAGAATTGATAGAGCTTGTGAAACAAGAGTGAAAAGGAAGTCTTTTTTAGCATTCTGGCAGGAGGATAATCTGGTTTATCAACCTTAGAAAACTGTTGCTTTTGGTAAAAGGAGACAACCAGGTTCCAGAGAAAAGGTCTTGGGTTGTTAGAGAGGAGTCCTGAGTTCAGGTCCCAAGATTTCCTTTGCTGAAGTATTTGGACAAGTACCTCATATCTCTGATTTTCCTTGTTGTTGTTGTTGTTGTTGTTGTTGTTGTTTTGTAAGGGAGGGATGATTTTTCTTAAGACAGGGTTTCTCTGTGTAGCCCAGAATTCACTTTGTAGATGAGGGTGACCTTGAACTATTTGTAGATCTACCTCATGAGTGCTGGGATTAAAGGCGTGTGTCACCACACCTGGCTTACATGTCAGCTTTCTTGATAGTGTGGTAGGCAAGCTTCTATCAGCAACTTCGTGAGTTCTTTTGTGTGTTTGCGATTGTGCGCTGCAAGCTTGAGTACGAGACAGTGTGTGTGAGTGTGCCCTGCATGTGGCACCCCGAGGTCAGAGGTCAATGTCAGCTGTCTTCCTCTCTTTGCCTTTCACCTTTTTTGAGACAAGGTCTTTTCCTGAGCCTGGAGCTTGTCATTTGACTTGCCAGGCTGGCCTGCTCTCCTGGGATCCTCCTGGTTCCAACTCCCCAGACTTGGGTCCCACGTCACCATGCCTGCTTTTACACAGATAAGAGGGATACAAACTCAGATACTCATGCTTGCATACAATCAAGCATACAATGCTCTACCCATTGCGCTATCTCCCCGGCCTCCCCAGAAAACAGCATTTACTGCAGTGCAGTAGTTAAATGCAGTGTTCTCAGAACTTAGATAAGGCTTAGTCTCAGGCTGATATGCTCAGGTGTGTGATTCTAGAAAAATTCAATCTTTCCATTTTCCATTATTTCATCACCCTTAAAACTGCTCCAAGGGTAATAACTCCTGAACAGGCTGTCCTGGAGGTTAAATACACTTGAACTGTTGATAGGTAGGAGCTGATGTAGTCAGGCACTCTGTGCCACATTTCTTCCAAAAATATTCAGACACCCAGGAAGGGAATCAAAGTCACAGTTTTACAGAGGGGAAAAAAGTTAAGTAAAATATTTGCATTCAGTTGTCCCAGTCCTGTGAGCACCTTGCTCTGATGCAGGCCAAGCCTCCATGAAGAAAAGAGGCCTCATCCGCTCTTTGTCAGCTCAAGGCTCGTAGAGTGTTTCACTCCCTAACATGCTGAGCTGGCATCACCGCCTGCCTTCTAGCTTCTGAGGGGCCACGGCATCTTGGGATGTTTCTAGTGTTTTATAGGGCTTGGGGTAGAAATGGCAGAAGTTGGCATAAACAAAGTGTTACTTACCAGCTTTCTATTTCTGGTGTTTTGTGAACATGTTATCAGCTTTGGAGCTTAGGAGCCTGTGACGTTTAAGTTTGCCCTAACGTCAACCTTCGTAGGACTCATGTTTGATTCAAGATGGATCTCTCTGCTAATGTGGCTCGCTTGACCTCAGAGTGCCCTTGTTGAATTCACAAATTGACAAAATTCTTCTCGTCTCTGAAAAAGAGTTTGTGTGCAGCCATTTGACACCAGTGAGCAAACAAAACAAGAACCAGAGGGTACCGGTTACACATGAAAAGAGATTAAATGGACTGAGTTCTCACAGCACGCTCAGCAGTGACTCACAGTCTTTATGCCCAATCATTGAATCTTCCCAACAGTCGCCTTAAATAGATTCTCTTTTAATCCCTATCCAACTGGGGAGAAAACCGAAGGACAGACAGAGTGAATGATTTGTTACCCAACTAGCTAATGGTGAGATTGAGATTTAATCTGTTGCAGCGTGGCACTAGAACAAGACAGGTTAGCTATACTTGCTCAATGGCACAAGATACATGTAATAGATTTTTATAGTTTTATTAAATATTGAACTCAGGAAAATTAAATCATAGCAGGCTGCAAATATAATTCAAACTTTTATTAAATGTCAGGATATTGGATCTTTGGATGCATTTTTACTTCTGGGCAATTGCCCAGGCTTGAAGCATATATTTAAGTATTTGCTGTCATGATTTTGCATTGATTTACAATTGCAAACCAGATTACATGGCGGGGAAGATTAAATTACTGACACAGTTTTGGGAGGAGACCTTTTGATCTTGGTGAACAAGTTCAAATGTGATGCGGTAACCAGCAGGTCTCTGTGACCTGTGTGTTTCCTTTAACGCACTGTTCTATCGGATGGCGTGTTGTCCGATTTAGATTGTCCAAAAGTAGGGGGTTATTCCTTATCTCTTAACCAGGTGCATTCCTACTGGAAATAAATGATCTTGGTACGTGAAGAGATATATGGATGCTATCAAAACTATTTTCTGCTTTGTTTAAAAAAAGTCTAAAATTGCTAACTATGCCAACTTCCCCCCCCCTAAAGTTCTCTAAAACATTATGAGTGGAAAGAAAGAACAACTTTGTTTTTTCATCAAAATAATGTCCAAGACAGCCGCCCTCCATGAAGTATCCTCATTACCATGTCTCTGCCCGCCTTGCTTTTGACTGCATCCTGTATCTCTTACATTAAAGCTAGATTCCAAATGGCTCTAACTCCTTGCCCATCACAGTTATGAGATCAAGCCTGGTAGGAACTATAGCAGCCTCTCCTTTGGAATTAGTGCTCATCCGGATCCAGTGACATGGGCCTGGTATGGTTCCTGACTTCTTGGTTGACAGGCTTGCAGCACCTGCCCACTGCTAATCAACTGCCCGATGCCTGACACCACAAAGGTACTGTCCCCATGAGTCTTCTGCTCCCTTTGAGCTGAAGTTCTGTGTATTCACAAACTGGGCTATGCTTGAATCTACTACGTCCTTTGAGGATTGTCCAAAGACTTTCCTATGTCTAAGGACCAAGGGAGAGTGCCTGACTGAATGCCTGGGCTTTCCAATGGAAACAGTCACAGGCGTGGGCTCCCAAGGCAGGCTAAAGGAACCTGGGCACTCATTGTTTTAAGAGAAGCCATTTAAGCATTACCAAATAAAGAAGAAATGCCAGACCCAAATGTGAAGTGGTAGGTTGTTGTTAAGAAGAAAGTGTAGTCAGGGTGCCAGATTGAAGCCGGCTCAAAAGAGCGAGCAGGGAGTCTGGAGTGCAAGTGGAACAGAGTGGAGCATGCAGAACAATGCAGGGCAGGTTGGGGAATGACTCCTGCAGGTTCTGTAATCCTTTAAGCAGCAGTGACTGGCACCTGTCAGCATGGACACAAGGCCTTCAGGTTTGCAGCTGGCCTGGCTTGTCCTCCATCTCCTTTTGCCTGTTTCTGCCCATCTTTTGCTGCCTGTTTCTGCCCGTCTTTTGCTGCCAAGACCTCAGCAAGCCTCTCGCCTGCTGGACCTTGTGGTCTGTTCCATTTCCAGTTTAATAGAATTGATGTTGCTCGGTGCTCCCAGGACACATGGCATTGCTCTGTTTGGCGCTGGCAGTGCCTTCAACAGAAGAGGTGGGGTGTGGTGGGGGGAAGGGAAGAGGACCTGCCAAGAAGCTAAGAAGCTATTTCCTTCAGCTGTGGTCCCACTGCGCCTCCTGCTTCTTGTGAGCGACAAGCCTGAAGGATTCTGAGTGGGATTTTTAAATTAAAATGTTTGATGTTTTCTATCACGGAACATAGGAGATCATCTCTAATTAAAGTCAGCAAGTGTTTATTGAACGCAGTGTTTAACAGCATCGCTTACCCCACCCCCAACCTTGTTATAAAAAAACATAGAAGTAAAATAATAATAATAATAATAATAATAATAATAAATAATATACAGTGAGGTTCCAGAGTTCAAGGACATTCAAGTCATTACTGTCTTCTCTTCCCCTCTCTTCTCTTTCTCTCTTTCAGTTCTATAGACTGAACACAAGGATTGGCGCATGCTAGGCAGTCATTGTGCCACTGAGTTTAATCCAGGTTACATTATGGCTTGAAATCATTTGATGCATATGGTAACGTAGCTAATGTTACACTCCATCTCAGAGCTTTCTGTATATCGTGACTCAGATGATGCCAGCTAAAACCAAACCGCACAAAGAATATTTATTTCAGTCGCACTCCAGGATCTGAACAGACTCTGATTTTTCAGCTTTGCTGAAGAATGACAAATTGGAACTGTGCATATTTAAGACATTTAAGGCGTACGACCTGACGTTTGGGTATGTATGTACATTACAGAGTGATCGCTACGGTCAAACTATTAACATATCTGTCACCTCGTAGAAGCTGCATTTCCTACTCTACCTGTAGTAAGAACATTTAAGAAAATTTTAGGGCTGTGACACAATATTGCTGAGTATAGTCACTCACCATGCCTAAAAGAAGCATGGTCACAATGGCTGGCATGGCAGCAGGGACAGAAAGCTGAGAGTCTCAGCATGAAACAGAGAGAGGAAGCTGGAAGTGGCATGACATTTTAAACCCTTAAAGCCAGCCTCCAGTGATGGACCTCCTCCCACAAGGCTACACATTCGGTACCTCCCCCAACCAGCACCGTCAACTGAGAACCAAGTATTCAAACATTTGAGACTATGGAGGATCTTCTCATTCAAACCACCATAGGGTTGTACCTTGGATTCCACACAGAGATGATATCAAGTCATATTTATTTTGCAGAGTCTGGCTTATCAACATAATGTGCCCAGCATCATCCACATGGAGACATCTAGCCTGACGGGATGACAGGGCATTTTAGTTATAATCCCAGTGCATTGGTTTGGACCCTGGGAATTCGTTTGAAGGTATGTAGATCATTAGCTGAGTGCCATGTGCCAACCATGACACCCAGACTAATGTTGGACATGTTTGTAGTTTTGGGGAAGTTCAGGTACATTCAATTATTCCATCTTTCTCCAGCTTAGCAATGAACCCCTTCCTTTTGTGTTGGAGTATGGACATCCACCTATATTGCTGCCCATTAAGACACTTTTATTTTGTCCACAGACCCTCACTACATTTTTCTTCTTGCCATCCTGAAACCATCTGTCTACTTTTGGTTTCATGGCATTTTCTACTTTCAGTGGCCAGCTCTTGCCAGGACTGGGTTTTTCTGAAGTATCAAGAGGTCACAAATAACAAGGTTTCTTTCTTTCTAAAGGCTTGGCAACATCCCAGTGTTTGTGTGTATGATCTCTCTGTGTCCTCTCTGTCTTGGTCTCTGTCTGTCTGTCTGTCTGTCTGTCTGTCTGTCTGTCTCTCTCTCTCTCTCTGTGTGTGTGTGTGTGTTCCTAAGGATCACCTAAGGAACTCTGCATGCTAGACAAGCACTCTACCTGTGAATTATACCCACACCCCTATGCCACATTTTAAAAACAATATAACTGCAAGTTGGGTCCGGCAGCACACGCCTGTGATGTGGGCATTCAGAAGGCTGAGGAGGAGTTCAAGGTCATTCTGGGCCAAGCGCTGAGACTCTCGCTCAACAAAACAAAAACAAACACTGAAAGAGTTATAACTTTACCTTCCTATGGATCTCTGAAATTCTAATTAGTAATAAAACCTTTCCTTTTCCTTTTTTTTTCTTTCCCACACATACTTGTGTTCTACCAAATCAGATGAAATAAAATAAACAGCTAGAAAATAAACAGCTCGTTTCTGGCTAGATGATTAACCCATAGATTGTTGAAAATGTTGAAGCAAATCATAGAAAAGTGCCCTCAGACTACCCGAAAGGGTTAACCTCATTTACTTTCTCCTACCAAAGGGCTCTGTTTAATTTTCATGTCCGCATGTCTGGTGTCCTTTGATGAAGTATGTCGTCTGCTCTTCAAAACTTCCCTGCTGGTAGAAGACATGCATTTATTTTTAAATACATTCATAATTTCTGCTCTATAGGAATAAACTATGCCTCCGGGAAAGATGCGCATTGCACGGATACACTTTGTGAAGGTAAACACACAGAGGCATTCTGCTTTCTGTTAATTAATGATAGCGGTGCCAAGCTTTTATAGGAAACCAATTTTCCTTTTGAACACCAGGGAGATCTTTGAGCCTAAGAAATGTTTCAATTTAGGAAAACCATAGCTCACCCAAAAGTGCAAACGTAGCAGGTGAATTAGGGTTGGTCTAGAAACTCAGATGCACGAATGCTCTGTAAGTACAAATGGACCCCTAGAAGTTTGTTCTTGAAACTACAGACAACTCCGGAAGTTGGAATTTGCTTCAGCATTTTCCGAGGAGTAGGAGTTGAGATGCATGGACTGGGGCTGTGGGGGGCTGTGGTGGCCTGGAACAGCCCACCAGGGTAGACCCTTGCCATGGGCACGCAAGGGCCTTGCTTGGCTGGTGAGGGGTCAGTGTTCTCTGTCTCCGATGAAAACGTGCCTGATCTTTTGGCAGAGTGGAAGTTTGGCATCCTCTTCTTATTCATTAGGAGGTTATTTATGAGACCCACTAACTGTGACGTGACCTCTTTGGTGGATTTAAAGCAATCCTGGGATGATGCTACTGGAGGCTGCTTTGCACATGCAAATGCTGCTTGTCAGCCGGAGTGTATGATGAGACAAGGTGAGAGAAGGATGTGAATGCCAAGTCTCCCTGCAAAGCTCAATAGAGGCATGCTTGGTGACCAAAGAAGAGTAGAAATCAATGTAACTTAAAGTGGAGGAAAAGGAGCAGGGCGGCGGTGGCGCACACCTTTAATTGCAGCACTTTGGAGGCGGAGGCGGGGGATCTTCGAGTTTGAGGCTGACCTGGGCGACTGAATGAATTCTAGGACGGCCAAGGCTACACAGAAAAAACAAACAAACAAACAAACAAAAAAAAAAAACAACCCTATCTCAAAAACAAAAAGAAAAAAACAAACCAAAACAAAGGTGAGGGAAGTGGTTTCTATTGAGTGAATAGTAGGGATAAATTCTGCATAGATAAACTGTGTCCACACAGGTACATACACAGTGGGGTTACATACTATACCATATATACGAATTACAGATTGGAAGGCTGAAGTTCATTGGGTGGAATGCTTGCCTCTCATGCCTTAGATATTTGATCCCTAGCACCAACCATGCTAACCTGGAGTTGTGGCTCAAGCTTGTAGTAGTTCCAACACTTGAAAGCGGAGGCAGGGAGATCAGCTCTTCAGAGTGTCGCCCTCTGCTGCATCCAATATGAAGGCAACCCTGAGATATATGAGACTCTGCCTCAAAAAAAAAAAAAAAAGTACAAATTGGAAACAACCTAGTAAAAGAGAGCAAGCACAAAGTATGACGTAGTTCCACCGTTGAGTATTATACAACTGTAAAAAAAACAGCTCGCAGCTTTGTAAGAGTGAAATACCCACCATAGATCCCGAAGACCAGCCATCCAGTATATTCCAACATGTACACATACATGCTATTTTGAAGCTGTGTGTGTGGACCAATGCTACCCATGGCAAACAAAACTGGCGAAGGTGAGTGCACCATCCCTTGGTCTTGGGATATTTCTGTATTAATGCAAAGATTGTAATTAGCTAAAGATAAATATATATACATAATTTATATATATATATATAAATATAAATATATATACATAGCTGTAGTTAAATATATACATATTTTAAAAAGAAGCTCAAATTATTTAAAAGTGTTTCAGCCAAGTTTCTCGGAGTAAGCCTGGGACTACACAGTAGCCAAAAAGAACATATCTGTAGCTGCCAAGGGTAGCTTGAGGCTACCAGGAGAATATTTCATAGGAGCGGATTTCTAGAGCAGGCACTAGCTTCTGAGACAGGGTGGGGCCACGAGTCTAAGTCAGTGGTTCTCAACCTTCATAATGCTACATGGTCGACCTCCAAAGGGGTGGAGACTCACAGGTTGAGACCCACTGGCCCGAGCACTCGCTGGCCTCACTGCCTGCCTATTCCATCAGCTGAAGGAGACTGCTCCCCCATACACAGTCACTCTTTTCTTCTTCAGAGTTTACAAAGCACTCTTCAAGTCTTGAGCAAGACAGGAAACCTGTGAGTGGCCCTTTTGTCCTCATTTTCAGGGAAGCTAATGGCCTTAGTTTATATGCTCCAGTGACACACACAGCTAGTGTTGAGCTGAGCAAGGACTCAGACGGGGAATCTATTCCCAGTGAGGCCATTAATCCCAGGTAAATCACTACTTTTCTAGGTCTTGGGTTCTTCAGCTAGAAAATAGGCTTGCAGCGGTTCCCTAGGCATGGGAGTTTAGAATTGTTTAAAGGAAAACAAGTGCCTTACACACCCTATTCCCAACTTTGTAACAGCGGCTCCACCCTCTAGAACACACAAGTTCGTGGCTCAGTGGAAGGGGGAAAGGATCTGTGTTGTGAAGCGACTTAAGGGACTGACTCTGTTCTTGCAGAACATCTGGAAAGGGCCAGGGAGAACACATCATGACACCCCTGTCATCCTTGTCAACGCTGTCATCCCTGATGTGGTCCTCTTCCTTGGGCGGTCCAGGCATGAAACCTTAACTTTCAGGACGGTGAGGGAAAACTACTTTCTTCCGACCTCAATCTTTCCAGACTCTTATGTAAGGGCTTGGCTTCAACGCAGAGTGAAAAGATGGTTCTGTGCTGTCCTAGTGGGTGCATAGTGTCTCTAAATAAACATGCTAAAAGATCAGATTCGCTGTGTCACTAGCAATGGGTCAGAGTAAAACAAGTCATCCTGACTCGTGACACAGCCACCCCCTTATTTTTTTTTAAATCTTTATGTGTGTATATGATGTGTGTGTGTGTACATGTGGGGGGTTACGTAAGGCGTGTGGGCAAGAGTATGCCCCTGATAGCATGTGGTGGTCAGAGGACAGCTTTGAGTCTCAGTCTTTGCCATCTACTTTGCTTGAGACTGGTCCCTTACTATTTGCTGCTGTGTGAGCTACGTTCGCTGGCCTGTGAGCTTCTGGGGAGTCTCCTGTCTTTGCCCATTTCACTGTAGAAGTGCTGGGATTGCAGACAGACACTATTGTGGAGAGCTTTCCACAGGTTCTGGGGAATCCAAACCCAGGTGTTCGTGCTCGTGTGGCGAGCACTTTATCCACCTAACCATCTTCCTAGCCCCACAACTGCCACACTATTAATAGCATCTGCCAAGCAATGGAGCCTGAATCCCTGGCTAATCAACAAGGCTTAAAACATCTATTGCTACAGGGCTATGCTTTAAAGTGTAGTTCTTGTTAGTATTCTGATATATTGTGGAAAATAAACCAGAAGATGACTTCCACTGGAAAGGAAACTCATACTCACAGATCCTGAGAGGAGAAGGAGGGAACAGCCCATGTGGGCTCCAGGAAAGAGTCCATGCCAGTTGGGAACCTGAAGAAGGAAGCAATAGGAGATGCAGGCCTGAGTCTTCTTTTGGAAGAGTTTTTCCTTCAGAAAGGAATGGGTAAATGAGGTAAGTAGGCTTAGGGATAGCTAATTTGAACCTTCTAGAAGGTTCTAGCTTTAGTGTATTTTGCCAGTTCAGAGAAGTGCTATCTCTCAGGGCATATACCTTCTCTCTTTCAAAAGGCCTAAGTTAATCCTTTTCAAGAAATCTATCAATAATCTATGTGTCTATGTATCTATCTGTCTATCTTCTTTTTCTTCATTATCACCATCTATTTACCTATCTATCATCATCTATTATCTTTCTCTCTCTCTCTCTCTCCTTCTATCTATCTATCTATCTATCTATCTATCTATCTATCTATCTATCTATCTATGTGTCTATGTATCTATCATCTATCTTCTTCATCATCATCATCATCAATTTATTTAACTGTTGTACTGGATAGCTTTGTGTCAACTTGACACAGCTGGAGTTATCACAGAGAAAGGAGCTTCAGTTGGGAAAATGCCTCCATGAGATCCAGCTGTAAGGCATTTTCTCAATTAGTGATCAAGGGGGGAGGTTCCCTTGTGGGTGGTGCCATCTCTGGGCTGGTAGTCTTGGGTTCTATAAGAGAGTGGACTGAGCAAGCCAGGGGAAGCAAGCCAGTAAAGAACATCCCTCCATGGCTTCTGCATCAGCTCCTGCTCTCTGACCCGCTTGAGTTCCAGTCCTGCATCCTTTGGTGATGAACAGCAGTATGGAAATGTAAGCCAAATAAACCCTTTCCTCCCCAACTTGCTTCTTGGTCATGACGTTTGTGCAGGAATAGAAACCCTGACTAAGACAACTGTCTTCATCTATCATGTATATATACACACTCGTGAAGTGTGTGTGTGTGTGTGTGTGTGTACATATCTGTCTATCATCTATATATCTGTTGTGTCTGTGTATGTTTTGTGGTATGGTTGCCTATGTGTGTGGAAGTGAGGGAACAACTTTCAAGAGTCAATACTTTCTTCAACCTTGTGGGTCTTGGGGATTGAACTCAGCTCACCACGTTGGGCAGCGAGCATCTTCACCTTCACCTGCCGAGCCCTCTCGTGGGCTCCCACCTTGTCTAACTAGAACTGACTTCTTTCTTCATGGCTCATTCCTTCCTCCCACAGCTGCTCTTCCACCAGACCTGCTCAGGTCTCTCCACATGGTGTCTGATGGGGAGTCCTTTTATAACATTATTAAAAACAGAAGCCCAGTTCCAGAGCAAAGAGCCCACACACTTCACTGGACGCTTCCTCCCCTTGCTGTGTTAACACTTTTCCCTTTCATTCCCATGCTACAAACTCCGCCCCCCCCCCCCCCGCCCCGCCCCTCCCCCCCCCCGCCCCGCCCGGCCCGTCCCGGCCCCGCCCCGCCCTGCCCTGCCCCGCCCCGCCCCCTATTGTTATTTTTCCCATGGTCCTCTACATTCATCTAGATTTATTTGCTTTCCCCTTTTATTTTTACCTGTTAACCTCTACATCTTCTCCTCTCCAATACAGCTGCTTACTCAGTGTAGATAGATCTACCTGTCTGTAACTCAAAAGAAAAAAAAAAAAAGTGTTCTTTTGTAGCGTCCCTGCTTGTGGACGTTGTACATCGTGGTGCGCACTAGGCTCCGCACCACGATGTACAACGTCCACAAGCAGCTTCACTTTTATTTTTACCTGTTAACCTCTACATCTTCTCCTCTCCAATACAGCTGCTTACTCAGTGTAGATAGATCTACCTGTCTGTAACTCAAAAGAAAAAAAAAAAAAGTGAGTTCTTTTGTAGCGTCCAGAAGCAAAAGCCAAAGGCACTGTCTGTGGTCTTGGCAACTTGGGTTCAGGTAACCAAGGCAATTGCTACACATGCTTTATTCTGTAAATGTCAGGTAAAAATCCATTCTGATAGCATTCCGTGTGTTGGAAGGGAAAGACAACATCACTGCTGTATGATACTGGGAACGCCTCAGGGTTCTGGATGAACACTAAGACCTCCTTAGACTGATCATGCCTAAGAATGTTATAGGCATAATAATCCACACTCGGACTTCTTTGTTGCATTCTGGAGAATCTGCTCCAATAATTCTCAAACCCTTCCTGTCCTTGGATGGCACATGGAGCAGCGCCTTGGGCGGTAGAGGGAAAGTGCTCAAGTAACATAGTGCCTGAAGAAAAGGGGTGTGTGCACTCATGCTAGAAGCACAGGAGATCTCGCAGACACTCACCAGCTCTGAGATACAGTGTATACCCTTTGTGTTAAGGATTTCAATTTTGGAATCTCTTGCAATTCATTCAGTACACTGAGGGATCATGGAGGAGGGGAGGGCGTGGCGAGCTGGGATGGGGTGGGGTGGTCCTGTCTGAAAATAAAAGCCGCTTAATAGCCAGGTTCGTTTCTAAAGCTGCCACAACAAATTACTAGAAACTTAGTCACTTAATACAAGTTATCACATTGTACTTCTATAGATCAGAAGACCAAAATTAGGCCCTTTGGGGTGAAGGCAAGGGATTTCAGATGGGTTCCCTCTGGAGACCTGGGGAAAATGGGTTCTGTGTTTCTTCTGCCTTCTGGAGGTTAGCCTGCATTCTGTATCTCATGCTGGCTTCTTCCTTCAAGGCCACTGACACTGTGTCCCTCTGTCTGTCTCTCCATTGTCACTCTGCTCTCTTTTCCAGATTATGGCAGGAAAAAATCCCATGATTATGATTGCACATTAATTAGATCAGATATATGTATATAATTCAGGAAATCTCTCATTTCAACAAAATCCTGAACTTTTAGTTTTACCGCTTAAAGTGCATGCATGTGCATATGCATGTTCATATATGTGTGAGTCCATTTATGTGTTGCACGGTGTCAGGGTTGGGGGTCAGGGATTGAGATACACCCAGAGGTCAACTTCAGCTGTTTCTCCATCAATCCCCACACTGTGTTTTAAGACCGTATCTCTCACAGTCTAGGGATCACCGTCGCAGCTAGGCTAGCAGCCAGCAAGCCCCAGGGGTCCTCTTGCCTCTAGCTTTCTGATACTGAGACTACACACGTGGGCCACCACACCCAGCATTTTAACGTGGCCCTAAGATCGAACTCTGATCCTCGTGCTTGGGCAGCAAGCATTTTACTGACCAAGTTATTGTCATGTAAGGGAACATGTTCTTGGATCATGGAGGAGACTGGCAATTACTGGATCCCCACCTCAGCTGATATTTTAACTGAAGCACAAGGTTTTTAAATTAGACCTGACTTTTCTATCTCCTTAGGAGCTAATAACTCTCCATAGACTTTTTTTTTAAGCTGTCTGATTGATTGGACATCAAATCAGTTTATAGGCAAACAATAATGCTAGCAATGTCTTAATCTTTTGTTATTCAAATTATAATCTTATTTGCTATACCATAAGCTTGGCACCATTTTCTCTATGCCTCTTCTTCAAACATGCATGGGTTTCCTCTACCTTAAGAGACCGGGATTTAAAACCCAGATACTAATGCACATGCCAGCAAGATTCTGCTGAAGGGACCCTGATATAGCAGCCACTTGTGAGGCTATGCCAGTGCCTGGCAAACACAGAAGTGGATGCTCACAGCCAGCTATTGGATGGAACACAGGGCCCCCAATGGAGGAGCTAGAGAAAGTACCCAAGGAGTTGTAGGGGGTTGCAACCCTGTAGGTGCAACATCAATATGAACTAACCAGTACCCCCTGAGCTCGAGTCTCTAGCTGCATATGTAGCAGAAGATGGCCTCATCAGCCATCATTGGGAAGAGAGGCCCCTTGATCTTGTAAACTTTATATGACCCAGCACAGGGGAAGGCCAGGGCCAAGTAGTGGGAGTGGGTGGGTAAGGGAGCAGGGGTGGCGGTGGGGTATAGGGAACTTTCGGGATAGCATTTGAAATGTAAATAAAGAAAATAATAATAAATAAAAAATGGAAAAAAAGAAAAAAGAACATAACAATAAAATAAAAAAAATAAAAGTAGAAAAAAAAAAAGAGAGAGAGAGAGAGAGACCAGGATTTAGCTCAGTGATAGAATGCTTATACACAAAACACGATAGCCTGGCTTTGGTCCTAAACATTGAAGAAAACAGACAAACAACAAACAACATGAAAGAAAAATTCACAAAATGGCCTTTACTTTTTCTGTCCTTTGAAGCTGGACAAGGCTTCCTCTGCCTTCACTGTTGGAGTTCCAACACATGCTACCTACATTTTTTCCCTCACGTTTTATTTACCCCTCAGAACCCAAAGGCTTAATATCTGTTTTAGTCTCTTTTCCACTGGCTACTGGGCGAGCACTCATGCAACTCTTTCAGTTCACCTTGAAGTCCCGCATCCGTGGTTCCCGTGGCTCTCCCGACTCCCCACACCCGATTTCTTGTTCTTCCTCTGTCTCTCGTGGACACCATCCAGTGAACATTTTAGACATCCTTCTGCCCTCTAAGTCTCAATGGGCAGGTCCTCAGTCTTGTAGGCTGTTCTCCTGCCTGGCTTGTTTGCCTACCCGTCGACATCACTCTACCTTTCCATCAAGAGAGCTCTATCATTGCTTTAGCTATCTTGGCCTAAGCATCGGATCTTCAGTGTTCACCTGACTCCTTTCCCCTTTGATTGACTTACCCAGTGTTGTCTCCTGAGTCACAATGTCTGTGTCACCTCTTCTTTTGCGTCTGTGCTGTCCTTATGAGTCCTCTTACTCATGCCCGAATGTCTCCGGGTACACTGTTATCATTTTCGTTGTCACCAAGGCTACAGTAAGCATCTTCTTTCCTTTTTCTGTAGACGGTGGTGCAACTCTTTCCCCCATTGCTTAATATCTCGATGGCATTTTAAGGACCATGGGGTTCTGAATCAACCTGTTGCTGTTTTATTCAAGATTCTTCACCAAAAGTCCTCCATCCTCACTGTACCATGGTGCCCACTGACCATGAATGAAATGCTTCTTCCTCGCCACCAAGGTGCTCCCATTCACCTGTGGCCCAGCAGCACGTCTGTTCATGGCTTCTCCATCCTCGTGACACATTGCCATTGCCTGAGAAATATTGAGCAGCAAAGAACTTCTGCAATGCCAAACCATCGCAGTCACTCGAACCCCCGCTCCTTCTGCTGTGTCCTCAACTCTTTTGACCATTCCTACAGGTGACAATGCTGTACACGCCTATGACAGTCTTTCCATTTATCTAGCAGATCTTTTTCCTTCTTGATTGCATATGTGAGATGAGAGATTAGGGAACAGACTAGCAACCAGTGATCCATTTGGCTTGGGCTATGCTCACCTATCTTCTAATAATGTATCAAGCACTACTGCCTGCAAGTACTATGTATACATACCTCTGAATATGGAGGGTATGAGAGTAGATCTGGCACAGACTGGATTGGAGTACAAGGCAAAACTGTGTCTTTCAGTAAACTTTTAAAGAAAACCCTCTTTTTGCTATCTAATACATATTAACATCAGATGGATGAAGGAAAGAATCACTCACAGTGAGCAAATGTTGCTATGATCGAAGCTGACAGTCAAAATAGAGAACCACTTGCTTACACCCGTAGCACCCAAGCTCTGGCCTCTTGTGCATCCTACGAAAAGAAGCCTTGCGTGTCTCCATATATGCGGCCCACCATTCTCTTGCAGTTTATTTTGTTCTGTCGCTTCCCTTGAATGAAGTCTCCTCACTATTTTGTAATCTGTGTGGCCTTTGATCTCTCTTTGAACCCCTGGCCCAGATCCTGACTGGTGCCAACACACCAACCATGCCCAGCTTGAAAACAAAGCAGAACAAAACAAGACAAAAAAAAAAAAAAAAAAAAAAAAAAAAAAAAAAAAACCACCGAAGCCTCCGTTTCTTTTGTGTTTTATTTTCCTCATTAGTCATTCCAGTTAGTGAGCACACACAGGCCACGCCTCATCAAAACATACTGTACCTTATTTCCACGGCACCCCCTCCCCACTTATTCTTCTCCTGAACAAAAACCGCTCTGTTCACATTTTTCTCCCTCCTTCTAGTCTTCCTCAGATCTACTACAGGCAAGCTCACACCCCACCACCGTGGAAACTCTTACAGTTAAGCTTCCGGTGACGTCTGCACTGCCAAGCCCCACTCTGAAGTCCCAGCTCTTGTCTTATTCAAGTCACAGTCACTGACTTCAGGGCTGATGAATCCCTCCTGTCTGAAACACGTGCTTCTCTTGGCTCCCGGGACTCTGATCTCTTGCATCTTTTTGGCCATGTCCTTTTGCCTCCTTGTGCTTCCCCTAGACTCCAATAGATGGTGATTTTCCTTGTCTCAGCCCTTGACCTTTCCCGTCAAGGCTTACTCTCTGGCTGACATCATGCAGTCTCATGGTTGAAGCCTCATCTATATTTGGATTCTCTTGGTTCCAAGTTTCTATCTTTAGCCTGAACGTCTTCCTTTAACTCTATGCCTGCACATCCCATGGCTTGCTTACCGTTGGTACCTCGCAGCTAGTAGAATGCATAGTGCACTCTGTCTGAGCTCCTAATGTGCTCCATACTTCCACTCCCCTCCAGCAGCCTGAGCTTTGTCTGCTGACTCTATTGTCACCCTTCCCTTTTGTTGTCACATTGGAAATTCTTTTGGTTTCACTTTCAAGACCTCCCCAGAAACCACAGGCTTGTCACCATCTGACAGGCTACCTCTATCATGGTCTAAAACCTGTCACTTGCCTATGAATTAGACAAACAGCCTGCACAAGTACAGGCCCCGAAGTCCTACCATGCAGACTGGACCCAGTGGAGAACGACCTGAGCAAGGTGCTCAACTCTGCTTCTCCAGGTTCCTTACTGGGAAGACTGGGATCCTAACAACAATGCTGCTACTACGACTAGAAGTTGTGGGAAGTATTAAAGGAAAAAAACAACCCACATATAAAATATTGCCAGCCCCTCTCAAATAGCATGTGACCAATACATACTAAGTATTATCTATAATCTTATTAAAAACTCCATGACAGCGGATGAAAGGTAGTCAGCAAAATCAGAGAAGTTATGGGAATAACTATCCTGCTGAGCATAAACCAAGAAGAACTTTCCATATCCAAACCTAAGACTGGTGTGGTGGTGTGTGCCAACAATCTCGGGTGCTTTGGAGGCAGAGGGAAGAGGACCAAGATTTCAAGGCCTTCTTCAGACAATAGTGAGCTCAAGGCCAGCCTGGGCCGCATCAGGTGCTATGTCAAAAATCTAAACATGAATGAATAAATAAATAAATAAATAAATAAATAAATAAATAAATAAATACCCAGGCCCATGCTGAATCTGGATAGAGAGTGTTTGCATCAGTTACTCTGACCTGTGCCTGTTGCTTGGTCCATTGCACCTTGGAGTAGCTTTTCTCTGTCTTACAGTTTTGCTAAGAGTCCTGGATCCTGTAGTACCTGGTATTATCATGTCGCTTTCCTCAGCTTTAAGAACAATTTCTTCCCCAGACCTCCTTCCAGATCCCAGGAATCACAGATGGCCGTAATCTCAATCCTGGCTCTATTCTTGGTCAATCCCCCAATAACTCTTAAGGATTCCATATCTGGTTTACTGTTGCTGCTACCAATGATCCCATTTGAAAGTGAGCCCAGCTGGGCATCAGGTCCTCTGCCTATATCCTGGAGCTTCCGGGGTTAGTGTTTTATGGGGTTCTTGAGCGTGCAAACAAGCGGGTCTCTGACGCTTGTGCTTTTTCTTGGGCTCTCTTCCTTCTGTTGGTTTGCCTTGTCCCACTTTAGGGCATCTTATATTTGTTTCATCTTATTATATTTTATTTTGTTATATTAAGAAATGAGTGAATGAATGAATGAGTGAATGAATGAAAACTTAGCATAAAGTTAGCAACTGAACTGTCACTTATACCTGCTGGGGGCAGGGAAGAGAAAATCAGTTTTCTCCAACAGAGTAACAATGGGTGTATCAACCATTCCAGAACAGGCCTCACGTTCAGGGGTGGCTGACCAGCACATAATTGGACTCCACAATTATTGTGTGTGTGTGTGTGTGTGTGTGTGTGTGTGTGTTCTTTTGTTTGTGTGTTCTTTTATTTGGTTATGTTTTGGCAGGTCTTTTTTTTCTTTTGTGGTATGATTTTACCTTGTTTTCTTGGTTTTGAGGGGCTCTGCTGTGTTGAGTTTACGTTTGTTTTTTGAAAAAGGACTTAAAATTGGGTGGGTAAGGAGGGGGAGGATCTAGAGGGACAGGTGAAGTGAAGAATATGGTCAAAATGTATTGAAATTTTAAAATTATTTTAAATAATAAGATATGATTAAAGCTACATTAAAAATGAGTCCTATAAATCTAATTTCATGCAGCCATGAATACCATTTTAAATTCTCATTTTATTGGGAAAAAGAAAGCTGCCAGGTGTGGTGACGCATGCCTTTAATCCCAGCACTCGGGAGGCAGAGGCAGGTGGATTTCTGAGTTCAAGGCCAGCCTGGTCTACAGAGTGAGTTCCAGGACAGCCA
>NC_034607.1:46802118-46834927 GCF_900095145.1 Mus pahari
AAAAAAAAAAAAAAAAAAAAGGAAGTCCAGGCTTTTTAAGAAAAGTGGTTGCTACAGAAAATTGTAAGCCACCAAGACCAGAAAAACTAATAATTACCCACAAATTCCAAGGTGAGGTCAGCCAGCCAGGCTTCCTTTGGTGAAAAAAAAAAAAAGAGTAATTAAATAATTTTCTTGAACACCCAGAAGTAACCTTTCTTATTTGTGAGTAGACTTCATCAGTAGAAACTTTAGGAATTTCTTTTGACTAATTGTGAGGGTTTCTAGGAGAAAACTACTTTCTGTGGTGTTGGGATTTCCACAGGTTTCCTGAAGCACAAGGTGCCTTGGCTGGAAAACACTAAGAGACATCTCCCTCATTGGCAGCCTTCTCTCTGGCTTGCCACTCACACTATCCAAGGCTTTCCTTCACAAGCAGGTTGCCGAAACCTAATAAATTAGGCAGATGGAGCTCATACATCAACGCCACCTACTTGGATTCCTTTTTGGTCACTGATGTGTTCCCCCCTCTCTCTTTTAATCAGCCTCATAAATCTGACCTTGACAAGGTCCTGCCCGATTCCATCCTGTAGTAGGAGGTGAGGTGGTCATTTGTCCCCAAGCTTTCATCCCAGTCTCTCCTTGAGTGAACATCAGTGCCATGTGGTGCCCATTCATTACAGGGGCTCAGGTGTCACCATGAGGATCGTGTGTCAAGGGCTGCCAAACCGGTGACTCCTTCCAGGACAGCATGGCTCTCCAAGCACCATGCGCATCAGATGCTCGAACTCCGCCGTTCCTGATGAAGTCCTGGCACACTGAGTGCTGCGCTGAATAGATCACACCCTGAGCTAGTCTTCCGAGCATCCAGCCGTTGATGGCTATTCACACCCAAGCTAATAAATACATGGACTCGTCCAGTTTTTTTCCAAGAGATGTATCCAAAACAAGAATTGAGGACAAAAACAGAGCGGCCCAGGGTGTGACCTTGCTCTCGGAGGTGGGGACAAACGCTTATATGATCCTGTTGATTCGATTTTGACTCTTTATCTCCAGATCTTGGCTGTGAGAGTCAGGGATGTTGACCCAGCTCATGCCGGTGGTGTTTATGTTCCTCATGACTTGAGCAGTGGTGCTATCCTTCTAGGGGATGTATCGTTCAGTCTGGACTGTGTCTGAATCCTTGCCCTTTCTCATGCTCTTCTTATAAGGGGGAGAGGAGTAGAGAACATATCCCACCCAATCAGAGGAGGGGGGAGAGGGTACTAGGAGGAAGGATTGTGTGAGGGGGTGACTGGGAGGGGGCAGTGACTGGGATATAAAGTGAATAAGTAAGTAAGTAAATAAATAAATAAAAGAGGAGGGTAGTTTTTTCTCTCTTCTTGTACAGGTGCTGTTCGAGGCTGACTTAATGTCCCAATGTCCCCTTGTCCTCTGAGAACTTCTCTATCCCTTATTTAAGAAAAAAAAAAAATAGTCCAGATACACTCACCCATGATTTGTGCCTGTGAGATGCAGCAGCTGTGGGCAGTCATTTCACACCCAGGCCTTTCCAGCTCCTGCACTCTAAAGACCTGGGAAGGTGAAGACACCTTATCAGGCCCCAGCGGCTCATTTATGCTGTTCACAAAACTGCGCTTACCCCCCTTTATGGGCCCATAACAAATAGGCTATTGAAAGAGTACAATGGTTCCTCATAGTCTGGATGCATATCATCTCACCGATACTACAGGCAATTTATGTTCGAGGGGATTTTAAACCAGGCTTTCGTGTTTCTCATTAGGGCCCAGTCCTTGGAAGAAGGGTAATGTTCTGACCACAGGATTATGGCCAGCAAGAGTGAGCAGTCTCCAGAGCTTGTCGTTGCAGATGATAAATGATAAGCGTGACAACATGCTGTCAATTACGTTGAGCACTTGCTCTGTGTCAGCTTCACACCCACTGTGTCTCTAACTGCTTTGTCTTCTTTAGATTCTTCTAGCATCCTTAAGGAGGACCCCAGTCTTATCCCCACGTCACAGAAGAGGGACCAGAGGCTTGGAGTCTCCTATTCTAACGAAGCTCTGTATTTTCCAGGGCCTCAGATCCTTGACACCAACCTCTCAGCTTTTTCATGCCATACTTCCCTTGAGCAATCTCATCTAGTCTTGTGAATCTAACTGTCAATATGCAATCTGTACCTACATGTTGATATGGCTAATTTAAATCTCTACTCTAAACTCTCCCTACTCCCTCTGCTTGGGAACATACTCAGGGCCTTGCCCGCATCAAGAAAGCATTCTACCATCAAGCAACACCCTCCCCCAGGCTGCTTCTCTTAGTCTTAAATTCACACATCCAACTGCTTTTTCCACTGGGCTTGCTAAGTGCCATCTCAAAGTCAACGTGTGCAAAGCATTCTTCTGCCTCTCTCTGTAAATGCTTTTTTTCCTCTGGTCTTCCCTTCAGAGCTCCTGGCTCACACTGAAAACGTATGGGGCTTGGTTTCTGGTCTCCATAACCTGCGCTCACAGTGATTCTGTGAGTTAGAGCTCCACCCGTTTCCCTGTTTCAGCTGCTGCCTCCTTGGCCCATGTGCTAATGGTACCTACCTTGACAAGACCATTGCCCCTGACCGGTTGTCCTGCCTGATACTGGCCATCCCCAGCCCCCAGCCAATTTCACGCAGCAGTCTGAGTGACATTTACAAACATGAATCAATTCATGCCCTTTCCCTGCTTAAAACCCCTTCAAGATTTTCTTTTGATTCGAGTCCAAGCTCCATGTATGGTTGAACTTGACCGATGCTGCAGTGTCACCTCATACTTTAATTATTTCCCATTCCTTTTATCCACCATTTGAATATAAATAACAGCATGGACACGTGTCACTAATAAATTATCTAGCCACTTGCATCTATGACATCTACATTAGATGTCCTTACTGTAATAGGCACAGGGGAGGGAAGGGAGTGGGAAGGACATGAGGACCATGTAAGGTAGACATTTATAGCCTAGTTGTTCAGAACTATGTATCTGAGAAGATGGATAGCCACGTGCCGTGCAGAGTCAAAGAGCACCGAGACTCTGTTAGGCAGGCTGCTTTGACCCAAGCACCCACGTGAATTCCCCAGGTCCTGGGTTCTTCGTAGGGGTACAGCTGAGATAGAAGGTTTCTGTCTGAGAAAATGGGTAGACATTTGGTAAGTCTGGTTCTTTTGTCCATCGGGGCAACCACCCAGATGGTTATGAATTGGAGGCAATGGGCATCTTAGCTACATTTAGTTGTACTTTGGTTGTCAAATATCACCCAAGAGCATAGAATCGAACCCTAGTATCTGCAAACACAGACAAGGTGGCGGGTGCAGTTAGGTATGGCAATTAATGAGCTGCCATCTGCCAGCACATCACGCTTTGAGTGGGACTTAACATGGTTACGGGTGTCTTTGAACATTTCCCCCCTACCATATGTGCTTAAAGGATCCAAAAAGGAAACAGCTTAATCCAGGAATGTGTAAAAGAATGGTGACATTCTGTGGTGTGTCAGTGAGATGAGAAACTCATCAGGCACCATCTATTTCAGGGCTTTTGTGGTATTTTGTGGTTTCGGGCATCTAGTCTGTGACAAAATGGCACTGTCAGAATGATTTTCCACATGTGTGGGATCCAGTGGCGCACCCTGGTGTGGGTGCTGCTCCTAAAAATACCTGTGGGGTTGCCCTGAACTCAGCTGACAGAAGAAATGGCTTATTTTCTTCCAAGGGCCTGAGGTGGTGTTGATGTCACGTTTTTTCAGAGCAGGAACTTCTGTCTCTAAACTAGGTTTTCCTCTGGGGTGTTGTTTGTGCCCCCCGTGACATCATTTGTCCAAGCTTTTCATTGCTCCTTACATTTCTGTTTTCTTTCTCTAGCAACCTAAAGCTTCCTAGGGCGGGCATAGACCACGTTTCCCCCACAGTGGCAGAACCCAGTGAGGCCTAGCACCAAGACTTACATTGGAAGTGCTTAATATAGCTTGAGTTAAAATAACATTGCTTCCAGAGAAAAACTTAGAGAAGATACCCCAAGTATTTTTAGAAATGACATATTGTAGATCAACAACATAATTGACTACATCCTTACATTAAGTACTGGGAAAAAAATGTGTGATATTACCAGGAAAAAGAAAACCTTGCTTTTCATGAGTTAGTTCCTAGTTTTGGTTAAATAACATTGGCTTAATCCATGTGTTCAAAATAAGGAAAAGTGGTACATGGGATCTTGGCACTATTACAGAAAGGCAAAGGTCTCTTAGAATATTTATGACCAGCAATGTTAACTTAGTGTTGATGTGTCAATAAATCATTGTCATAGTGTCATAGTTCTGGGATACATGGAGGGGTGTGTGTGTGTGTTGTGTAGACCTTTCTATAAGGAAATATTTATGCAATGACTCTAATGATAAATATGATCAAAGTTTGGCACTCAGATATTATAGCGAATGTGTTTGAGGAAGGCAAAAGTATTCTGTTTTCTAATATTTAAAAATGGCCAACATTTCAGTTGGGCCATTTAAATGCTATGGGACTACTTAACAGTAACAAAGAAGGACCCTAGGGAGATACAGTGAACTATTCTTTCTGTGCTAAAGAGTGGGGCATGTAAGGTGACAGGAGGAAAGGGACATTAAGGAGGATGCAGTGGCAACAGTATCTGTGGTAACTATAGGAAGAGCTGATTCTGAAATCCTGGGGACCAAGGAGGGAACTGCCACCCCAGCCCTGGCTACTGGAAAAGACCCAGAAGGACAGATATAAATGACACTTCAAAGGAAAAAGCCACATGATTTGAGAAATTCTGAAACACAGAGTTTGAGTGGCTTATATGGATCATCAACAGGAGAGAGAGAAAAAGAGATTGGAGGCAGGGCAGACACAATGTAGGGAAAGACAAGCTTGAGGTTTGGACACGGCGAGTTCAATACAGTGAAGTTCCCAGGTGGAAATTCTCCAAACTTCTCTGTGTCCCATCACAACAGGGCTGTTTAGTGAGGGATGCACTGGAGTGTTTGGTCTGGAGATAGCAAAGACAAATTTTAGACGAGTGAAGCAAGCAACATTTGAAAATACCGAGGTTCCAGCCTTGTTAATTCTGAGCCATGTAAGAAGCCAATAGAGTAGCCCGCCTAGATGACTTAAAGACATGGAAAAAATATTTGCTTTACAGTATCCATAAACACTGGAATTTCCAAATGTACTAGATGGACGTAAAATAGAAGAGTTATAACCTGAACGAGATGCTAATATTGCCGATATTTTTCCTTGGCAAAACTGAATCTATCCTTGGAGAACTAAGTCAGATGCCTGTCCTCAGCCCGCCTGACTCCCCGCTCCCCAGGCAGTCTGTCATTTACTGTTCATCTTCCCACAACACTCCGTTTATGGTTTATATTTCTGCCACAGCCCTTGCCTCTAGTTCTGTGCATGTTCCCCCCCACCCCCTGCTTGCCACCATACTGGGAACAGCATGAAGATGGGAAGTTTTCTCATCTCTCCTCACTCCTGAGCAGCTGGGGTTGGTGGGTGACAATTCATCACTGGAAATCTCCAACAGAGGAAGGCTGAAAACGTGGATGGACGAAGCGATGTGCAGTTGCTGTAGCAAAGCCAGTAGACACATCACATGTCACTTTTCTCCGACGCCGATAATGCAGAACCAGCAGAGGCAGCACTCTCATTACACACTGCTGGCCCATATTTGTAATGTGTGACATTTTTTATGAAATGCTGTCAAAGGCAATCCATCATTGAATAACCTTTAGATTATATGCTGAGGTTGATTTTAAACAGAGACGTAAATGAACTCCAAGGATGCTGCTGGTTTTAAAGAAGGGTGTGATCAAAGAGTTCTACAAAGGCAGAACAAATGCCACGTTCTATAGGCAGGACACTATGTTCTTTTAAGTCACATAGCAGTGACTGGAAAGGTTTTCTGCTGACTTTTTTTCACTTGGGGACAGGGTTATTGTGATGATAATCACGTGACTATGAAATGTGGCTGAGTATTTGTGTCTTGAGGACATGATAAAGGGATGAAGACAAAACATGAAGCAATCTTTGAGACTCTCCAGGTTTGTAATAACTTTCTTGAGAAATGCCATATGGTATATGTATATGTATAGATGTATATGTATATATGTATAGATGTATATGTATATATGTATATGACACAGGGCACTCTAAGTTAATTTCAGATTCCAGTTGGACTCACAGTTAAAGGGGCGCTGTATATCTGGAAAGATCTATAATCTTACACATATTATAGAATATAAATAAAAGAAACCTTCTAAGTCCCATCATTTCTGTGTAAATCCTGAAAAAGCTTCCTCTGCCGGGTTTAGTGTTTCCTGTTAAGGGAAAGCTGATTGTGAGAAGAACACTAAAATTGTAATTCTTTGTCTTCCTTAATTAGACCCAGAGCTCACCACAGTTCTTGCTGAAGCTGTGAGAAAAATCCAAGCAATAATTCACATTGTCAGGTCAGCAGAAATGGACACGGGGGTCTGATATGACCAAGATTTGCTTAAGGGGTCTTTCTGTGAATTGAACAGCTCAGAAGAAGTACATGCTCTTCCACAGGGGAAAAAAAAAATCCCTGAAGACGTTGAACCCAAGCAGCAATGAAAATGAATTGCAGCAGCATCTCGTGTCACTGTTACAGATGCCATTCTATAGAAGGCAGATCAACCACCTCTATACCAATGGATGTGGGGCACTAATTAATAAGTCCCATTAAAGCACAGAGTAATGACATTTAGCATCTAATGAATGCCTCATAATCTCTTCAGTCATTAATATTTCATAGTGTCAGAGCATAAGGATAGCTGTCCTGGACTGGTACAGCATGGTTTTCTGCCTCTGACATGGCCCCAAGGGTGTAGGTGGGACAAGGGTATGGCACCTTGCCATTCAGAATATATATGTGCATTATTCACTCTGTACTTTGGTCCTAAGGATTCCTCTTTTAGAAAGATCCTGCCTGCCATTTTTAGAGTGAACATCTGTGACTCCAGAAAGCCCTGGAAAAGCAGAAATCCTCAGATGTTGACCGGTATAGAACACTGGTTTGTTGTTGACCCTCGATGACCACCAGAAAAAAACTAGCACAGGAGAGAATCATTACTTTGATTTATCACTGGGGGGCTTGCTTTATTCAAAGGCAATAATCACTTGGCAGAGCAGGTGCCACTGCAAGGCTGTATTGATCCAGAAGGCCGTCAGTCACTCAGGCGTAGAGATAGCCCAAGAAAAAGAAGTCCATCTCAGAGCATGCAGAAATGAAGTGGGCGGCTATTATCTCTGTGGTTCTGTGGCCCCAGGGACACTGGGCATCTTCTCGAAGAAGCAGGGCTGGAGCAGAGAGAAGGGTTCCAAGCTGCTAGGAGCCCGCTAAAGGGAAGCAGGTCTATTGAGCTAGCTGCCAAGGTCTCTGAGATTGGATCCTTCAGAAGTCTAGAAAAGAGGCTGACTGCTCTAGATCAAGAGTCTAGAGTCAAAACCACCCGCGTCCAAGGATGGGATTTGCTCCTGGGAGCAAAACAGAGACAGTGATCAAAATCAACTTGGACAAGAGGCAAGATCCAGCCTGATGTTGGTGGATGTCTTGTAAGGTCGTGGGAGGGACTGAGGACCGACCCGAGGCGAGGCGGTGTGTGCAGGGGTGGGTGCAGAGAGGGTTGGAATCCAAGGCAGGTATATAAAGGCAGAAGGAGCCAGGGACACAAAGGCCCGCCAGAGTGGGGAAAGAGCGTCTGGAAGAGTCGAAGAAAAGTAAAGGGAAAGTAGGGACGGGGTTAAGAGGAGAAAAGAGGATAGAGAGCAAAGGGAGGATGGAGAGGAGAGGTGAAGGCAGGGAGAGGGGGCTGGAGAGAAGGGGCTGACCGCGGGAGCTGGAAGCAGGGAGAGGGACGAGGGGCGTGATCGGCCGGAGTAGAGGGTGGGTTGCGGAGTGCGGGGAGCCGGCTTAGGGGGAGGGCCGCGGGAAAGTGAGAGCGCGGCGGGAGGGCGCGGGGCCGGGCGGGAGGAGGCTCCCGCGGGGGAGAGAGGCGAGCGGGCGGCCGTGGGAGGGAGAGTGCGGGGCAGGTGGCGGGGAGGGAGGGCGCTCGGCGGAGCGCCGAGGCCAAGTGCATTGTGTCTGGCGGCGGCGGCGAGCCCACCGGCGGCGGCTGCTGGCCGGGAAGCCATGGAACCACGGGCGCTCGTCACGGCGCTAAGCCTCGGCCTCAGCCTTTGCTCCCTGGGGCTGCTCGTCACGGCCATCTTCACCGATCACTGGTACGAGACCGACCCCAGGCGCCACAAGGAGAGCTGCGAGCGCAGCCGCGCGGGCGCCGACCCCCCGGATCAGAAGAACCGCCTGATGCCGCTGTCGCACCTGCCGCTGCGGGACTCGCCTCCCCTGGGGCGCCGGCTGCTCCCCGGCGGCCCCGGGCGCTCAGACCCTGAGTCCTGGCGCTCGCTTCTGGGGCTTGGCGGGTTGGATGCCGAGTGTGGCCGGCCACTGTTCGCCACCTACTCGGGCCTCTGGAGGAAGTGCTACTTTCTGGGCATCGACCGGGACATCGACACCCTCATCCTGAAAGGTGAGCGGCGGGCGCGCCCCGCGTCCCTGCGTCCGCGCGCGGAGCTAAGCCTGGGCATCCCAGGGGCGCGCAGGTCCCCTCGGTCGCCTCTCCAGTCGCTGCGCTCCGTTGCCCCGCGCATTTTTTCACCCTTCCAGGCTGCTTCCCTGCTTTGCTTCCCCAGCTACGCTTCTTTCTCCCTTTCCTTGCTCCTTCACTCTACCCTCTCTTACCATTTTCCTGGACTCCGTTTTACCCCTCATGCTGTCTCTTTCTCTTTCCCAAGACTCTTCCTCCGGTCCTTCTCTGCCTGTGCCTGGCTGACTCGGGGTGTAGATACGGATTTTCTTGACAGTGTTCCCAGGGAGGGTGACAGCCACAAAGACTGATCTTTCTCAACTGGATTCCTTCCCTCAACTTGCATTTTCCTTTGAGACATGCCCTTTGGAAGAGACAAGGTGTAAGCCTCAGAACCGGGAAAGGGGGCTTTCTCATGGATTGAGCTGGCTGGTATATCATTAAATCGAGGTGGGCATTCCAGCCTGGAGGGTTCATGGGGAGCCAAGGTCTGTCCTCCAAATACTCCAAGTTCAGGATCTGTTTGAAATTGGACTTCGTATTCCCTAATTCACTAGTAAAGGCAGCTAAAGGGAGCTAAGACACCTGCTTTACTCATTATTCATTATTCAACCTTCCTGATGATCACCCTCCTCAGGGTCTAGGAAGCAGCTTGAGGAGAGCCAAGGGCCAAGTCCTTGAAAGTAGACTTGCGCTCAGAGATTCTACCTGCCACGCTCTTATGGTTGTGACACTTTGTCAGTTGTCTTTATTGTTTTGTTATTGGGCTTTGTGCTGGTACAGCAACACTTTGCTCTTCTGGAATGTATACAACACTTATGTAGGTAATCAGGTAGTTTGAATTTTTTTTTTTTTTTGTAATCTTCTTTTGTAGAGATTCCTTTAACTTCTAAAGCTCAAACCTTAGGAGAATTTTTGTCTCCTGAAAGAAAAACAAATACATAAACGTCTTTTCCTTGGACTCACTGTTCCCAAAAGGAAGTCCGAGGTCAGTCCATCTGAAAATATTGAGAAGCAAGTGAACAGATGTGAATTGAATGACAGCTTGCCATGGAACTACCGAGAAAGGAGGGGGTTAATACTGTGCTGGCCTTCCCCATCTTGTTCGTTGGCAGAGTCTTCATTTCTCAAACATGTCAATTTCCTCCTTCCCATGGCTAGCCCAGCTGGGGACTGCCATCCAAATCTGTCTGTATATGGAAGGACTCCAGCAATTTGGGGGGCCATCGGATACAGTAATCTTCCTTTGGGAAGTAAACCTTTTTTCTTTTCTGTCCCAACTTGCATCCAAATCTGATTTCTCCTCATGAAGACACTGCATAATTAATCCCGATAGTAGCGTAATACACGAGCTAACTGTAAAGGCTGATTGTGGAGGCTCAGTTATGGAATGCTCATTTAGGCAAGGCAATTTTGAAAGTAAGCAGTGTAGGCTGTCTTTGGAAATGGCAGAGTTGCATTTTACACACACACACATACACACACACTCACACACACATTCCCCCCGTGCCTAGAGTATTTCACTGCATGCAATTTGGATAGAGTGTAGTGTCTGAAACAACAGAACAGAGTCTAGCCCACAGCAGGAGAACTCCCACAGGGACACTCCAGGGTACTTATGGAAATGTGCTGGCAAGCTGAGGTGTCCAGAATCAAATGATCTTAGGAGATGAAGAATGTTATCAGAGGTCAATGAATCCAACCTTTCAATCCACTGTTCTAACCCTGCTACAGTTTCTGACAGATGGCCGCCTAATACAGTACCTGTACAACAGAACTCAATATGCTAATTAGATGAATTACATTGTTCTGGTCATGAATGCATCTTTTAGATGAAAAAAAAAATCACCTCACATATATACTATTGATAGTTGCTAGCTCATCCTTCGTGGAGAACACTGGGGCTTTCTGGCCTGTCAGAGGATAGGGGTCCCCGTACTGCATCTGTTACTAAGCCTCAGTGTGTTTTCTCCCACAATCCTTCAAACTTATTTGGTTTTGTTGTCTCTTGTCTGTGAGGGCTGACTGTTCTTTGGGGAACTTGCTAGATCTGAGATGTATCATTGTTTTAAGAACAACAATGTGAATTTAGATCCCTGGGAAGCTAGTGAGCTGATGCTGTTAGGAAATGAGGAGCTTAGACCAAAGGATGACGCCTGTCATTATGGGATCCTGATTCCCTGTTGGTTGTTGGGGAGAAGGCGAGAAGCGCCTCTGGTACTTCCAACAGCAGTTTGCTCCTGACCCACATTAGGTTGGACGGGTAACTTGTCTGGGTCTGCAGGGACATCAAAATTTCATTAAAATTCTGATTCTGTGAATAATATGGAAAAGCAAAACCGTGCATATCTACCTGTCTCCAGGAGATGATTCGGGCATCTATATTAGGAAACATGGTTAGCGTTGTTTTGGCACCTGACATCAAATGGCTCCAGTCTGAATTTCCTAGCATAAAACACTAGAAACTGTCATCATGTGCACCTAAACCATCTGTTTAACTGGAGGCTCAAGGCCTACTTTCTACTTTCCTCTCTGAATTACCTTATGAGTCTTATAATCCTTTAGAAATTTTAATTATTGACAAGTTGACTCAGATGGGAGATTAGACAGGGGTCAGAATGTGGTTTATGTAAACTTTGTGGTATGTTTAGTGAACTTTTTTTTTTTCATGTTTAGTGAACTTTTGAGACAAAAATGAGCCAAGCTTTTCAATCTGTGTACACAGAGGACAAAGGTGGGATGCGGATAAAGGCTACAGAGAGGGCAGCACAGGGAATCTCCTTCCACCTAAGAGTTAGGATAGCCTATTCCTGGAGACTCAGGATTGCTCAGGATTAAGAAATCAACCACACAAGACAGAGAAGGTTGGAAATGATAGATGTAGACTCTATATTATTAATCCATCCGAGAGAAATCACACAAACAGAAAAACATCCATCTCAATGATACAGAGATTTGGGATAAACATCAAATTACGGAGTTTTTTGTTTGTTTTTGGTTTTAATTTTGTTTTTGTTTGTTTTGGTTTTTTTTTTTTTTTGCCCCCTTTTATGATTCAGGTTCACATTTCTCTAGTTTATTCTTTTAGACAGTTTAGGTTGGACCTCCAAGCAGAAACTTCAACAAGAATGGTTGATTTCTTTCCCTCTATTCTTCCTTCCCTCTCCCCTCCCTCCCTCCCTTCCTTCTGGATGTGAGGTTGCATATATCTCAGGCTGGCCACCAACTCACTAAGTGGCAGACGATGACCTTGAACTTCTGCCTTGGATCTTTCAGGCTTCACCTCCCAGATGCTGGGATTACACGTGTGCACCTGTTTTATGCAGGTGCTGGGGATCAAATCCAGGGCATGCTGGACAAGTGTTCTACTAGCTAAACTCTAATGCCCAGCCTGAGGGAAAGTGATTGGTAAGCATTTTAAGGACCAGGCCTATAACCCTGTGGTACTTTTGCTGGTCCTCAATGAGCTACACCCCAACAGTTTGAACAGCGTTTCTTTAGCATCCAGCTCTCCCTGTCTGAACAGTCTGTGTCTCGCCATCTTGCTCATGTGACATGTTAATCAATACTTTCTTGCTGTGCCAAAATACCCAAGAAAACCATCTTACTTTTTGAGCATGTTCTAGGCTCATAGTTTCTGTCCATAGTTGGTTGTTCTGTTACATGTAGTAACTCAGGAAAGCAGACCCAGCATGGTGGAAAGCTGTTCACCTCGAGGAGGCCAGGAAGCTGAGAGCAAGAGGACTTGGGGAAGGGTACGGCCTTTCCAAGCACAGGAGAGCACATCCTGGTTGATCCAATCCCTACAACCTCCTCGAAATAATATGAATCTATCCGTGATCCACTCAGTTCCCCAGATGTGCCTCTCTGAACATTGCATTAAGCACATGGATTTATTTTAGCAGCAGCGGGGGTGGAGGGCAGGATTCATGTTTAAATATAATTCCAATATAATAGGAAATCTTATCAAATATTTTTAAAAGAGTCTACACTATACTTCTTTAATTTACTTTCCAGTTCAATGAAAAACAAAAGCTTATATGTGGAAGGTAAAATTCAAAGGTTTTGGAATGTATTGAGGGTTCTTTTATGTCCCATTCTAAGTTATTCTTGCCATGCGTTCTTGTGGCTCTGGCTTTTTAAAAAGATAGTTTTATGTGTATGGGTGTTTTGCCTGTATATATGTCTGTGTACAATGTGCACAGCTGTGAGGGGGGAAGGGGGCAGAAGAGGGATTGGATCCCCTGGAACTGGAGTTACGGACTGTATGAGCCATTATATAGGTGCTTGGAATTCGAACCCTGGCTCTCTGGAAAGGCAGCCGGTGCTCTTAACTACTGAGCTGTCTCTCCGGCTGGTCACTGCTGTTTTGGCTCCAAGAAAGCTCTCTCGGTCAAAGGACTAGCTCTGAGAATATGCAAATCAGTCACCTCTGCCTCATCAAATGAGAGGTGCGGAATAGTTGAGCAAGCCAAGTAGGCACTTGAACAGAATGGACTTAATGCTCTGGCCTTCAGGCTCCTCTGTGCTTCTGGGAATGCAGGAGGTTTGAAAGAAGCCTTTCTGTAAGAAAATCAAAGAAAGGGTAGGCCAGTGGACTTGGCACTGTCCATATAAGGTCTCAGAAAATAGAAAGTGACCTAAAGATAGATTCTACATTCATTTGGTCATCATCCATTTATTTACTCAAGAAACAGACAGTGAAGTGTCAGGCATCATCTTGATGTAGAAGACACAGTGAGAACTGCACAGGATGGACAAATCCCTTCTTAAGCGGACATTTCAAGGAGCAGGGTTTGTATTTTCTAGAGGATTACACAGAAGCTACTCTTAGAAGGTGGGGGGAGGGGAAGATTACCTGACTAGTGTGGAGAGAGCACTTTGGGCGAGCTGATAGCGCTGGTGAGGAAATGACAGAGAATACAATGTGGTGTGATGGAGTGTCAAGCCCTGCGGGCACTCGGTGGCATCCTGTCCAAGCGCCTGGCAAGCTAGAAGGGCCATGGAAGGTGGGTCCTTCAGAAATGGTTTCCTTGCTTTCTTCCAGAGCCCGGGAGCATTTACTTTAATAAATAAATACGGGTGAGACCTGTGGCTGCGTTATATAGAACTTCGGAGACATCGGGTGTGAATTGGAAATAATCCCGGGACTCCATTGGAAGTCCTAGCTATCGTATAAGCTCTAATGTAAAACTGTTCTCATTACAAGCTCTTATTAAGAGCAATTAACGTCACTTTTCAGATATATGCACTTTGAGCATGTGAATCAAATTTAAGTCTTGCATTCTGCCTACAACAAACAAGATGAAATTTAAAGTAGTATTTTGCTTTTATGAAATTAAAAATGACAGGATTTCAGAGCTGTGAAGATTATGACTGTGTGTATGTAACATTAACTTGTGAAAATGAATGGAGATTGAATTGAGACCTGAAGTAGAAATATACCCTAATGGTCTTTGAAGCAGTCTAATGAGATAAACAGAGATATCAAAGACAGTGAGTGGTACATAAATACTCTGTCATTTTGCTCTCTGTATGAAAAGGAGAGAGAGAGAGAGAGAGAGAGAGAGAGAGAGAGAGAGAGAGAGAGAGAGATCGAGATCTGGAAGGAATTTACTAGGCCTGTTCTGCTTTGTGCTAATGATTTATCTGCTCCTCCTGTTGCTTATTCACCACAAAATTAATAGTCTGTACAGGACCCACCAAGTTCTACCTGACACAGAAGTAGATTGATGATTTTCTTCAGCTCATTTGTAGACCGAAGTATCATTTGTGGGGGAATAATTATCTACCAAGGGCAGATCTATCTAGGGAAGCTGAAAGGCCAGCATTCTTTCCCCTTGGCCCAGGAGGGTGCAGACTATTGCAGACCTTGCCTTCAACACTGCTGGCATGGGATGCCTCCATTTTTAGGGAGTCTATGGTTGAGATAAAGATTGGTCAGGAGCACCTGCTGCTCTTTCAGAGGACTCAAGTTCATTTCCCAGCACCCATGTCAGGTAGCTTGCAATCTTGTCTATCTACAGCTCCAAAGGAACTGGTGTGTGTGTGTGTGTGTGTGTGTGTGTGTGAGAGAGAGAGAGAGAGAGAGAGAGAGAGAGAGAGAGAGAGAGAGACTCCAGTTTCAGGGAATCCATCACCCTCTGGCCTCTGAAGGCATCTGTATTCATGTACATGGTGCACATAAACTCTTACACACACACACACACACACACACACACACACACACACACACACACGCTCTTTCCTTATGTCTCCAGACAAGTGGTATCTGGGGTGTTTTGGAGAATGTGCTACTCTGACGCTCATCTAGACATAATTTTTCTTCTTCATTTAAAATTGTGTGCAAGGGCTGTGTTAGTACGTGCATCATGAAGGAAAGACATAAGCAATTTTTTGGGGGGGAGGATGGTATTAAAATGGGATAAGTGGACATTTTGCTTGAGCACCCAATGCCTCCCCGCAAACACACTTTAAACCCTGCTTCTCTTGATGCTCATTGCTTAGGCTACCCCTGTCTCCTGGGCAGAGGAAGGAAAGGTTTGCTTACTGTGGCTGTGGCTGAAATGTATGCGTGCTCTCTCCAGTGTTCTGTTAGAGCACACACATTTATCTTGTGCAGAGGAGAGGAGAGGAGATGCATTTTATTTCCACATCAATTCTGACATTAGGCACAGTATTAAATGAGCCCCTTCTGATTAAACAACTGCTACTTCATCCTGCCCAACTCTTAATGACTCGATTTGTAGTTTCATCTTGTCCCATGGCCTGTGGAGGCTGAGCATGCCCCAGTGTGATCTTCTGTTTGAACGCATTCTGTCACCAACGCCCATGAAGGTTATCTGGAACAGGAATTAAGTTCTTGCTACTGTCATCAAGAGAAGTGACGTGTTCCATTCTTGCCTGTTTGTACGCCAGCAGTATCTTTGAAAAGTCATTTAGAAACACAAGCGTCAACGGTGCTTTAAGTGGCTTGTGTTCAACCTTTCCAGAACCACTGACATTTTCATTTACTATGTCCTGTGGATAACATTTAGCAATGGCCTTGAGGGGGAAAATGAAAACTTTTTAAAAACTTTTTTATTATTTTTTTTTTATTTTTGCCATGCCATAGAAAGCTCACATCCAATTACACCCGAGTTGCTGTGTTGTTGTTGTTGTTGTTGTTGTTTTTTTCCTCCCCCTTAGCTACTGATTTTTCTTCTTCAGAGCTGGAAAAAAGCCCTCCAAGTCCATCAGGCAGACTGCTCCTAATTGCCAGTGTTCTTGATTGCTGTGCAACATCAGCTTTTGTTAGAGGAGCATCTGAGATGACAAAGACTCCCTGTGTCACTGCTAATCATGAGGTCTCAAGGAGTGGCAACATTGATGGGATGGAGGCAGGACTCAGGGTTTTCCCAACAGGACCAAGAACAGACTCCGTTCCATCATTGTGAACACCTGCAGTGCTCCAGACTCTGGTTTTATCAGCCTGTAATGACCGACTGTCAGATTCTTATCGCAGATTGCGAATACTGGAACCTCTGCCAAGCAATCTGCCACCTCAGATCATCTGTGCCCTCGATCCTCCGATCTCCCAGCCCACCTTTCTTTTGTCTGTCTTGTCTTGAAAGTCCACTGTCTTTCTCTGAATCTAACGTGTGTGAATACCTGTGGTCTGTTTTCTTCTATGGCTTGCTGGTTTCCAAGAATGATGGCAACCAGACTTTGTTGGACTGTCTTCTCCGTATCTCACCCACTTCCAACAACAGCAACTGGTGGGATGGGAGGGATAATTGAAAACAAACCAACTGAAAGATCGGCAGATAACACAAATAGCAAATATGTCTCCTTCAAAGCAAATATTAGCTCATTATTTTGATGACAAAGATTAAGATAATTTTTAACCATGTAGATCTGCCTTAGGCTTCAAGATATTTGCTTTTATTCCAGTGTGTGTGTGTGTGTGTGTGTGTGTTTATGTACATCATGTGCACCAGTACAGGTGCCATTAGAGGCCAGAAGGTGTTGGAGCCCCTGAAACTGGAATTACAGGAGGTTGTGACAACTGAGCCTAGGTCTTCTATAAAAGAGAGCATTTACATGCTTTTAACCACTGAGCCATCCCTACAACTCGAGTTATTATATTAAAAAAAAAACCTCAAGTATTGATATTATCTATAGCTGTGCATAGCTTTTGGTAGAGTTTTCAAAAATCAAAATAAAGGCACAGTGACTAGAGAACAGACTTTATCTTCCAAAGCTGCTAAAATTGATAACGTTTGTTTGTTGGCTTGCTCGCGGGGGTTTCCCTGTGGTTAAGAGTGATTGTGGTAATTAATCTGCTTTATTGCAAATTTTAACTAAAAGGATCTAAGTGAGCTCCTTGGAGTGTGAGCTTTGGCAGGAGTGTGGCAGCCCTGTGTGCTCACAGTCCATTGCAAGGGAGCTCAGGCTGCATCTGCCTTTCCTGCAACTCAGGCCTGATCAGCTGACTGTAGCCCCAGCAATCAGGCCTCCAGGGGACGCCATCAGGGAGCACAGCAGCAGTGGAAAGAAGAAGAATAGGCCCTGTGATTTACCTCCCTCTTTCTTGAATTACAGAGGATAAAGTGAATTACTTACTGGGTGTTCCCTCCCCAGCTTGAATTTTTTTTTTTTTAATTTTGTTCATAGGTTAAAAAAGAAATCAATCAACTCTCTCCCCCCCCCCCTTCAGAATCTGAAGGATTTCTGTTTCTTTTGGTCCCTCCAAGGTTCCTGACATATTTCAGCCAGAAACAGATCCCTGAAATTCTTGAAGTGGCAAATTATGTCTGTTCAGGTGATTCGAGAAGGCTTGGTTGTCTTTATCACGCTACACTCACCTGAAAATCAGCAACGATGCTTGGCGTCTGCCTGGCGTACTTAGGATGTAGCTTTAGCAATCATAGAGTGAGTTGAGTGGGAAATCAGGACGGGGCGGGGGGTGATTCATTTGGCTGGAACCTCATTGCGCTACATTTTAAGGAACTTTAAATTCGGTGTGGGAAATGTAAGTATTTGCCTCACTCAACAGTCAATAGATACTACCCTTAGAAAAACCTATTTTTTTTTTTTTTTTAAAAAGTGGTTTCTTAGTCAAAAAATGACTGCCAAATGCTGTAGTTTCTGTGTTAACAGAGCTGCCATCTTTATCATAGCCACAGAAACTGACAAGGGCTTCTGAATTAGGATTAATTTCTTGTAGAAAGCTGCTCACCGTGATAGTTTGATTATAGTGCTTTTACGTCTGCACACTGTGGAAATGCTATTCATGAGGTTATCGAGGAAAAAAGCCTCAAAGTTTATCACTTATGGAGAAGTTATGGAGCAGGACATCAGAGCAACAATTTGGCCCTAGATAAATTTCCAGGGGCGGAGGCAGGGGGAGAAATCATGATGGTCTACTGGGGCAGCCTGAGCCACTTAGAGCTCAGGATTTGTGCCGGGCCGCTGATGACTAGGAATAGCCCATTGTGGCTCGTTTAGTACTGAGCATCTGGCATAGTGGGGAAGTTTTGCCTGGTGGTTAGAGAGTGAAAGTATTGGTAGAAGAGAGCTTAGACTCCCAAGTGCTGGAAATGAAGAAGGGCCGATGAAAGAACCAACGGGAGCACAGCAGCCACGGCTGACATGGAGGGCTCTCTGGAAAGGACTGTTATTTTCCTTCAGGTGCTTGAAACAAAAGACATGAGGGTGGCATTTACTGCTCAGCAGTTAACAGGGGAAACCCAGGCAGATGTCTGCTCGAGGAACATGGAAGCTGGGTTGTGCTGCTTTCTCAGGGGCTATGCATCTCTTTGTCTCTGGTCTCTCTTCCGCTGTCTATTTCTGTCTCTGTCTCTCTCCCTCTCTGTATCTCTCTCCTGCCTACCCTGTCCACCTTTTCCAACCTTTCTGTCCCCCCCTTTTCCTCCCCCCTTTCTCCCCTCCTCTCTCCTCTCTCTTCTGAAAGAAACTCAAATTAGTAGGAGCTAGGTAGGAAAATGCAGGGAGAATCAAAGATCCCTGGCCACCTGATTTTGTGCTGCGAAGTCCCATCAGTCACTTGCGGCTTCTCTGACTCCCCACTCCTCCGCCCTTTCCTCTCTCAAAGCTCGCTAGCTGTCTGTGCACTGGGTGAATGTTGTCATCAGCATAAACTCAAATTGGTTTTAAGTTATAAGTAGAAGGCATCATTTCGAAGGAGAAGGCCCTTTGATTTTATGTAGAAGACGTGGTGGAGGAGCTTAATCCACTCTATTTTCTGGGCTGGAGGTTGTAGGGGGGGGCAGATGACGGGTACAGTGGCATGGGCGGTTCAGTCCTTTAAAGTCATCCTTAGGTGCCACCACTGATTTAGAAAAGTGGCAGCTGTATAAATAACTCATTACCTGTTGGTCCCCTGAATAGGTCCCTGAGCACCTGATTTGGAGAACTTCAAAAGGAAATGACAGGAGAGGCCATAGAAGGGGAGAACTATGCGTGTCCTCCAAATGAGACAGTTACTGAAATGACTATGTCTGACGGGTTCTGAGCGGAGTACTCCCCCTGCCCTCTTACGCATGCACACAGATGCATATGCAGAGGCGTTTTGATTATGCTGTGGTGGAAGTGGACTGCTCTATACCAAAGGCACCAGAGTTTCATTTTGGAAGTTTGTGGCAGGTATACATTAACAAGGATGTGTTTCTTCCTAAACTATCACAAGATTCTTCTCTTAGCACCTGTCTCGTCTCATTTGCAAGTTAAAATGGCAGGCCTACCCCCATCCCCCAGAATTCTTCCATATATTTAGTTTTTTTTTTTCTTTTTCTGAAGTTGTTTTTATTTCCCAAAGGGTCAGGCACAGCAGCATTTCTTATGGGGTATGACACATTATAATTTAGGTTGTGGGTTAATTTTTTAAAAGGAAGTTAATAAAGTAGTTGATAAACATTTATGCACTCCTCTGAGTAGGTTTATTGGTTACGAATCTTTTAGTGTCAAAGAACAGAATATCCAGATAAAAATGGCTTAGCCCAAGAGGAAAAGCCATCGCTGTGCATAATAAGCAGTCTGGAAGAAGCCTGCATCCTGGCTGGTTAGTCACAGAGGTTCGGTGCTGGAAGGCCCTACAGTGCCAGCAATGGCAGCTGTGCCCTCAGCCTGCTTCCTTCCTGGACATGACTGTTCTCAGTCACGGCCTCGTACTGTATCAGTTTAAAAGCTGGGCAGGCACTACAAGAGGCTGAACCCTCTTCTTTGCTCACTTCTTACGAAATGTTCAGCAGGCTTCCCACAAGTCTCACTGGTCAGAATTATGCCCTGTGATCATTTTTTGATAATTAATTCTCATGGCATAATTAAACTCTGCATCCTGGATTGAGGGGTGGCTCACTGGCTTTCTCAGAGTCTAGCTTTGTTCGGCTAGCTGAGGACAGGTACGCATAAATGTGGAGCCTGCCACAGCGGGGGCATTGAAATGGCAGCCCCAGCCCACCTGTGGCCATTGCACGGTAGGGTTAGACTGAGGCTAGAACTTGGTTTTTTTGTTGCTAGCTCTCCTGCTTTGTCACTTCTTCCGCACCGTGCCCCTGGGAAGGCTCTGCATTTTCCTATCTGGAAACCCCCGTTGTTTTCCCTTAATCCAGAATGACCCACAGGTTGTACCGTTGTTTTCTAATAGGCTTGTTTATCGCTGCACTTTAAAAATGCAATACAAAATGTCCCCAAATTATACATTTTTGGAGACATAAATCACTCTAAGATGAGGTGGTGCAGTTGTTAAAAATCCGATATACACTAGATTGGTATGGCCAACACTCCCCAGATGTGTAGCTATTGTCTCTTTACCTTTCCCAGTAAGTGGACATTCGGCCGCCGCCAGGACAGTCTTGTGGAGATTATTACTTAGAACGAGCACACTTCCCCCACAGGCCAGGTCCTCAGATAGACCTGTTCACACCGCACTATGGCTTCATTTAATTTCTCTGTTCTGAGAGAAACAGCACTGCAATGACAATGTATTTCATTCCCGTCTCTGAACCGGCTCTGACTGTCCATCATGGCCAAGGTTCAAACTGGCCTATAGTAGGCTCGAGGAAGAAATCAGCAAGGCCTACCGTGCTATTGCTTGTATCCTTGCGTGTCCATAGAGGCACATATTCAAAATCTGAAGAACTAACCTATTCCAACTCAAAGAAGTGCTAGCTGCCTTTGAAAGGACACAACCAGAAGGGCAGCTGGGGAAGCCACTGCTTAGCGGTGCTGTGTTTGGAGGAGGGGGATGGAGGAAAGGCATATGAAGATGGGCCCTTGTCATCTCAGCAGGAATGGGTAGGACACATCACTGCAGTGCACCTTTGTATCCCCTGATGGAGTGGCCATGCTCCTCTGCGCCTCTCCTTAGGCCCCGAGAGGTCTGTTTATTTAAGTCTGATATCTGCTCGGAGCAGGAATTACGAAGCAAAAGTGAACTCTTGCAGACAGCTGAGCTAGCAGGATTTTTTAGCACAGAGAAGCCCGAGAAGATGCGGTAGAGCCACAAGGTGCGTGGGTGGGCACATATTTGGACCACCGGAATGCATGCCAACTTGTAAGTCTGAGGGGGTGGGGGAATGTATGGATATTGAATATGCACACAGGGGGAAAGAGATTAAAGGCTGCAGGAAGACCAGGAGAGAGGCCAGGAGGAACAAGTGTTTACTGAATCCCTGGGAAGCCATCTCTATAGGATCTTCCTTCCTGAGCAATCCTTCAAGAAGAGTCACCGTTTTCAAATGCAATCTCCTTGTATCTGTCTTTTCACTAAAAGACTCTGATCAGTTCTCCCTGAGTTTAAACATATTATTTCCAAAGAAACCCACCATCCCATCATAGATACATACTTAAGCAATAACTTGTATTTTATCCAGAGCAGCATTCTTCATTACAACCAAGGGTGGGAGCAACCCAAGTGCTCATCGCCAGCTAAGTAAATGTCACAAGCTCACATATCAGACCATTATTCCGAGATTCAAAGGGGAGGGGGGAGTAGGGACTGAAATACTGGCACATGGCTACAACCTGATGGACTTGGTAAACTTTATGCTCAGTGAGTGAAGCCAAGATACAGGGCCATGCACTGCAGGGTTCCTTAAGAAATAAGGAAAACCCACAGAGACAGAAAACAGAGACAGGCGGGGAAGTGATCGCTTACTGGGTGTGGGATTTTTCTTTCGGGTTTATGAAAATGTTCTTGATATAGTAGGAGACTGCCTAATGTACTGTTAGTAAAATGCACAATCTTGTACAATGGCGAACAGCAGCATCAAGAGCCCCCCCCTAAACTGGTGATTTCCTATTACCCAGAGCTTCTCAGGTCTGAACCTCTTAGCAGGGCCTACACGAGCTCTTAACCATGAGGCTCCAGCCACCTTTCTGACTTCACTCCCTGCACTTCTCCATGAAAACCAGGGTCAGGCTAGGCTACACAGTGCTGTCCTCACACACATACCCTTTGGCTCCTTGTGGTCTTTTTGTTTTTCTCTGCCTGAAATCCCACTCTGTCTCTTGCATCTGGACAATGGCTGTCTTTTTCTTGCCATTATATTGTCTTTTTTTTTTTTTTTTTCCAACTCTATCCTTAGCTCTGCTTTCATTCCCATTAGAATGAGTTTGAGCTTTTATTAATAAATTTTGTTCTTTGACAGTTTCATACGTGCATATGACACATGCTAGTTCCTACCCTATAAAGTTCTCTGACTTCTCCCCCATCCCTCTTAGCCCCCTCTTTCCTTACAAATTTATTTTCCTTGTTCACTGCTTTTTGTTTTGCCTAGTGTCCCACAGAGTTTAACTAGGGCCATCTGTGTGACCAGGGGTTTGTAACTATTTATTACAGCCTGGTGGGCTCACACTGAATACTATGCTCCCCCTTCTCCCAGAATCTGTTAGCTTCCAGCAGATCAGCAATAAGTGGCAGGGATCCATGAGCCCCTTCCCAGTCGGTAGCTGACTGTTAGGATTTTTTTTGTGTGAGCCCAGTGACACTGGAGCAGCTGCTCTGAGTTTATGAGTACCATAGCTGTGTTGGACATTCTCCAAGACTTCTCCCAGTTGGTCCTCATGAGCCTTATGAGGGTGAGTAAATGTCCTCCAGCATCCTTGACTCTCAGAATCTTCTGTAGCCAGGGGTCTCTACATTCACTCTGTTCAGTGCAATGAGAGGCCTCTCTGAGTAAGGCTTAGAGTAGCCTTCATCTGTAGGAAGTAGTTTGATGCTATGTAAATTCGGCAGTATTAGGTTCCCCTTTCTCAGGGGCCTCCTTAGTCATGGGTTTTCATACAGGTTTACAATGTTAGATAAAGATATCCTTTGGAGAAGCAGGCATCAAAATAGAATCGAGGAAGACTTGGTTACCTCCATAACAATTGTGCCACTATTGTACTGAATTCACAACCGGATAAGATGGTTGGTACCTTAAACCCCCAGTGGCCTGCATAACACCGCTGGACACTAGCCATGAGGGAAGAAGCTTCCAACTCAGTTTCAGCTTGGTTTTTCTATACCTTGAGTCTAACCTGTGCAATATCTTCAGCAATGGGGTCTTATCAAAAAAGTTCTAGTGGGTAACCAAGAAGAATAGTATGAACCTGGATTGTTTTGGGGGCTTCTGAGTTCTTCTTGACCAACAATTCCTACAGAGCTGTTTGATATCAGGCACTGGGGCTTTTGTTTAGCAACCCATTACTTCTAGGACTCATAGTGTCTAGCCTTGTGGGTATCTACAGGTTACCATATAGTAGGTTTCTGAGTGATTTATTATATGCTTAGTTTATTTTGGTCACTACCACCACACCAGCCTCCTGCCCTGACATTCCTCTCCCTGTTTGATCTTTTACATCAAAATGATTTTTTTTAACATTATTCTATGTTTACCCACAATTTTGCTATCCAAGGTCAATTGTGGTCCAACATAATTAAATGGAAAGTCCTGGAAACAAATAGTTTGTAAATTTAGATTATACAGTATTCTGAGTGATATGATGAAATCTTGTACCCTTCTGCTCTATAATGCCCAGGAATTGAGAATCTTCCCTTGATCAGTGTGACTATCTGGTATATGCTGCTGGCCCGCCAGTGACCCAGTGAACTAGTAACTAACCACAGTATTATCAAACCTGTCATAATATCTCAGTATTTGTGTTCAGGTGATCTTTATTTCATGGAATAATACCCCAAAGTGCAAAAGTGGTGATACTGGTACTTTTTATTATAGCATATAGTGGTTATATACTTTATCATTGTTATATATAGAAAAAGCATTATGTATATTGGAAGTTTGGTTCTAACTACACTTTCTGGTAACCACTGGAGGCTTGGGGGCATACATTTCTTGAATAAAAAGGAATAACTATTGACCAGGACCCTTCTGTGTTATCTGTGCCTCATTATAGCAATGTCTACCGTGTACCATGCCTTTCCTTGCCCATTCTTTCTCTGTATCTTGAAATGAAGAACTGATGCCAGCTAGCCTATTATTTGGACCATGCAGGTCTTCCCATTGATTGACTGCTCAAAACAACCATGTTGGGTGGATTCAAATCACAGCCAGACCTCATTCATTCTCTCATCAGCTCCCTAAGGTTTTATTTCAAGCACAGAAAGGGGGTAATTGTTCTATTTTCAGAGACTGAGGATTAATTAGACTAAGACACTAATAAATAAGCAATACTTGGCATTTGAAAAGCATTCCTCATAGTAGAAAACAGAGAAACCACAAAAGCTAGCATTCGTGGTACTCTTTTCTTTTCCATGTCATTCAAAGTATAGGTGTAACATTAACAGAGAGCTCCTTTAGGGGTTTTCACCCCAAATGCCCCCAATCCTTAAGTGAATGACTATGAGACTACTTGGGTTGGAAGTTCCTACCTCCAGGAATTGGTTCTTTGTCCTTTCATGAGGATAAATCAGGTGGTTTTCAAATCACAGGAATACAATACAGTGCTATTGTTTTGTCAAGTTCATTCTATGCATAACCTCACACACTGGGTTTATTAAATGTTCCTTTTTCAATAAAATTATTGCAAGTCCAGTTATATGCTTCCCATGGCCAGAAAGCAGGTTGGCAGGAGAGAGTTTCTGGGGCCTCCTGGTTTGTGTCCTTCCCTGCTCATTCACCCAACTGTCTGCCACTGTCCGGCTTGTTCCTAGGAAAGCTTCTAGGGAGAATCACGTGAGATGGAAGGCTTTCCTCCGGCCCCTTCAAGAGATGAGGAGGGCTTTGCTGGGATTCTGAGGAGACCTCTCAACACGTTTACTTTACAGCCTATTGAAGTGACAGGCGTCAGGAGAGTTGGGGTCTTATTGCACTGTGTTCTTAACTGGCTGTGTGACCTTGGGCAAGTCATCGCACCTTCAGATCTCAGCGCATTTGTAGACAGAGAGCTTAGTTGTGAGTAGAGCATTTTTGGGTCTCTTTCAGGGTTTACTGCTTTGGTGCTAGGATGCCTATCAGCTTAATTACCTTAGCAAAGTGCTGGACCATGAAAAGGTCCGCTCTCTCCAGGAGCAGGTGTCAGGACCAGCCAGGTGAAAGGCCTGTCCCTCGTTTCAGATTGTTCACCCACACCGTTTTGTGTTGCTCTTTTGAGTGTGACACAAAATGCTTTCTTTTTTGCTAATTTTCTCTTTTTTTTTCTGCTTCACAATGAAACAGAAAGAGAAATAAGAATTTCCCCGTACTATTCCGGCATTTGTATTTTGTGATCACAGTGTTTGTCACTGGGTTGGAAGAATTCAGTTGTCACTTTTCTTCTCTGCAGATGAGTTCACAGGAGATGGGGTCGGTAAGATGGATCTCCTTTTAGGAGATAGAATTTGAGTGTATAATTCGATGGGGAATATACTTTAGACATTTTTCATAGTGTATCCAATTTAAATTTTGCCTTACCAGTTCATTTTAAAGATCTCTGAAAAACTTTTGAAAAAAATTTGATGAAAGGAAGAAATCTACTTTAGGGAAATTACTACTACAGGGAAAGTTCTAGGTTGCTTCTTTCTGTGCTTCACGAGGGCATTTTATTTGCATAATCCATGATTATGCCTCATTTAGCTCAAAAGTTTTATTGGCCCACTTTCTAAATCTAATAGTTAATGTGTTAAATACCTGGACATTATATTTGATAGACTTTAATTCACATTATGAATCTTTTTTTTTTTTTTTTTTTTTTTTGAGACAGGGTTTCTCTGGGTAGCCCTGGCTGTCCTAGAACTCACTCTGTAGACCAGGTTGTCCTCGAACTCAGAAATCCACCTGCCTCTGCCTCCCAAGTGCTGGGATTAAAGTCGTGCGCCACCACCGCCCAGCCTACATTATGAATCTTTACTGTTCGTTTCAATTTCTTCCTTTCTCCTTTGAATGATATTTCTACATAGTTTGCTGAATATTGCAATTGGCATAATAGCTAATTTCACTGAAAGTCCTACCTAGAAAACTTGAACATGACACCCCTTTTCTCAAACTCCAGCGTCTTCCTTTGTGCTGAGGGAAGGCGCACCGAACAACAGCAGGCCTACTTTAGTTAGCATCCGCAGCCCTTAAAACTGCTGATCTGCAACTAATTCTCAGACACTTGTTGGGACTGTTCTGTGTGCTTGTTCTTAAATCTTTCCATACCAAGCAGATAAAAGATGGACAAATCAATACTCGAGAGTAGCTGCATCAGGGTCTGGCTGGTTGTCATTGAGAGGCACTGTGAGACTTCCAGTAGACACACTGCATAAGGTCCACTCCCAGTAGTCACACTGTGTGGGGTAAGCATTCTGCCTTACCTTTGTCCTGTTGCAAAGCATTGTTTGTGGTCATTTGAAAAAAAAAATCTCACTTACAGGATTATTTAAGTCAAGACAGATTAATCTGTCCAAAACAAGTTAACCAAACTACACCCAAAGGTGGTGGGAAGACAGTTAGAGAGATTCACATGGGAGGATGAAGGCATGAACCATGTAGCTTGGTCTTCACGTTGCTTTAAATTTCTCAATGGGTTCCTGGGGATTTTTTTCACTCTGCTGGGATGTTTGTTTCCTTGAAGGCAAGAAGCTTATAAAATCCATGAATGATAACGAAGGAGGTAACTTAGTCTGCAATGATCAGGCGATGAGAACCGCATTGCTGGTGGAATAGAAATGGTGCCCTGATCCGCACAGCACCTCCTTGTCACACAATTCAAAGGAGTTTTATGAAGAGAGGGAAGAAACACTTCCTCTGACTAAGCATGTGCTCTTGGGAGAATCATGGGGAGCTGCTGGCAGTGACTGTTGCTGTACCATGGAGAACACATAGGTGGGGGAACACTGACAAGTAGACACCGCACCCTGGTCCTGGGTCATCGACCAATCATTTAAAGTGTTCCTTTAAAGTCTCCTTACGCTGAAGGCTCAAGTGTCATACTTTCCAAGCATTTTCAAACTTTTACATTCTATGATTTATTCACAGCACCAGGAAGTCAAGGGTGAGCTCCCTAAGTCCCTCAAACGTACCTCTGTGCGTCAGCGTTAGTTTCATCTAAGCAGAAGGATGAATCGACTCAGCATGTTGCGCCTTCTGAAACGAGAGCACTAAATCTAAATTCTGCATGACTCAAGGTTATCATATGATGTGACGCACTATCTAAGTGTCCCCAAAGAAATGTGGGGCTGTTTAAGAGTGATGATGTGATGCGCCTTTAGATTTGGCGCCATAGTCCGCTTTAAAAAAAATTATTGTGCTTGTTCCAATTATTATTATTTTATGTTTTGTGTTTGATGCTTTGATGCATATAATCTGATTTCTATTGTCTGTTTCTGGCTATCCATCTTTATACTCCACTTTACTGTTTCTAATGGTCAAGGAACAGTGGCCGTAGAAGTAGTAGCCGACATTACGTCTGACGCTAGGGATTGTGGGCCTAGGGGACAGTTCCAAAGCTACTTCTTTGAGTGAAGATGTACAGGGCTCATTGCCATTGCCTGAAGCTTTGGGGGTTATTTTTCTATGTCACAATAAGTATTGAGTACAGTGTCAAGGCATATGTTACCCTCTGTTTAAGAATGATGTGAGCTTTGTGGCTTTCCTTTAAAGAAAGTGAAGATGAGAGCAAGCAAAGTCCAAGGGATTGTGGGAGGGCTGAGGGATACAAAGGGCAGACCCAGAGAGTCTGTTAGAGTGTCCAGATGATTGACAGGCATGAGGAGATGTCATCTGTGGGCCATCCCACACAGTCACCCTGGTTACAGCCTTGCTTGCTCATCCTCACATTGGTAAGGTAACATAGAAGAGGGGGCTGGGTAGCTCCAGAGGTTGGGGGTGTGTGTGTAGCTCTTCCAGATCCTTGTTCTGTGGATTCCCCGAGGCTCCATGCAATTGATTAATAAAATTTAAAATTGGTTATTCACTTTTTGTGTATTTACAAATAAAAGCCACTTTATTTGCTTGCAAACTACCGTCTGTCCATTTTAGAATAAAGCTGGCTGCTGACTAATCCACGGTTGTTTAATCTGCAGGGTTGGAAATTTTTGGAATCCTTCTACCTTCTCCATATTCTCCTCTCTCTCTCTCTCTCTCTCTCTCTCTCTCTCTCTCACACACACACACACACACACACACACACACACACACACACACACACAGTCTCATCTCACCCATCCAACAAGAAAGCCGAGAGTGTTATTTTGGGGATGTGGAAGCCACATTAAACATACCATTGGGTTTCTCTAAGCTTTTCTGAAAATTTTAAAGAAAAAAATAGATTCACTCTTCTGCAGAGCTTTCTTTTTATTTGATGGGTGTCCATACCTGAGGAAAAAGCATGCCTTTCAGTTAGACATTGTGCTTTCTGGGACAACACAGTTTCCCAGGGGAAGGGAGCTCATTAAAAGTTGAGCATTGGAGCCTGGGTCATCTAGGCCAGTGGTTCATAACCTGTAGGTTGTGACTCTTTGGGGTCAAAAAATCCTTTTACAGGGGTCATCTAAGACCATTGGAAGACACAGATGTTTACATAATGATTCAGAGCAAAATTACAGTTATGAAGTAGCAATGAAAATAATACGATTGTTGGGGGTCACCACAACATGAGGAACTGCAGTAAAGGGTCGCAGCATTTGGAGGTTAGGAACCACTGCTCTAGTGGTATCTGTGGATGTAGGTTCATCTACCATGTGTTTTTTGTAGCTCATGAAGGAGATGGAGTTTTTGGGAGAGCTGTGAAGAGACTAGCCATCTGAGAGCTAGAGCCCTCCATGCTGCTGGTGCTGGTATTGTAGCTAAGCATGTCAGAACCCGGCATCCTCTCATTCAATACAATGTGGATGATTGTGAATATAGGGTAAAGGCAACTTCTACAGCTGATCTCCTCAAAATGGAAAAAACAATACCTTTGGGTTGGAGAAATGGTTCAGTAGGTAAAGAGCTTGCCTAGAATGTATAGTATGCATTTGTATTTCTAGTGCCGGAGAGGCAGAGGCAGAGGCAGGAGGGTGGTGCCTAGAGCTTGCTGATTTCCAGACTCAGTTAAACTGTCTCAAAAAGAGTGGCTGAGTAAAACATTCCTGATCAACCTCTGGCCTCCATATACATGCCCATGTGTGTGTACACATAGGTCATTACACACACACACACACACACACACACACACACACACACACACAGAAAAGGAAGCATAAATACCTCCTTAATTAAACAGGAAACTCTGGAATTGTAATCCATGTAGCAACGTAGCCTGCCTTGTTTATTCTAAGGCTTGAGATTGACTCCTTCTGTATTGATTCTGCCTGATAATCATGCAGTCTATCGGGCTGTTTCTAATTATTTTGGCTATCTTAATTATTGGATTGTGCATGATCTGTTTTGTTCAAATAATTTCTCAAGAAGAAGAAGAAGAAGAAGAAGAAGAAGAAGAAGAAGAAGAAGAAGAAGAAGAAGAAGAAGAAGAAGAAGAGGAGGAGGAGGGGGAGGNGAAGAAGAAGAAGAAGAAGAAGAAGAAGAAGAAGAAGAAGAAGAAGAAGAAGAAGAAGAAGAAGAAGAAGAAGAAGAAGAAGAAGAAGAAGCAGCAGCTGAGGAGTGCGGGCATCTACCTAATGCCTGTCTGCCTTTGCCTCCAGCCTTTTGTGTCATGTTAAATGAATCATTTGGCTCCCCACTTTTCATTTTTCTCTCTATGAGCAAGAAAGAGGATAACATTTATCCTGTAGCTCACCATTTAGGGTAATTAAGTATGGGGTGCTAGCAAAACGAACGGATGCTATCAGTCTGATAGGATCATCTGGACTGATTTCATGTACTTTGGGTTTTTCTTCTTATTTAAATTCATAAGTATATATTCAGCATAGAAATTGCAAAAAAAAAAACTATATAAAGAAGGAAACAAAAATCATCTATAATCCCTAATTTAGTTATACAAATCTGTTAAAGGATTTGTTTTAATCCAGTCTTCTTGAGCATATATACACACATATTGGAAATAATATGAAGTACACTGTCTCACATCTGCCGTGAGTCACAAGGATTGTACAGTTCTAATCGTTTTTTTTTTTTAATATCTGTGTAGTATTTTAGTGTGTGGATGCAGAGCTACTGAGCTAGCTCATCTTTCTGACTCCCTATCTCCTCCTCGTATCTTTTCCGACAACTTGTCAGTTCTCTTAAATAAATGTGATGTATCTATCACTGTGAATCTTGACTCCTCTGTGGCTCCTGCTAAGCTTGGAGGAGGTCAGTCTGTGCTGGGGAAAATTCTTCAGTCTGGTCTCCAAGATGCTCTTTCCTGTGCTATCATTTCCCATCACTGCCCCCTCACACTCCAGCTGTTCTGAGCCCCATTCACAGTCCCTATAAACGCCTCCTCGTCCTCCCTCTGACCTTTGTGGGTTTTCTTCTCTCTGGAATGTTCCTTCCTTCTGCCACCTGCCTGACTCCTGATGACATCCAGCACCCCCACCCCCACCCCCACCCCATCCCCCACACACTGGAAACTTCTGCTGGCAGGTCTCTGGTGGCCTGTTTGTATCTCTATCACTTAAGTCACTGCTGACCTTCCCCAATCCATTCTCCATGCCAGGGTAGAGTGAAATGGCTTTAGCTTGTTTGATATGTATATATATATATATATATATATATATATATATTTATATATATATATATATATAAATTCTGGTCATGTTTTCCAGCTCACCGACTGAGTCTGGACATCAGACTCTCCCCAGCTCAGTGTCCTTCTTTCTCTTCACTTCAGACCTGCAGGCCTTCCTGTCCCAGGCCTGAGAACCCTTGAGCTCCTGCTGTTCAAGGTTAACTCTGCCATCCTGGGAGCCTCCTTCTTCTCTTACAGCCTCTCCAGTTCCCTCCCAACTCAGATACCCTGTTCTCTGAGCCCAGAGCTCTGCATACTTCTCCTTTATGCCAGAGCCGTGGTTCTCAACCTTCCTAATGCTGTGACCTTTTATCACAGTTCCTCTTGCTGTGGTGAGCCCCAATTATCTTCATTGCTACTTCATAACCGTAATGTGGCTACTTTTATGAATTGTCATGTGAGTATCTGATATGCAAGCTGTCTGATGTGTGACCCCTGCGAGAAGGTGGAGAGCCACTGTGCTGGAGGCATCATTTTTACATCTCTTCATCCTATTATTTCAAAAATGCCGGTGCTCTTCATTAGACCCCTAACTCTTCAAGGGAGAGCATGTGCTTTTTCACACTCAGTTTGTATGTAGAGTTGGGACTTGGGGTTCCGGGAGGGTGAAATCACCTGGTCCATAGCTTAGGTTAGCAAGTGCTTCACCAAGGCTGCATAAGACTAGTTAAATTAGATTAGACAAAATGGATATAGACAAGAAGCTTCCATTAAAGATGATTATGAATATGAAGTGCCTAGAGTCTTAGAGACCTTCAGATTATCAGTCCTTTTATGATTAAGGTTCAGAATTATTTTTCTGCATGTCCTAAAGTGAGCATTTTATAGAACTACCTTCCACTGTTTACCCCGTGGACATCCAGAATAGGGCAATGTGGGAACGGAGCACACAAGTCCAGGTTCTGCTTTGACAAATGACAGTCTTCCTGATATGCACTTTGTAGAGCCAAAGTTGGTTTGTCTGCCTGCAGCAAACATTGGCAGCTGACCAGTTCACTGTGGGCTTAGCTCTATCCTCCCCCCCCCCTTTTTTAAGTTGAGATCCCTTGTGGCTCAGGCTGGCCTTGAACTTGCTACGTAGAAAACGATGGCCTTGAATTTCTGAACCTCCTACCTTCACCTCCAAATGCTAGGATTACACATGAGTACTGCCACATTCTGTTTATGCAGTGCCGGGGATTGAACCCAGGGCCTTGTGCATGCTAGACAAGCAATCTACCCACTTGAGCTATATCGCCAGCCCCACCGTGGGTCTTAAATGAGCTAGGTACCAAGAGCTGCAGCCTGGAGCTTGAAGCACCCACAGAAACTGATGTCACCTCTGCACACTTGCATCTTGACAATGGGTTGTGCTCCCAGAAACCTATAGAATCAGCTAAAGCTCTGCCCACCCCAGGGTGGATACTACACAGATGTACAGCCACTGGCCAGCATGCCTCTGAGCACTGTGTTAAATCTCAGCAGGAGGTCATCTGATGCTCAGACTGGAAAACTCAGCTACTTCTGAGCCCCAAGGGAGAAACAGAGGCAAGAGCTTCACTCCTAGCACTGGGCTCCTCTTGACAGGTAGGAGTCACTAGGCCTGTGGGATGCCCTAGAACACTGGCCGTCCAGCCCCAGGCTTTGAAAAACAAACAGATTCAAATCAGAAATCATCTGGTAACAGAATACTCCATAAAGGATGTTGCCAGAGAGATTTGAAGGGAAAAAAAAAGTCCTTAGAATTTTCTTAAATTAGGTTTTTCTTTTAATTACCTACTTATCCTTCAGAAACTTGGAGCGCTCCCATTCCTTATCAACATATTCCTTGTCAATTATGCACAGGCTCAGGCTTATGGTGCCGAGGGTGATGCTTAAGTACGGAGGCAGCTGGAAATGCCTCCCCCTGGGTGGAGGGGTTGAGAAGAATGCTGATGTGCTGAGCAGACGGGCTGGGGAGGAGAGCCAAGGAGCCAGGCGCCTGGGGGCAGGGAGCCAAGCTGATGGGGCTGGAGCCCAGGCTAGAGAGTGTGTGAGAGTGGGGGGGGGGGGGGGGGGGGGGGGGGGGCAAGAGCCATGGAGG
>NC_034607.1:46835034-46841092 GCF_900095145.1 Mus pahari
CCCACCCAAAACTCGGGGGGGGAGTTGGGGGGGAGGGGGGCAGAGCCATTGATGACAGGGAGGATGGGGGAGGGGCTGGGTGCTAACCTTTTGACTTTTGTGATTCAGATGAACTGTATTTCCTGGCTGGTTCTTAATATCTTTTCCTTCAAATAGCTAATGTAAGGATGCTAGGCAAAACTGCTTATTGGTACATTTTTCCCCCTTGCTTGATTGGCTACATCATGTTGCTTGATGGAAGATTAATGCTGGAAACATTGTATGGGCACGCTCTGATGAGATGTGGGGGGAAGGCAGTGGTGTGTGTGTGTGTATGTCTGTGTGTGCGCGCACGTGCCAGTGTGACTATGAGATGCAATGTGTAGGGTGAGGTACCGGTCCACAATATTTCCCATGTCCTCTCTTTGTCCTTGATTAGGCGATGTGTATGCCTTTGTTGGGACTAGATGTGATAGGGACAGGTGGTAAACACAAAGGAAATTGCAGCTCCCCTTCATGCCCGCATTGGGCCTGAGCCACAAGTTCAGTTAGGCTCATGCATTTGGCTGTTTGGATTGTTGGAACTGTGTGGATAGGTGAGGAGAGTATGGAATGAGAATCCAGTTTGCTAGTGTACAGGCTGTGGGATAGGTTTTCTACCCCCATGCAAACAGAGATCCCCATATGGAAATTTTAGCTTCACTTGACCAAACTGTGAGGTTAGAATACTCTGCTCCCGCACCCCACCCCCTCACTCTGATGAGTTTGTGCGCAGCATCCGGCTCTCTGGCTCTCTGGAGTTACCTCCCTAGAAGTCCTTCCCCTCATCCACTTCCCACATCTCTTCCCTTCCTGGTTGTTTCTGCGTCTCTCGTTTTCATTTGGCTCAGGCCCAGTCAGGTGCTCCGCCTTCCGGGAGAGATGTCTTTGCATGGTGGTTTCAATGAATTCTTTTTACTCTCTGCTTTGGCTTGGAGGAGGAGAGCCCCCGTCCTGTCAGCGTGTAGCAAAATGGGATGGGGAGTGTAGACAGATACGATCAAAGCCTCGGTGCAGGCCTGCCCGCTCTGCCCTTGTCCACTTAGAAGAATTAGCTGGGCAAGATGAGGTGCGATCACTGTGATTCTTTCTGGTCAGGTCTGCTCAGATAGCCAAGAGGAGGCTGATGAAAGGGATTGCTTGCTATTCTGAGTCTTCACTTGATCGTCACGGAAAGGCTAACTTTAGGGAGTCAGTAGGCAGGGCTGTTTAACTTCTCCAAGTCTCAGTGTCTTCCTTAAAACAGAGGTAATAAGAGAGCCAGCCACAAGGGGATTGGAGTAAAACTGTATGCATGGAGCTTGCCGTAAAGGAAGCCCCCAGAAAATTCTAACCATTGCTGTTTGGGCCGCCATAAGAGGCCCTCCTTAGTGCCCCAGACTTTATCTCTTTACTCCGAGAGGGGTAGACTGACAGCCACAGGGAAGTAACAGGGCTTGTGAGAGGGAGCTCTGAGCAGAGCATGTCATGCTCTGGAATGAGTAAGCCTGGTTACCGGTTCCCTATACTCTTGCAACCAGCGTCCTGGTGGGCTCAGAAGTGGGCTTATCTGGCAGCAGGCTGATCTAGTGGCTTCCAGACATGTGCAGAGTTGTTCGGAAGAAACACAACACATAGGAAGTAGTGACGAGAGCAGCCAGAGCCAGAGGGTCATATCTCTGATGGCCACTTCCTGCTGCTGCCGCTGATGGCTTCAGGGTTCGGCTTCTTCCAGCAGGCTCTTGCCGTTGAAGGTAAGAAATCCAGCCTTGCCTTGTGCTGAAGGATCCCTGGTAAGCTAGTATTATCTCTTGGCTTCTGTTCTTCTGCTGTCTGTAAGGCGATCTATCTACGAGAGAGTTGGCTGAAGAGGTAAAAAGTTCAAGTATTAGTTTTATACTTAACTATTGCTTAGAAAAAGTTGAAAATATTGTTTGAAATCAATGCGTATGCGATTTTTTAAAAATTGATTTCAACAATCCATTAAAACCCAAGAGTACACTTCTGTCGATTACAAAACCAGCTATACAATAAACCCTCTCTTTAAAAATAGTTTAATGGACTCCTAATACATATTTATAGGGCACAGTGTGACATTTCAGCACAGACATACAATGTGTGCTAATCAATACTGAGCAATCACTTCCTCGTGTTAGGGACATTCACAGTCCTCTCCATTAGCTACTTTAAAAATAATTAATTGTTGTTAACCATGGTTATCCTACTGTGTGCTAGAATATTTGAAGGTATTCCTTCTCCCCACACTGAGGATTATGCTTGCTCCACCTTGTTCTCCTGCACATCCTTTGAGAAGTGTGTGTGTGTGTGTGTGTGTGTGTGTGTGTGTGTATACATGCACATGTGGATTGACCAGAGGTCAATTTCAGGGGTCTTGTTCTCCACATTATTCTTTGAGATAGGGTCTCTCACGGAACCTGGAGTGTAATGATTGGCTAGACTGGCTAGCTCTTCAGACACTGGGAACCTCATCTCTGCCTCCCAGCCATGGGATGACCACTGTGCATGGCCAAGCCTGCTTTTGTTGTTTGTTTGTTTGTTGTGCATTCTGGGGACTGAACCCAGGTCCTTGTGTTTTCTTGAGCAGTACTTTACCTACTGAGCTCTTTCTTATCCCTATTTGAAAGACTTTCTTTGAAGGCCAGCTTTAAGTGGACTCCTAGTTTCCATGTATCTTGGTGTGTCTGTGATGCAAGCATCATAAATCTAGTAGTCCATCTGGTGGTGAAAGGGACAAGAGAACATTGTCCACTGTAGCAAATATTCATAAATAATTTTTATAATGTGAATAGAGTGATTGTCCTTGACTGCATTTCCATAAATCGGCCATACCGAGTGTCTTTTCCTAATCTCCATAAACAGTAGTAATTAGTCAATTTGGCTTGATCCAGGGTTTATTCTATAAAGCAAGCAAACTTCAAAAAATATAGGTCAATTAGAAAGAAGCTGCCTAGACACATGGAGAGGAACAGCAGCCTACAGTTTCAGGATGCCTTTCTGTAGAACACTGCCAACTGGTCTACCACAGGTAGCCTTTTCTAAGTGGTTCTTCTCTGCATATGTGGGAGATTGCTAAAGCCATGAGGTTTATCACTCACCCTGAGGTGGGAATTCTTGTTCTCCTACTGGCTCTTTCTCTACCTCCCCCATTCCTGGTTCCAGCTTAGTTTCACTTCATTAACTTTTAGTCTTTGTGGTACCATATTCTAGAGTCAGGAAGTAAAGGGCACGGGCAAAATAAATATTTGTTGAATTAATGAGTACGTGACAGAGTGAAGAAAATGTGGTGTAATGATTAACTTCTGAATACCAGTGGTTATGATTGACGTAGGAGCAGAAAGGAGGATGGTGATTTTTCACGGGGATATGAGAGGGGTGGGTAGGAAAGTTTTGTTTAATAAGGAGAACTTCAATTTGTAAGCCGAGGAGGGTATGGTGGGAATGACCGCAGGGCAACATGAATGTTCTCAGCACCAGTGAATGGTGTATATTTAAAAGTCATCAAGACAGAGTAGCATCAGCGAGATGGCCGAATCAGAGATTCCCGCCACTCACAGTAAGTCATGGCCACAAATACCTTTGTTGTAAACCAGAAGACCAGCCTCCTGATGGAGGAAGAGGCATTTCTCTAGGGAAATAAATTGGAGTTAGCAAAGGCCTGAGTTTGTGCACTTTAAAAATGGTCAACCACCCTAGGAGATTAACCTTAAGAGGAAAATCAGTAGAAGGACCAGAGGATTCCACAGGAAGGTCTGAAGGATTTTGGAGTCTGTTGGTGGTGACGACCATTCTCTGAAGCCAATCGGTAGAGGTAAAGAGGGGGCAGGCACTGGATATACAAGAAAAAATGTAAATGCAATGCTGTAAAAGGAACCAAATAAATATCCAGGGGCTACTCCCAGTTGGATGGAGATTGCTAAGTTACCTGACAAAAAATTCACATAAGCATCACAATGAAGCGCCATAGAACAAATGCTGTCCCGAACGATGAGCTTAACGAGGTCGCAAAGCACAGAAAGAGCCAAACTCTGGAGCTGAATAACATGATGACAGAACACAGGCACACATGCAGGCAAGACAACCACACGCATACAACAATAATACTAACAAAATGTTTAAAGGCAACAGGGAAGTTCCGTAGACAGCTCCCTCTGTAGTTGGGTCATTCACAAGAATGTGGTCAGTTCATAAGCATGCATGCCATTTGAATTCCAGTCTGGGGAACATAAATAAAAGGGGAGGGGTGGGAAGTAGAGGACATGATTATGGTACAAGGAGTTCCATCAAACAGAACAACATTTGCACCATAAAATCCCAGGAAAGCAAACAGAAAGGAAGAGAAACCTTATTTCAAGAAACAATGACAGGGTCATTTCCCAGGTTCAATTCCCAGCACCCACATGGTGGCACACAATTATCTGTAACTCTAGTTCTAGGAAATCTGATGCCCTCTTCTGGCCCCTTTGCAGGCACCAGGCACACATGTGGTGCACAGGCATACATGCAGGCAAGACAACCCTACACATAAAGTAACAATAAGAAAATGTGTAAAAGAGTTAATGATGGGAGACTCCCCAAATTTGGGGCTAGGAAGATTGATCAATGGTTAGGAACACATACTATGCTCACAGAGGCCCAAGTTGTGTACCCAGCCTCTAAGTCAGGGGACCACCCTCTCTTTCACATTCAAATGCGCATGCCCTACTTCTATCAGATAAAATAATCTTTAATGGAAAAAAAATCACAAAAAATAAAAAGGTTACTGACTGATGATAGAAGAGTTAGTTTAGCAAGAGGACCTAACAATTAAAAATGCTCTCTCTCTCTCTCTCTCTCTCTCTCTCTCTCTCTCTCTCTCTCTCTGGCACACACACAGGCATGCACACATACACATGTGCCGAATATTGGAGTGTCTGACTATAGAAAGCAAATGTCAATAGCACTGAAGGAAGGAATAGGTAGCCATTCAGTGATAGTAGGCGACTTGCATGCAGCACTTTCAACAGAGAGCAGATCACTTAGACAGAAAAATCAATGAGGCAGCAGCAGATTTGAACAACACTGTAGACCAAATGGACCTAACGGACAGATATGGACCTTGTAATCCTAGGGCAGCAGACTCTGGCATTCTTCCCTTCCCCCGGGAGGCGTGGGAGACGTGCTTCAGACCAGATGATGTGATCAACTACAAAACAGGTCCTAGGAAAAAGTTGTGATGATCGCATCCTCCGTAACTACAATACTATGAAATGAGACATCCATAGTGGAGGGAAAATGGAAAAATTATCCCCCAAAATGTTTTAGAATAGAAAATCAATATATAAAAAACTATTGCATTTCTTTATGCCACAACTCAACCATTTATAACAGAAAAGAAAAAAAAGAGAAACGATCCCATTTACAATTGCGTTAGAAAGAATAAAATAATAAATTTAACTAAAGAATTAAAACATCTGTACACTAAAAATTGTAAAACGTCAACAAAATAGAAAAACGCAAATAAAATGGAAGCATGCCCCACACACTCATGGATTAGGAGATTAGGTTTGCCAAATTCTCTATCAGTGGCCTTTAGACCTGGTCAGATCCTGCCAAGGCTCCAGCAGTTTCTTCAGGACTAGAAAGACGTTCTTACATTGACTTGGGACCACAAGAGACTCTAAAATACAAAGATGGACTGCATCACACTTCTTGATTTCAAATTATATTATAAAGCTGTATTAAACAGACCATGCGGTCCTAGCATAAAGACAGACTGACAGATCAGTGGGACAGAATAAAGAGCCCACAGGTAAGCATACACAATATGTACAACATATCTTATGCACAAGGCTGCCAAGAATGTGAATGGGGAAAAGATGCCCATTTTTGGATAAATAATGTACAAAACCTAGATGTCTATATGTGAAAGACTAAAATAGAAAAATATCTTTATTGTTTTTTGTTTGTTTGTTTTTGTTTTTTTTCGAGACAGGGTTTCTCTGTATAGTCCTGGCTGTCCTGGAACTCACTTTGTAGACCAGGCTGGCCTCGAACTCAGAAA
>NC_034607.1:46841103-46849448 GCF_900095145.1 Mus pahari
AGTGCTGGGATTAAAGGCGTGTGCCGCCACGCCCAGCTTCTTTTTGTATTAAAAACTCAACACAAATTAGCATAAAGAGTTAGGACCTCAAAAGTGTGGGGCTGAACAGTTGGCTCAGTGGTTAAGAGCACCTGCTGCTCTTGCAGAGGACCTGGGTTTGGTTCTCAGCATGCACATGCTAACAACTTTCTGTAACTCCAGTTTAAAGGGATCTGTCTCCATCTTCAGGCCCCTGTGGGCACTGTATGAATGTGGTGCCCACACATACATTCAGACAGACAAGTCATGTAATTAAACAAAACAGAATAAGAAAAGATCTCGAACCGCACAGTGCTGGGAGGAAATAAAAGCTTCTTAGTGTCTGTCTGTGCGATGATTTTTCCAGATGTGAAGCCAAAATCACAGGTGATATGGGCAAAGGTAAAAGAGCTTGGGTAAGCAAAGGAAACACCTTCTGTCAGTAAAGGAAACCAGACAGCACAGGGAAACCTCCAGAAAGGGAGAGAGCGCTTCCAGATACGATGCCTGAAGAGGTTAATAGGCGAAATGTATAATCAGTCCTAACATTCAATGACAAACAGTGCTGTATAAATGGCAAGTGTGTGTCTGCAAATGTGATGAACTTGGCTCATCAAGCACTGGGAGATCACGTGGTGGGGTCGAAACCAAGAGATTGCAGTGTGCCATACTGCTTAGGGTGGCATTTAAAACTAAGAGACATCTTAGGGAAGGGTACACAGAAGAGGGAACACTGGGGCACCACGCTCAATGGAAAAGGAAGTGGACACCCCACAAAAGGAAACCACAGAGAGTCCTCCAGATGTAAAGCTTCTCAGCTTTATTTTATCGATAAGAACTTCAGATTGGAAAAGTGATTGCTCCCTCACATTCTTCACAGTGTTACTCAGGATGGCTGTGGTAGAGAGGCAGTGTGGATAGCCAACGAATGACTGAATGAGGAATGTAATGGTTACCTAGCCCCCAAAGAGAAGGAAATCCTGCCGTTTTCCGAAACACCAAGGTTCTGTCTCACATGCTAAGCCAGGACAGTACAACCCGGGGTGGCACATGATCCCACTTCTAAGTGGAACCCAAAGTAATCAAACTCAGAGAAACAGAAAGTAGAACGTGGCTCTGGGAGCTGGTAGCAGGGGGAATGAGACAGGCGACTGAAGGGAATAATGTTACGGTGTAAATAGGATAGATGACACGTTCACCATAAAATGAGTCTTAACAGAATTAAGACTTAGCTTGGAAGACCAAAACCACAGGTCACATGGGCAGAAATGAAAACTATTAGGACTAAGCAAAGTAGACACATTCCGTTGACAAAGGAAAACAGGCAACGCAGGGTCACCTATAGACGGGAGAAAGTGTGGAAACGAAATTTTGTTGTCTTTCGTAACTACAATGACACGAAGCCAGAAATCAATAGCAGGGGGAAAATGGAAAACTTGCCAAAAAATTGTTTTAGATAGAAAACCCACATATAAAAATCAATCGGAGTTCTCTATACTAACAACAAGCCATCTAGAACAGGAAGCAATCCCACTTACAGCTGCATCAAAAAAGAATAAGTTACTTACCACGTGCAGTGAATAGGTTTCTGTGATGTGTCCTGCCCAGGCACTGAAAAACAGTCCTGTACTGTATACTTGTGAGGAGGTAGATCCTAAATGTTTAAACACACACACACACACACACACACACTCCAGGTAACAGTGAGCTTTTATGAATATGTTAAATGGCTTGGTTATGGTAATTTCACAATTGTATATGCATGTCAAAACATCAAGTTATATATCTTAAATATGTTCAGTGAAGCAATGAAGATAGTGAATTTTATGCTACTGTATTTTACCAAAATAAGCAAGCTGTCGGGGAAACCCAGCGATTGCTTACTTGGCCACTTGTTTTCTCTTAAACACTGGGGTGAGAATGAAATCTTTACAACTACCGCAGTCCCTGGCTCACACCCTGCTGGTCCTTCTAAAGAGAGTCCATGGGCAGGGCCCTTTACCAGACATGGGCTATTGGCTCATTCTGTCCTGAGGAAAATTCTGGTACTGTTTCACAAATGAGGAAATACATGCTTGAGTGTTTGGATTTGTTGTGCAAAACTCATGTTTGGCCTACACACATGCTACTGCTTACACACACATTTTGAATGCACTCACAGGCTCTTTCCAGTATTTTTGAGCATCAAGTTGCAACCTTGCAGTTTCTTTCTTTCTTTCTTTCTTTCTTTCTTTCTTTCTTTCTTTCTTTCTTTCTTTCTTTCTTTCTTTCTTTTTTTTTTTTTTAAATCACTGATATTGAAAGAACCATGCTGGAGAAGGAAGAACGCACAGATTTTCTCAAACCATGGAGCCTTTCTCAATTCAGGACCGTGGTTCTCAACCTTCCTAATGCTGTGACCCTCATGCTGTGCTGACTCTGACCATAAAATCATTTCGTGGCTGCTTCATAACTGTAATTTTGCTACTGCTATGAATTGTAATATAAATATCTGATATACAATCCCTAAAGGGATGGCAACCCACAGGTTGAGAACCATTGGTTCAGGGAGCTGTACATTCAGGCAGGCATCAGTAACTGCTGAACCCAAGCATGGTTCAGACAGTTCTGTTCTGACATTATTGACCTACCTGAGGTCTGTGTGTTGTGAACATAGCAAAAGTGGCCACTTGTGACCACTAGCCTGTCCTTACCATGGATGCTGTGTTTCCCGTGGAAGGAAGATGCCCCAGTGTGTTTGGGCTGCACATCTCCTGAGCTGCTGGCTGTATTTAGTTCTACCTGAGGCTCGGGGGAAGGAGCTGGAGGGGGGGGGGGTGGTTCTGGTCAGCTCTGCCTTCTCATGAAAGATGTCCTCTTTCATGAGCTGGGGGAAAAGGGAAGGACTGGTGTGGTCTGTGTTCTCTTGTCTCCTGCTAGCAGAGGAGGAGAAGGAGAAGCCGGGGTTGGGAGAACACTAGGTAGGGCTGAAGTCTTTCCTAATCAGACTCTTCAGCCTCCAATCCTATATGCCAGCCATGTCCCTCACTATGCTGGGATGGTTCTGAGAAACTGGAATTTCTGGCATTTTTGTTGCCATTTTTTTTCTGGTGTATTTTTATTGCTGTTGTTTGTTTTTGATAGGGTGGCACTGTGCAGCCCTGGCTGGTCTAGAAACTGCTGTGTCCACCAGACTGGCCTCAAACTCAGATTCTAGAATTAAAGGCTTAGGTCACCATACCCAGCTCTCTTCTGTTACTTTTACTATAGACACAATGTAACAGCAACACTAAAGAAGCTTTAGACCTGAGTGCCCTGTGTCAGTGATCAACGGCCACCCCAACCCGATGGACACCCTCCACTTTTGCACGGGGTTATCCTTGTTTGGGCACTTGACGTGCTGAATTAATTTCTAAAGTGTCCAGCACTGTGCACCTCTCTCCCCTCACCGCAGTGACGACTGTCAGCCACACAGGATGCTGAGCACCTGAACCGAAGCTCCTCTAAAAGGGGATGTGCGAGAGAACAGAACATAGAGGGAGACTTAATGACCGGAGAATACGTCAAAATGGCGTTAAGAAGCTTCAAAGTGTCGATTATATGTTTAACATACTAAATGGGAATATACTTCAGTTGGTAGATATGTACCTAGGCTTGATCCCCACCACATAGAACTAGGCATGGTCTTGTATGCCTGTCATCCCAGCACTTGGGAGGTGGAAACTGGAGAGTCAGGAGTTCAAGGTCATCCTCTGACATAAGGAGTTCTGTCCACCCTTGGGCTACATGAGACCCTGTATTAAAAAAAATAAAAAAGCAAAATTGTGGCTGAAGAGATAGATCAGCATTTAAGAACATTGATTGCTCAGTTCCTAGCACCCACGTGGCAGCTCAGAGCTGTCTGCAACTCCAGTTCCAGGGGATCTGATGCCCTCACACAGACATACATGCAGGTCAAACACCAATACACCTAAAATAAAAATAAATAAATTATACGCAAAAGATCAAAATTGTACATTTATATGTTTATATATAATAATAAAGTTAATTCCTCTGTTTAGTTTTTAGTATGACTACTAGGAAGTTTGGAATTGTGCAGCATGTGGCTTCTCTTTCCTCTGCCATCCCTACTCGTATTTGCCCCTTCTGCTTGCGTACCCTCCTTTCCGTACGTAGACTGGACGGGTTTGCCCTCCGGAAGGTGCTTTCAGCTGGCCAGGCTCTCTAGTCAGTAGAAGCCACCCAGCTTACGGCGCTTGGCTTATTCAGTTCAAGTCAGCACTTGATAAAGGGAGCGACAAGGGGACATTTCTTTCATCTGCTTAACACCCGCTTCCCTCTGAGATGAAGTCTCTCTGACAGGAACATAGCTGCTGCCCTGGCCTGTAACCCTAGGGTCGATCTCCCCTTTAAACCGGGGTGTGTGCTGGCAGAGCTTTAAAGAAACAAAGAGTTCTTTACTTTCTGCCCATGGACCACTTACGGAATTCCAAGTGGCCCTGAAGTGTTTTAGGAAGAGTGCACACTGTCGCGACCTGACATCTAGAGACTCAAGTGTCGGAGGTCTCGCTGTCATTATACCCTTTTCAGACTTATCTGAGAGATGCCGCAGTCTGACAAAGAAGCCATAGCTGCTGCTTATAAGGGAGCTGAGTCAGGAGCAGAGAAGGTGACTCTCTGGCCCACCAGAAAAGACCAAAGACAGTGCTCAGGAGCCAAGGCATGAGCCCAAGGAGACGGAAGTGTGTTTGGGAAGAATTTAAGGTGAGCATTGTAGGAATAGGAGGGCCATGGAAGCAGGCACAGCCCTGCCATGGAATACTTTTAAGGACAGAAGCGGCCTCAGGAAGTTATTCTCAGTGTAAGTAAGGTAGGACTTCAGAAATTCCAGTCAATGGGAAGCCGTTCACACATCCTCACGGTGTGATATGATACACGGAGACCCTAATATCACACACTGAGGGAGTGTGAGATCTTTCTCTCCCTCCCTCCCTCCCTCCCTCCCTCCCTCTCTCTCTCTCTCCTCCTTCCCTCTCCTTTTCCCTCTCCCTCTCTGCCCCCTCTCAGTTGTAAAAATTTGAAAGTTGGCATATTGGCAGAACACTAAAGCTATGTAATAAATAAGTACATAATGCTTATATGTGCCAAGCACTTTATTTTTAAATAAACACATCAATTATGGCAAGTAAAACACTCACAGCCACTAATTTGAATCAATGTAAGCTGGGAATAGTGGCACATTAACTGTAATCCTAGCACTTGGAAGGCAGAGGCAAGCCTGGTTAAATAGCAAGCTCCAGGCCAACCAGGCCTACGTAAAGAGAACCTCTCTCAAAATGGGAGTTGTAAAAATTTAGCAGGGGCAGGAGAGATGGCCCCTTACTGCTCTTCCAGAGAACCCAGAACCCAGAACCCAGGCTGTGGCTCACCACACCAGTAACTCAAGTTCCAGGATATCTGGTGCCCCCTTCTGGCCTTCCTGGGCAATAGACACATAGTGCACATACATTTGTGTAGGCAAAACAATCAGACACATAAGTAACAGCACACACATCTTTTTTTAAAAAAAATTAAAAAGCGATATAACATGATACTGTAAAATACAGGAAGATGACTTCAAATTACATTTAACTTATTTTTTAAAGGAAGGTGTTATGTGTATGGGTTTTGTCTATATGTTTCTCTGTGTTCCGTGTGTGTGCCTGGTGCTCTCAGAGACCAAAAGAGGCTACTGGACCTTTTGGAACTGGATTTAGAGATGACTATGAGTCACCACATGGGTGCTTGGAATCAAACCCAGGTCTCCTGTAAAAAGCAGCCCGTGGTTCTAGCCCCTGAACCTATCCCTGAGCCTATCTCTCCAGCCCTCTCATGGATTACCGAGGCCCCAGACACCGTACGTGGTCGCAGAGCAAATCAGACCAGCGGTGGCACGTATGTGGCCTGCTGTCTGAGGGAAGAGTGATATCGACGTTAGTCGGCTATCTCTGCAGGAGCTCAGTGCTGGGAGTCCTGCATGGAAGACAGGAGTGGACAGGGAGGTGGGACCAGTGGTTGGATCACCGCCCGGGCAACGGTTGCAAGATTCTGTTTCTCCCTTTGCACACATGAGCTAATCTGGGATGGCCATTTAGGGTCCAGCCTCCTGGTATGGGGCAGCGGTTCTATCTAATGAATGTGAGCATGTGCCAAGAGATGACTCACAGTCCAGCATTGAGGTTTATGAAGGGCTAAGCCCTTCACAATAACCCTACAGAGTCTATGCCATTCAGGCCTTTGCTTTCATAAGAGAGGGAACTCGGGCACAGGTTAAAGGATTTGCTACGTTCACACAGCTGTAATTCAAACCCACGTCCTGTCTTTCTCCCCAGGTTCGAAGCCCGAATGACGTCTCAGTGTTGAAGTACTGTGAGTTTTGTAGTATCTTGTACTGGCCGTGTCTCTCCCGTATTTAACCTCGGTGTGTGTCCCTGAGACTCACTGGCTGTGGGACTCGTTCGCTATTGTCAGCACTAGAAACAGCAACGATTCACCAGATCAAAGGCTCCATTCCTCATCCAGTAGAACATATTTATTTATATATCTTAGTCTATGGTGTTTTAGCATCCTTAAAGTGGCTTTACTTGGTCCTGTAAGAAGCTAATTATTCACCAAATATAGACCACGGCTTGTTCTTTTCAGCCCCCTGCGAGCTTCTTCTCCTCATTGTGCGATGCCATCTGGTGCTATGAGCTCATGCTTTCTGTGTTCCTTTGCAGAGCGCCAGATTCGTCCTTTCTAAGCCCAGAAAGCAAGGTTTGATTTCAGAGTTTGCTTGTGTGGCTTTGAGAGCACTGGGGTATAACGCCTCCTAGTGGATCTTGCCGGTAGCACCCTTTACCATCACCACAGGGATTTCATGCTCACCCGTAGACTGTCCATGTCTTTCTCTCTGAGTCAGTAGCTTTGGCGAGCCACCGAGCACCAGCAGATCTTTTTCTGTATCGTTTTTGTTGGCTTAATGCATGGGCTGTGGGAAGCCAAACCCTGATAATTATACTTTCCTCTTCAAATCTGTCTCACTTTGTGCTGTGGCTGTGGAACACGTATTAAAGAGAAGGACATCGGAAGTCTTGTGGCTGGCCTCGGATCCATCCTTGACACAATCTTTCTCCAAAGTCTGGAGTCTCTCCGATCATTCCCTCCCCCCCCCCCAGGAGTGGAGCACTGGGAACATAGGACATTTTCTTGTACACCAAGCTTAGGCTATCAGGGCTTCCCCACCAGACCTCTGATCTTTGAGACCTTTGAGTGCTGCTCGTCAGATCTGGCCCCTCCCCTTTCCACCTTCTGATGCTCGTGTCAACATCCTTGGCAATTAAGTGTAGACTAAGATTCCAGGGATATGAAGTGTGTCTGGTGATGTATGTGCCACCAGCCTCAGGTCTCACTCCAGCAAAGCACCGGCCGGGCACTTGCCCTCTTCCTGTAGCCCTGCCTACTGGGGGACTGCGTGGTACTGTCAAGGCACAGAGGAGAGAATCAGTCCCGGGAATGTTTGCAGTGGTTTAAGGGAGCACACAGTGCCTTAAGTGCAGAAGTCGTTCTCAGGCAAAGCCCCTGAGTCTGAGAAAACTGGTTTTTTGTTTTGTTTTCCCAACTTCGTACCTCTTGACCAGCATGAAGCAGCTTCTAAGAGATGCAGGTGGGGAAGCTGTGGAGTCAGTCATGTAGCTGGTCTAATCTCCACATAATATGTGTAGACAGGTGTGGAAAATGCACAGACAGACACAGCCCTCTGCCAGGAGGCAGCTTTGTTTCCAAAAGCGCTCATGTTGGTACTAAATTGAAAAAATCGATTTTTCATATCGAATTGACCATTTTATTTTAAGAGTAGCAATAACTGTAGAAACCTGTAGAATTAGCACGAGTTTCTAAAAGTTAAAGAATGCAGTTTGTCTAACCGCACACACATTAAGACTTGCTTACTTCGTTATACTGTGGCCAAGGCTAATTGCCCAACTTTTGAATTTCAGACGTTTTCTGTTTAGTGGAATAATTATACCTGGGGTTGTTGGTGAGTGTCAATTGGATTGTTTTTGTGTGTGTATGTGTGTGGTGTGTGGTGTGTGGTATGTATGTATCTCCCCTTGTGGAGGTACAAGTATATGTGGATGCGGGTAGAAACCAGAGCATGACGTTGGGCATCCACATAAATTACTCTGCATCTGAGATACTGAGGCAGGGCGCCTTATTTGAACCCAGAGTGTGCCTGTTCCAACAGATCAGCTAGTCAGCTTGCTCGGGGTCTCTCTCTCTCTCTCTCTCTCTCTCTCTCTCTCTCTCTCTCTCTCTCTCTCTCTCTCTCT
>NC_034607.1:46849473-46882383 GCF_900095145.1 Mus pahari
TTCTTCTTCTTCTTCTTCTTCTTCTTCTTCTTCTTCTTCTTCTTCTTCTTCTTCTTCTTCTTCTTCTTCTTCTTCTTCTTCTTCTTCTTCCCTTGGGATTAGGATGGGCTGCCACACCCAACCAGTATTTATGGAGGTGAACCCATTTGTATTCCCAAGATGTGTCTCATCTGGTTCCAGGCCAGTGAGAGGTCCTGTCTCAGAGAAAGGAAGACAAACAGACAGACAGACAGACAGAAAGAGGGAGAGAGAGAGAGAGAGAGAGAGAGCAGAGAGCACCTGAGGACTGACACCAAGGCTTTCCTGGTCTTACATATATGTACACACATGTACACTCACATATATGCATACGCACAAACAAGATATTACATAGTTTTCTTTCTTGTGATGTCTTGATTTCAGATTCAGATGGGAGGCGCTTCCTCCACTTCTGTTTGGTTCTTGAAGGGCCAGAGGGAGTGCTGATTCTTGTTTAAGCATTTGGTAAAGCTCATCAGGCAGGTCTTGGGCTTTCCCTCACTAAGCTAATTACTAACTCCGTCCCTGTTCTTGCTATGGATGCAGTCAGAATAACTCAGCTTTTGCCTTGAGTTGCCTTTGAGTTTGTGTCTTCCTATAATTTTTCTTCTGCCCAATTTAATATTAGTTAGTGTTTGGCAGGTTTGCCAAGTATTTATTTCTATATGATTAATATCTCCTTTCACTTTATGATTTTTCTTTAAATTCACTTTGTCCTTTTACTTCTTGGGAGTCTGTCTACCCATTAGAAGTTAATTGGCATCTGGGAGGATTCTCTAGTTAACAGCTGCTGCAGTCAAAGAGCTAACACACACACACACACACACACACACACACACATGCACACACACACGCACACGTGCGCGCGCGCACACACACACACACACACACTGTTTCTAAGGTTAGTTCAATGAGATGCATTTATCCAGACAACTGGTCAAGATGACTGACCCAAAGAAGTATGTCTTGTTTGTTGCTGAGTTTCAAGAGAGGATAGATGCTGTTCATAGAATTCAGAAGGCTAGAAGGGAAGAAACGACACATAAGCCAGTCAATGAAAGCACCGGGTTCAGAGGACGAGGGGTGCACATGACCCCATGGCTACACATGGTGGTATCACATCTGGGACCAGCTGTGCCACCAGCTGAGGGGAAGAAAAAGAATTCCTTTTCCATCATGACTAATGACTTTCTCAAGATTCATAGTTCAAGTCAGTGATGGTCAGGGATGGCACAGCCTCTGGAAGACTAAGCAAACTTATGTTTGTCAATTATAATTACTTCCTAAACCACCATGTCGAAGTTGACTAAGGAGAAAAATGTCTTCTGGCTTCCAGAGAACACATATACTAGTGAATTTTGAGAAAATTCAAAATTAAAAGTTAATTGAGAGTTTGAGACTAGATTAAATTCCAACAGGGTGTTCAGGCATTAATTTAGAATTCTAGGCTGGTTTTCTTCAACCATTTGTACATTTGAGCACATCTTCCTGCCTCAATAGTTATGTGCTTAAGTCATATGAACTCAGTGTTGAAAAGCATTTAGTGATTATATATATATATATTCATAAAAATGCATTTAAATGGAATGTGATTTTTAAAACTCTATTTCAAGCTTTTGGGTTTTGCTGCCATGAGTTGCCTCTGTTAATGACAGTAATCAAGAGATTCCCTGCTCCTTCCCCATTCAACCTGGTTTAGGATAAATTATTCTGCCTTGGGCTCCAGAATTCTATTACAAATGAAGAGGCTAGTAAACCTCATTTCTCCTTTTTTTTTCCAAGGTATCGCACAGCGATGCACAGCAATCAAGTACCACTTTTCTCAGCCAATCCGCTTAAGAAACATTCCTTTCAATTTAACCAAGACAATCCAGCAAGATGAGTGGCACCTGCTTCGTAAGTATTCCTGGGAAATAACTAGACAAAGATTCCCCACCACCGTCTTGCGTTTGGATAGAAAGCTGTTTAATCTTATGCACCCTCTGGGCTCAAATGAGCTGGGTCAGACACCCTAGGCCTCCATTTGCTAGTCTGCAAACACCCTGTGTTTATAATTCAAGTGTGAGAAAAACCAGGCGTTGAAGTACATGACCAGACCATGTGGCCGTCTACGCATGTAGCAATGTTAACTAACTTCAAGTAACCGAACTTTGGGTTTTTTTTTTTTTTTCAAGTTTTATTTTTAATTATGTGTATTGTGAGGGGAATCTGTGCATTAGAGTTCAGGTGCCCTTAGAGGCCAGAGGTACCACTAGATGTCCCTGAAGCTGGAGTGACAAGTGGTTGTGAGCCACCCAACCTGGGTCCTGGGAACCAAGTTCAGATCATCAGAAGCAGTGTTTTTACGTTAAGCCATCTTCCTCTTCCCAACCCATCTCAATCTCTTTTTAAAAACAAAGTTAGCAGGTATACGGACTTGACCTCAACACTATTCCTTAATTGCCCCCACTTTTGCTTTTCTTATATAACATTTATTTTAGCTGCCGTGTTTAGCTCAGATCATTGCATTTTTGCTGAAATATCTTCATGAGTCTATGACATAGCTTTCTCAGAGGTAGGAGAGAGTCTCTTACCTCTGCATCTTCGTGGAAAGAATTGCTCCTCTTCACTGTCAAGGAAATGCGAAAGTCTGGATAAAATCGGACAGTTCAAAACTAAAAAACCTGGCTATTTACCTGGAGATGCTTAATTCAAGCTGTCTCGTGGCAAGTGGCATGTGACAGCAAAACAGGACACCGTGTTCTTCCCAGTGTGACCAAGAGTCAGAAGTCAGCATTGCCATCTTTTCCAGAGAGCAAGCAGCAAAGAGTTCTGTGGTCGTGGTTTTGGGTGGAGAAAGCCACCGTGGATACTGTCTCGCTCTTTGAGTAAATCACCACGTGGAATAAAGGGCTGTCTCGATTCTCACTACAAACGTGGAGGCTCCTACATCATCAAGGTGGCGTCTCATATAAATATTGATGACTACTTTAGGATTTAGAAAAGTCACTGAAAATAAGTGTGCGTGCGCGGGGGGTGGGGGGTGGGTGGGTGGGTGATGGTGCACACCTTTCAATCCAGCGGAGGCAGAAGGATCTCTGTTCAAGTTTGAGGGCAGCCTGGTCTGCAGAGTGAGCTCCTGGACAGCCAAGGCCACAGAGGAACCCTGTTCAAAAAAAAAAGAAAGAAAGAAAGAAAGAAAGAAAGAAAGAAAGAGAAAAGAAAAGAAAAAGAAAAAGAAAAAGAAAAAAGAAAAGTCACTGAATGGATAAAATATACGATAAACTTCTTCCAAGTTCTTTCTTGCTGGCAAACTTGAACAAGCATTTCTCAGCAGTAGCCACCGAGTCTTATCTGAGTGGCAGTCCTTCTTCTATGAGCATGTTTGAAGTTCTTTGTCTTTGAGTGTCTATGAAGACCGGACTCATTATTATCGACTTTGGTCAGATAGAAAAATCACAGGGTCCTGCAAAGAACCTCACCTCTTTTAACGCTACAAGTTCGAACCTCTTTACCCAGCTGGGCAGTGATTTGAGCATTAGCCCTGGGGGAAGTTTCTAGTAGAAACAGGGTTTTGACATTTGCATGCCTGTTTCTAAGAGAGCCAGCCTTGATGATCTATACCACCTTTGCCAGTAAGATAACATGTCTGGAGCTGATGCCAGGCTCCTGTGGTTCATGTCTGATCTTTGTGTTTTGGGGTACCTACAGAAGATAGAACTTGCGAATCACAGTGCGCTGGGATTAGTCGCTCTCCTCATATGTGGCCATGTCAAACTATTTATACCGTGTACCAATACTAATTCAACATATTTAAAATGTTACTATCCATAACCCCTTATTTTGCAATGTATATTTTCTCTTCTGGGGGGGGGGGAAGTCACATTTTAATTCAGATTAAAAGAATCTAAAAACTCTGAGCTAGAAACGAGAATTTCCCTCTAAGGAGTAGGGGAACAAAGCTGGGTGGTAGCATTCACCTTTGGTCTCAGCGCTCAGGAGGCAGAGGCAGGCAGAACTCTGTGAGTTTGAGGTCAGCCTGTTTGTACAGAGAGAGTTTCTGGACAGCCGAAGTTACACAGAGAAACCCTGTCTCGAAAAACAAACAAACAGTCACACACACACACACACACACACACACACACACACACACAATCCGGGAAATAGGAAAAGCTGCCTGTGGCTAAGATGCTATGGCCAATACTGGAAGCTACTGTAGCCCATCTTCCCTCCAGAGCCCCTAAGTACAGTACAGCAGTGGATAAGCCCATCCTCCAAAGCCCACAGTCAGCTGAGCACTACTGCATGTGTATTTTGCTTAGACTTGTTGCCTGGCCTTAGGGGGCCCAGGTAGAGTGTGTGTGTGTGTGTGTGTGTGTGTGTGTGTGTGTGTGTGTGTGTGTGTTATTTTAAGAAAAATGTGTTGTTCCAAACAAAGACACAAGCAAAAGCAGGAAGGACAGAAACAGTGAAAAGTAATATAACCCGAAGACAGGCAACCCGAGTATTGCCCAAGTGCTGTAAGGGGGAGACACCTTTTGATATAGATCAGTGGCTCCCAACTGTCTTAATGCTGCGGCCCCTTAACACAGCTCCTCGTGTGGTGACTCCCAACCATAAAATCATTCTCACTGATGCTTCCCAATTGTAATTTTGCTACTGTTATGGATTGCAATGTAACTTAGGATATGCAGGATATCTGATATGTGACCCCCGTGAAAGGGTCGTTTTGACCCCCAAAGGGGTTGTGTCTCACAGCTTGGGAACAGCCCAGACAGACACTGTCAGTTAGGCATAAGGTGGGGACGTGTCCCGTGGGTGTAGTTCCTAAGTCTTACGCCTGGGTGAATAGGCACTGGGAGACTCGGACTTGAGGGGTGAGAGGGCGTTTCTGAGGAGCTAATTCTACTGCCTCCTGCCCCGCAGGCTGCTTCCTTTCCCATGGTGGCTGCACTTTCCGCACGCTTCTCTTAAATACTTCTCGAAAATAGGCATGAGTAGCTGGGAATGAAGAAAACCAAGCTAACTGGCATCTGAGATGCTCAGACAAACCCCCGCTTTGCCTTCCAGGCTCTTTCCTCCAAAGAGGAGAAGCCAGGTTAATAACAGCCACTGTGGTAGCCGACCTTCATCTGGGCTGCGCTTTGAACGCTGGGGATGTGGTTCTCGAATCTTCCCCACCTCATTTACTGTGTGTGGTGTTTGTTACTCACGTTTACGCTGGGGTTGTTCCCTCATCTATTCTGTAGGTGTCATCAACTCCTCCACAGACACAGAAGGGTACACTGGCAAAGGTTCCATGTCCCACATGCCCATAGCCAATGTACCCGCAGATCCACGGAAGCCGAGGTCCCTAAATCTTTCACCCTGAAGGCCCCAATGCCTGCTTGGGGAGCCTCTTCACATAATGCATATGGTATTCTTTGTCCTGTAATTTTTCAATAGCTTTCTTGACCCGACCTCTGATTTTTACAATCTGTTTCTGTTTTTTGAGATTAGATCTAAGAAGAATAACAGCTGGCTTCTTGGGCATGGCGGTGGCTGTCCTGCTGTGTGGCTGCATCGTGGCCACCGTCAGCTTCTTCTGGGAGGAAAGCCTGACCCAGCACGTGGCCGGACTCCTATTCCTCATGACAGGTAGACTATATACCGTCAGCTTCCTCCCTGTGGCACAGTACTCGGCTTGGTCATATCACTATTAATTTTGGTTTCAGTGGTGAGGAGTGAGCAAGCAGAAGCTCATTCATCTTTGGTAGAAAATAAAGAATTTAAAGGGAAGAGTGTACAAAGTGCACTGGTCAATTTTCCCACAGTAGCATTAGTAGGTCAGAGGGAAGTGTCCTGTATTCATTCTCAGTTGGAGTCGATGCTGGCATTTTCTGCCTTATTGCTTAATTCTATGTCTTGGGGAGAAAGGTCAGTAGCTGAAAGTCCCCTCATAGTCCGTGTACTGGGGACATGTCCTTGGCATGACTGTTGGAGAATTTCTTGTGTCGGGGGTAGCTCTTGGTCTTAGAGACATAGAGAGGAGGCAACATCCCTGCCCATGTTTATTGTGGAGAGGCATAAGAAATGATTTGTGATAGCAATAAAAACTGTGCGGAAGAGCAGGGTACAGTCGGGTTGGGAGATGCTGAGGCAGCGATTTCTGAGTTAAATCCTGAGAAGCGGCCAGAAGTTGGAAGAGAGCTGTGGGCTGAAGGTGCCACCAGCCCTGACTCCTGAGCAGGGGTCAGGTGAGCACGATCTGAGAAGGAAGAGAGGTAGGAGACAGAAAGGAACCACACGAAGTGAGAGCCATCCATGGTCAGGACCAAATCATTAGAGATCTCTCAATGAAGAGAAGAGAGAGGAGCGTGAATTTAAAGTGAACGTTCTGGAAACTGTTTAATGGAAGGACGACTTTACTTAAAACACGAGGGGTATGCAAACGTGGCTAGATTTGGTTGGTTGTTGGGTTGGTTTGGTTGGTTGGTTAACACGTAAAGGGTCTTTTTGTCTACAAAAGGGTTGGGAGTTGGGTCAATGGCTAGCTGAAGAAGACTGCATTTTCAACCTTCACAGGAAGTTAAAGTGTGAATAATGAGTGAATGCCAAATTAAGTTTCCCAATGTAGTAGTAGTCCCAGCAGAAGAGCCAACACTACTCCAGATTCTGGCCCAAAGACTCCTGGGGCTTCACAGTTAGTAAAAATGTCTTCCCTTTCTCTCCCCTTTGTTAGTTATACCGCAAGTTTTGAGTTCTAGCCCAATGTTCATCAAAGATGTGTAGGTTTCTCCCCCTGACAGCTTTAGTTTTGCTGTTGTTTATTTATTTATTTATTTTTAGACGAGATCTTGCTATGTAGCTCTGAAAAGCCTGGAACTTCCATGTAATCCAGGCTGGCTTCGAACTTACAGCTTTCCTGCCGCTGCGTCCTGTGTGCTGGAGTCCCCATGTGTACACTATCATGCCTGGCTGCTCCCCCCCAAACTCTGGAGAGGCCCCATCCCACAGAAGGGGCTTTCGAGGACCACCTTTTACTCTAGGTGATTCATGAGCCCTTAAGGGCGTTCAGAGTACGACACCATTGTTATTGTTGAAATAAATCACAAGGCCACACAAAGTCAGCTCTACCAGTTCTCCTGCACAGGCTAAGGAGATGAGTTTTGCAGAAAGGAAGGCTAAAGTCCAGTGTCCGTCAGTCACACAGAAGGGCTGACAGTTTTCAGGGTGCTCTGCTCATCTGTCACTTGAAGTGGGGAGTAGGGAAGTTTCTTTTGGTTTGTTACTGCAAACAACATCTTTACACTCCTTCCAGAACCCTGAGATAGTGGTTAACCCTGTAGATTCTACAGGGTTATGAGGAGGCAGCTAGCTGGAGCTAACTTAGCTGGAGCACCTTCTCCGCGATGCCAGGCAGCGAGAGCTCTGAAGGGTTAAAAGCATTGATTTTAATTAAGCAGGCTGTCTTCACCAACTCCAGACAGCAGCCCTCCCACAGATTTTTGGTGCTAAACTTAGCCCTTCTAATATGCTGGCGTCTTCATTCTCTGCCTGAACTGATTAGCCAGCCCTTCAGTGGAGAACCCCAGTGATGTGACAGTTGAGATGTTAGAGTGGAAAATGTAGAACAGTCTTCCTCCTCCTGCCCTGTGGCACACAAGCCAGCCTTGATGACCTGCAGGTGACACGCCCGCTTCTGGACTACCTATCAGTGTATATCTGAGAGCTGGGTTGCAGCACTGGGTGCCAAGACCTCACTCTGCAGCCTTGCGAGGGGGTTCCTTGGAGAAGGAGCTGGGGTAGGGACCCACCAAGGGGCTTGCATTAGACCCGTGACATCACGTGCTCTGAGATTACCCAGGCAAGCACAGGGACAGACATGGAAGACTGAGTCAGCGAGACCTCCTCTTTCCAGCTTTAAGCTCCTGCCCATTGCTAGAGCGTTCCATCTCCACTGCAGTGTGAATACACTATCCACATTAAGGGAAACATTTGGACGGGGGGAGGTCACTGACTCAGTAAAGTGACTGCCTCAAAGCGTAAGGGCCTCAGTTTAATCCTCCGAACTCCCATAAAAATAGAATTCTGGGGCTGGAGAGATGGCTCAGCGGTTAAGAGCACTGACTGCTCTTCCAGAAGTCCTGAGTTCAAATCCCAGAAACCACATGGCAGCTCACAACCATCCGTAATGAGATCTGACGCCCTCTTCTGCAGTGTCTGAAGACAGCTACAGTGTACTTACATATAATGAATAAATAAATCTTTTAAAAAATTAGAATTCTGGATGAAGTGCTGTGTTTATAATCTCAGTGATGGGGTGGTAGAGGTTTTCTAGGGATTGCTGGCCAGTCAGCCGTACCTACTTGGTAAGCACCAGGACAATAGGAGCTCTAGTCTCAAAAAAAAAAAAAAAAAGTGAGCAGAGTTCCTGAAGATAACACCAGGGTTGTCCCGAAACCTCCATGTACCTGTGCACATTCATACATTCTTGTACATACACATAGACACATGCAAAAAAAAAAAACCATAAATAAATGAAGCACTCTATTAGATGACCATAGTAACATAGCTGCTGTTGCTACCATTAAAGGGTTAATTCATGCAATATTATCAGTTTTAATATAATTTTATTTGTTATAGAATTTTAATCTATCTTTTATTACTGTGTGTGTGTGTGTGTGTGTGTGTGTGTGTGTGTGTGTGTGTGTTGGTCAGAGGACAAGTTGTGGGATTCAGGTTTTTCCTTCCACCCTGTGGTTTCCCAGGATTAAATGCAAGCTTTGTAAATGCCTTTATCTGCTGAAACGTCTCCCTGGCACTTAAGTATTTTTTTTTTAATACACCAGAAATCTCAAATAATAGAATAAAGCTTGTATTCAATTCTCCTCCCTTGGTGCAGATCTCATGACCAACCATATCCATTGTTTCTCATGGGCTGAAACCTTCTGGGAGAGCATGTGTAGCATGTGACACTCTCCTTCTGTCAGCAGAGGAAGGGACAGCATCCAGGTAGCCCCCACAAAGCATCAGGAGCAGTTAGCATCCATCCTGGCCCGAACCTTGCTTTGCTTCAATGCATCTAAATAAAAGGAGCCTGCTGAAGTAGGTCTTATCCTGGAATGATCTAGGCTATTCATCAACTGCAGTCCTAAACCACGGGCCCTTAATACATTATCTAAAACCCTGGGGACTAAATGTGTTTTGGAATTCAAGACCTAAATATTTTATTTTAGAAAGAGAGTATGGCATATGTATTCTGTTTTATCTAGGATGTCGGCAAGGTTTGGGGCATTGTTGCAAAATCACATACATTAACATTTCTGCAACAAAATGCATGAATATCCACACTAAGCTGGATCAGTGGGGACTATAATAACCTTACCCCAGGGAGGGGAATACTTTGCCTCTCAAGGAAATGAATGCAATATTGCAGAAAAAGATTAGATTTTTTTGTTAAGGAATTGCAGATTGTGTATCTTTTCATCATGTTTGTTTGCTTATCTTTTATACATTTTCTCTGCCTCTAGTAGGCCTGCCACACCATTAAGTTAAGACAACAGAGATGAGGCCTTTGTAGTAATCTATATGAAAAGGAGCATGTCTGTTTTACTGAAAGGGCAAGAGGAGCAGAATGATGGGCAAGCTATCCGTTAAAGGCACAGGGAAAAGAAAATCGATGTTTATGCCTTTGGGTGTTGTAGTTGGTTATTTATCAAGCAAGCTAAGCGGAATGAAGCAACTTCGGCTCTTCAGCCTTTTAAGCACATCAAAGGAGGGAGGTCATAAAAGAATGAGCCTCGGTTGCCCTAATTACATCTTCCTAGCTGGCCATGGGCACCTCAGAGGTTTTAGGGCAGGAAATCAGGCTCATGATCTGGGATGGTGGCATGAATTTATTTGCTGTCCCGATCTAAAAATATCCCTTCCAGTCCTGCTCTTCTGTGATGTCATGGTGTGCTCTAATTAAGAATATCGGCAAAAAAAACCCTCTTTAATATTTTATAAGGGAAGTAGCCACATGCAGGGGTTATCAGGAAACCAGTAATTATTCATCCTTTGAAGATATTCCTAACGATCTCCAGGAGCAAGCCCAGGACAGGGGACCTCTCTTTCCTGTGGCCACCAGCGAGGCTAGAAGGATGAGCTTGTTGGGGGAGAAGATGGAGGGAAGGGAAGAAAGGAGGAAAGACTGGAAAGCTAACCTTTCTCCCTATGGATCCTCAAGATGGCCTGTAGCTTTTGAACTTCCTGAATGCAAGAATAACTGCATATCCACTTGTACCTTGTGTGAAGTAGGGTTGCTACCGATAAATATCCAGGATTGCCTGAAGTAACGTGTGGAGTAACTTAAGTCCTCCATGGGACACTTTGGTGTGAACTACTTTGTATAGAAAAAGGTTTTAAAAGAAGATTTATTTTTATTTTGTGTGTATAAGTGTATATGTATATTTGCATAGTATGTGCATGCAGTGTCCATGGAGACCAGAAGAGGGCACTGGATCCCCTGGAACTAGAGGTACAGAGCCACTATATGGGTGCTGGGAATCAAACCCTGATTCTCCAAGAACAATAAAAGCTCCTAACTGCTGAGCCATCACTCCAGTCCTCACAAATTACTTCTTAAGAGGGTCCTAATCAATTTATTGTAGTCTTCAGTTGTGTTTAGCAGGCTTTCTTTCTTGACTCTATGAACTTATGTCTGTTAGCCAATATGTCAAAATTACAGATAATCCAAAAAGTATCCACTATGTCTGCTTGCAATGCATGTAGGGAAGTGGACAGAACACTTTGGTTCTTGAACAAGAAGACCACATGAAACTAACTCTCATCTTAACCAGAACTAGGTCCAAGACATAAAGGATAATAAGTAAGTGGTAATGTACTATATGAAGATAGTACAAGCTTGTTAAGACCTATAAAATAATAGAAGTATACTCCATTCAGTTAGCAGACTCAAACACAGAAAATAATAAGGGATAAGTTTTGTTTCCCATGACTTGTATGTTAAATTGCCAGTTCCCAGAATCTCAGAGTGTAACTTAACTGGGAAACAGGGTTTTTAAAGAGAAACTCATAGTAAATTAGGGCAATATGTTGTGTCTTAAGCCAGTATGGATAGTGTTGGTCATAGAGTAGGGGGATTTGAAGAGTTACATGTGAAGACATGAGGAGAAGGCAGCCATGTTCAAAGCTAGGTGGGCTCAGAGGAATACCAGCATGTTGTTGCCTTGAACTTAGATTCACAGCCTCTGGAATTCTAAGAAAATAGCTTTATTTTTTAAAAGTCTCTCTGTCTGTAGAACATTGTTACAGTACCTTTACCTAGCCCATGCATGTGAACATGTTAAGATGTGTGTGGAACCTAAAAGAGATAGCATTATTTAAAAAAAAAAACTGACCTAAACTATGGATCTGGCTGCTGTAGGCATGTCTTGATTATTTAAATAATTTTTTTCCTAGAGTAAGCAAATTTAGAATTTGTTTGTTTGTTTCAAGACAAGGTCTCACTATGTAGCTCTGTGTGTCCTGGAACTCACATATGTATATATTCAAAGCTGACCTCAAACTCACAGAGGTGTGGGGCACTCCATTGCCTCCCACATGCTGGGATTAAAAGTGTGTGCCACTATGTCCAGGGGGATTTTTCTTTTAGTAGTAGCTTGAGCGGGACAAAGCTCTTCTTCTTCTTCTTCTTCTTCTTCTTCTTCTTCTTCTTCTTCTTCTTCTTCTTCTTCTTCTTCTTCTTCTTCTTCTTCTTCTTCTTCTTCTTNTTCTTCTTCTTCTTCTTCTTCTTCTTCTTCTTCTTCTTCTTCTTCTTCTTCTTCTTCTTCTTCTTCTTCTTCTTCTTCTTCTTCTTCTTCTTCTTTACAATATCTTGTAGTAAAGGTGTGTGTTCTCTCAGTACATTTCCATTGCACCAAGAACAGCTGTAGCCACCAGGCATTTGTAGGTGTCCTCAAGGATGTGAGGGTCTGGATGGATGGAACAGCTCTTCTTGTTCATCTCTCTTTTGTTCTCCTCTCAACCAGAACAACTCAGAGGCACTTTTAGAAGTAGGGAAGGCACAGCTGGAGGGTCTCACCATCATGATGGTTTGCCTCTGAATACACCTCGCCTTGGATGAGCTTGGACGGCTTGTGAGAAGAAGGAAGGGCAGACAGGGGGCACATGGATGGGCAGGCCGCTTGGCCTGCTCTCCCTTACATCATGTCACGAGAGACATCAGTTTGAGGAATACCTCTTCCGAAAAGGACCTGAGCAGCTAGGACATGCGTATAATATTTCATGATAAGATAAATACAAGCAAGGAAGAGAAAGCAGGAGAAAGGGACAATTCAGTTTGCAAAGTGTCTTAGCATTCTGTAAGTATGACAAAATACTTGAAAAAGAAGAAAAGGATTTTGTCTTAGTGAGGGTTTTACTGCTGTAAACAGACACCATGACCAAGACAACTCCTATAAGGACAACATTTAATTGAGGCTGGTTTACAGTTCAGAGTTTCAGTCCATCATCATCAATGTGGGAGCATGGCAGCGTCGACGCAGACATGATGTAGGAAGAGCTGAGAGTTCTCCATCTTCATCTGAAGGCAGCTAGGAGAAGACTGGCTTCCAGGCAGCTAGGACGAGGATCTTAAAGCTCATGCCCACACCTATTCCAACAGGTACACACCTTCAAATAGGGCCATTCTCTGGGCCAAGCATATTCAAACCATGATAGTTTTGTTTTGTCCTTGGGTTCACGGTTTCAGAGTTTTAATTCATGGTCTCTTGGCCCTGTTGTTTTGGGCCCATAGACAGAATGAGCACATGGAGTTCCAACAGCCCCTCAAGAGTACACCTCAGTGACCTGACTTTCTTCTACCAGTCAACATCGGCTAAAGGTGCCTCTGCCTCCCAGTCACTCTTACTGTTTCATGTAATGACAGAGTGGTCAGCTCCAGAAAGGAGGCTGACACATAACCACCTGCCACTCTCTAGCCGGCTACTCCATTTTAGTATAGTTAACATTTGGTGCTGTGATTCAAGATCTGGAAAAAGAAGCTAACGTTAATTCCCCTCCCTCACCACTGTCTTCCCTTTTCTCCTGACTTGTTGGCTCATGGGATAATTACGTGTCAGCTTCCTTTCTCAGGTCCACCACTGACACACAGTTATTATATTGAGCACTCACATGCAGATAAACAAAGCTTTGACACATGGCCTTTGACAGACATTTAAGCTACCAACCATAACAATACCAGAGTGGAGGCAGAAACTGAAAGCATGCAAACAGCCTGTATTTTGCCTACTGGACTGGGGGAGGGGAGTACAGATTTTAGCTTTAAGGAGCTTCAGACCCTGGCATCTTGGAGAAAGAAAGAAATCCAGTTAGAGACACTCCATAAAGTGTCCCTGAGGTCTGCACTCACCAAGGGCCCAGGAAACACTCATTCAGGGCACAAGGCCAAGAGAAACCTTTGCTCTGGTCATGTCTTCAGAGCAAGTGGGTCCTTGTCACCTTTTCCTATCCAGCATGAACATGGGGTGTGATAATAGAATGCATCATACCAAAAACAGTTTCATAGAGTTGGTGGAAGGAGGGGGTGTTCATAAAAAAAAAAAAAATCAACATTTATTCAGAAAGCAACAGATGCAAGCTGGTTTTTTTTTTTTTTTTTTTTTTTTTTTTTTTTTTTTTTTTTTTTTTTTTTTTTTTTTTTTTTTTTGAGCTTAGTTTCCTAACAGTACTGTAGTCACAAAGATGTCTTAGAAAATAAACTTATTCCAGGCCTTATTTTGGATTAGCAGAATTATGAGAGTTTGACACCATAAGAGACTTATGTTGTTGCTAAGTCCTGTGCTACACTAAAGACTCAAAGGAAGGCGAGGCGATATCAGGGTCACATAGAGCTGAGACTGGAGTGAGTGGTTCTTGCAGCCCAGCCCCGTGTGTTTTACCATCAAAGCATGCTTGGGAAGTCTAAGTTTGAACTGAAGCTTTCAGAGGTCATGAAGACAGCGCCGCTGGTAAAAAGGCTTGCTTTTAGGCAGTCAGCTATACGCAGACATCGGAGAGTGAGATGAAGCTGTTTTCCCTGGGTCATTGTTCCACCATGATGGTCTACCTGTTGATTCTCCAGAGATCAATTCCCCCCAACCCCAACAGCCTTATTGTTCTAGCATTCCTCTAGGGTTTTGCTGTGCACAAACATGGCTTTTCTTGTCAGTGCAATCATGTGCACAGATGTAAGGACAGCTCTTCACGGGGCTTGGTGAAAGCAGGGACGTATTCTTTTCTTTTTTCTTTTTTTCTTTTCTTTATTTACATTTCAAATGCTATCCCGAAAGTTCCCTATACCCACACACACACCCCTGCTCCCCTACCCACCCACTCCCACTACTTGGCCCTGGCCTTCCCCTGTGCTGGGTCATATAAAGTTTGCAAGACCAAGGGGCCTCTCTTCCCAATGATGGCTGATGAGGCCATCTTCTGCTACATATGCAGCTAGAGACATGAGCTCAGGGGGTACTGGTTAGTTCATATTGTTGTTGCACCTACAGGGTTGCAGCCCCCTTAAGCTCCTTAGGTACTTTCTCTAGCTCCTCCATTGGGGGCCCTGTGTTCCATCCAATAGCTGACTGTGAGCATCCACTTCTGTGTTTGCCAGGCACTGGCATAGCCTCACAAGAGGCCGCTATACCAGGGGGATGTATTCTTTTAAATGGTCTATTCCCTGATAAAAAAAGAATGATTTCCAACCTAGTTTTCCTTTGGACAACTCAAGTGGTACATCTGCTGTTTATGAAGAAGAAGAAGAAGAAGAAGAAGAAGAAGAAGAAGAAGAAGAAGAAGAAGAAGAAGAAGAAGAAGAAGAAGAAGAAATGGCAGAAAGAAGTCAATAGATATTACTTTCTCCAGTTCAGAAAAACAAAATCATTTATTTTAGAGATTAGAAACAAAGCCAGACAAAGGGTAGGAAATAGCAAATTATCTCAGATAGAGCACATTTGTTTTTTCTTAGAAAACAAAACAAAACAAAGAAACAAAAGCCCCAGACTATTTATTTCCCAAGAGCACATCTGGAGGAAGATTTAAGTAATATTCCCTAGTATGATGCGGATGAAGCCGGAGCCCAGAGCTTGTGAAGTGGCGCCAGGGTGATCTTCATCGTCCGGGTCACTGCCTACTCCCGGTTTGTTTTTTCACTAGTGGCTTTGATCTCCAGAGCTGCAAATTAAAACAGGGGCTGGGCTCTTGCTTTTTTTTTTTTTTTTTGCCTCTATCTTTTCAGTTCTAAAATCTGTGCCTCGTGTATCCCCAAGGGTATGAAAAGCCATTTTCCAGCAAACAGATGCCACTTCCTTTGTCCACAGGGATAATCCAGGGTATGATGAGGGACTCTATGGGGTTTAGACATTCTGACACTTGATTGAATGCCAGTTTCTGTTTTCATTTGTTTTATTTTATGAACTCAGCAAACACCCTGTTCTCATCCTATGCCCACCCCGATAAATTAGATCATCCCTTGAGCACTAAAAAGCTCTTTTATCAAGGTTCTGGTTTATGGTGAGTGTGTAGTGTGTGCAGTGTGTTTGTGTGGTATGTGTGTGGTGTGTGTGTGGTGTGTGTGTGTGTGGTGTGTGTGGTATGTGTGTGTGAGTGTATAGTGTGTATGTGTGTGTGTGTGTGTGTGTGTGTGTGTGTGGTATGATGTGGTGTGTGGTGTGTATGTGTATGGTATGTGTGTGGTGTGTGGTATGTATGTGTATGGTATGTGTATGGTGTGTGTGTGTGTGTGTGTGTGCACATGAGTGTGCTTGCACATGTGCATACTTACATGTTGGAAGTCAGATGGTAACCTCAGGCGACCAGCTTTGTGTTTTGTATTTTGACAGTGTCCCTTACTGGCTCTGTGAGCTAGGCTAGCTGCCTAGCGAGCCGGAAGGATAGCTATCTATTTAGAGCTGTGATTATCAGTAGGTGCCATAGGGTTGGCTTTTTATGTTGGTATCAAACCAAGTTCATCCTTGCAAGTCAAGAACTTTACCAAATGACCTTTGTTTTGTCTGCCCAAACCTAATTTTAGTGTTCTTGAAGGACAGTTATTTATACAGTTATTTATATTGATATAATAAGGTAAATTTTGGCATATATATATCACATATGTAATATATATTATTATATATACATATATATGTATATGTGGTATATATTTTTTTCTTACCACTCAAATTAATTAAAATTTGCATGATTGAAGTGAACAGTATCTTTACTAAGATATTTACATCAATCCCAAATTCTTAGACTTAATTTATAGTATTTGGAAGTATTCATTATTTTATATTTTTAAAAAAAATTGTTGAAGGTCTATCCTCCAAAAAGTGGTTGCTTCTAATAATTCATTTAGCTTTATAGGCAACATGATGAATATAATATTCATCATTAAAAATGTTATTTTTGTACAATGATTGCAGCTATATGAAAACATAGGTCTGGTGTAGAGCAAAGGAAGTGACAGTTGTTTTATGTTAGATTTGAGAGATGTTAAATTTTTATTCCACTAAAAACAGAATTGTTGAGTGATGGAATGTCACTCCAAAAGTAGGGCGCTTGCCTAATGTGTCAGAAGCCCTGGATACAGTCTCCAGCATTACCTAAAACCAGGCGTGGTGGTACAAGCCTTCCATCCCAGCACTCCAGCAGTGGTGACAGGATAGATGGTCAGACATGTAAGGTCGTTCTCCTGACTTGTGAGTTCCGTGCCAGCCTGGGCTAAAAGAAACAGTGTCACAGAAAAACAAACAAACAAACAACAACAACAACAACAACAACAACTAAAACCATGACCTGGGAGACAACACCATTGTTAGCATGCTGGTTTTCTTGAGAGCTGGAGTTTGATCCACAGCGCTGAGGAGGCAGAGAACCAGCTTGCTCTACTTGGTTGAGCTCCTGGCTTGCAAGAAACCCTGTCTCTAAAAGAAAAGGGGAGTATCTCAAGATGACATATGAAATCATCTTCTGCCCTTCATACATACTTACCCATGTACATGTGCCGGCACATAGACACTCATACATGTATACACACATACACACACATACAAACACAGGGAAAACCAAAGATCAAATTTTTTTTATTAAACTATTATTTTTAATTATTTATTTTATGTATATAAATACACTGTAGCTGCCTTCAGACACACCAGAAGAGGGCATCAGATCCCATTACAGATGGTTGTGAGCCACCATGTGGTTGCTGGGAATTGAACTCAGGATCTCTAGAATAGCAGTCAGTGCTGTTAACTGCTGAGCCCCCATTATTAAATTATTTTTAAAAACTAAAAACAAAACTAAATTGAAACATGCATAGTTACTTGAACTAGGCAAAACAAATTTGAATGATTCAAGTCATCAGAATTTTCACTGGTCTTAGTCATAGCTTCTTGAATGAATCTATTCAAGTAAAAGAATTCCAGGTGTCCCTGGATTTGGAGTGAGCTGAGTTGTTTAAAGTCTTGTCTGGCATTTGCCTGGTTATCAGCAATGCCCAACTGACCGTTCTGTTCTCTCGTGTCCAGGGATATTTTGCACCATCTCGCTCTGCACGTACGCTGCCAGTGTCTCCTATGACTTGAACCGGGTCCCGAAGCTAATTTACAGCCTGCCTCATGATGTGGAACATGGCTACAGCTGGTCTATCTTTTGTGCCTGGTGCAGTTTAGGTTTTATCGTGGCAGCTGGAGGTCTCTGCATCGCTTATCCGTTTATTAGCCGGACGAAGATTGCACATCTAAAGTCTGGCAGGGACTCCACGGTATGACTGTCTGCACCGAAGAAGGCCCAGCTACGGAGCAGAGCAGCAGAGTGGGTCTGAGTTCCATTAGGAGCAGAACTGAGTTCACATCAGGGTTCCAAGCACAAGAGGTCTTTTACATTCCAACCTGTTTCCGAATGACTGGTAGGAAACCGTGCAGAACTTCCCAACCTTCCTAAAAACAAGACAGCTGTGGGTTCAAGTGCTTTACTGACTATGCTCCGATTGTGCGAAGGGAGGAAGTGCACGGCAGGACGTTTGTAGGCATCAGAAGAGAGGAACGGCGGTGGAGATATTTGTATGATTTCCATTTATTTCAGAACGTTTGTATATATCGATTACCAGAGAGTCGTTTCTATTTGCAAGAGGATTCATAACAAAACGAGTATAATTTTCTTGTCGCTGTGCCAGGCTTGTTGGGTTTTAATGCAGCGTCTTGAGAACTCGTCCTGACGGCGTCTTGTTGTGTCAGCACCTGATATCTGTGCATTATTCGTGAATGTTCCTTGTCACAAGAGGACTCTCCTTCTGTTGCCTTATGATTACTTTTAACGAATTGACGTCCACCCTCTGTCTTTGTACTGGAGTTCAAACGCATAAGAATAACAGACCAACCATGTAAGAGCTGATCCGTAACACTATGCAGCATCGTTTGAAGTCTCTGCTGTTTGGCTTGTGTCTCTTTATGTTAACTGGATTTCTGCATTAAATGACTGCCCCCTTGTTAATTTAGCGGTGCCTTTTTTTTTTTTTTTAGCTGGGTCAGCAAGTCTTTCCTAGATATAGGTCAGCTGAGAACTCTGTTTTGTGAACTATGTTTTATTTTCATTTATTATTTTTGTTTGTTTGGTTGGTTGGTTTGGTTTTTCAAGGCCAGGTCTTTCTATGTAGTATGACCTCCAACTCACTGTCTAACCCAGGCTGGCCTTGAACTTGGAGTGATCCTCCTGCCTGGGTCTTCTGAGTGCTAGGATTACAGGCATGAGCCACCATGCCCAAATTACACTAAGCCTAATTACTTTATGTGATTAAGCTGGTCATTACTATTGATCTTTTTTGGTAGCAATTATATGTTTGTTATTGATAGAAGATGTTGTTTTCAAAAATTTCATGTACTAGGTTTTAAATTTCATTGTCATATTTAAGTCCCCACCCATTTACCGCCTGTCTGGTGTTCATTCAATGATACAGATGAGCCTCATTTGGCCTTATGGGGTTTTCAACTTCACGTAGCCACACAACAGAGACACCTGGAAAGTTCTCCAGCAGGACAGTAAATTCAAGGTTCAAAGGTGAGCATTAGCTTGAATTAAGGAAACCAAACCAAGTCAAACCAGCGCCCAGAATTCCTGACCTGCAGTGTAAGACTGAGAAAACCCACCATGTGGATCAGAATGTGACTTCCTTCCTAAGCTACCAACTAAGCTAAGCTACCTTACTACACACTGATCCTGAGCCCCCGAGCTGGGCTGTGCTTGGCGTTTTTCCAGAAGAAACTTTATCCATTACTCTCAAAAGTTCTTCCAGACAGGGACTATTTCAGGGAAGCTCAGGACCAAGAATGAGAACATTTGCTTCATTGATTTCCCACTTAAAATCTTCCCACTGTGTTCTCTCATTTTCCAGGGGAGGGCTAGATACTAAACTCTTCCTTCTTGTTCCAGACCAGCTCCTATTTCATGTGACACTGTGTGATAAGGCTCTATAAATAGGGGGAAATCCTGCACCCTCCATAAGACTGTTTCAGATTTTAATTTCACTGAAGAAACTTCTTTCTTTAAAAGCCCGTCTTAGTGGCTGAAGATGTACCTCAGTTGGTAGAGCCTTTGCCTAGCATGTCAAAGCTCTAGGTTCGATCCTTTTCACTTCATGGATTGGGCATGGTGGCACATACTTGTAATCCTGGAAGTTGAGGAGAGGCCAGAGGATGGGAAGTTCAGGGTCAAATTTGACTCCTACACAGTGAATTTGAGGCTGGCCTGGGCTACCCCAAACAACACCTGCCAAGTTCAGTATTTAGAAGAAGAAAAAAAAATTTTTTTTCCAAGAGAGAATGAAGTTTCTTTCCAAATTCCAGTGCTCACACATCATCCTGGAGGCTACTGGGAAGAGGTAGTGATAACAAGAGCCCCTCCCCAAGTGCTCCCCCCCCCTAGAGTCCACACACTGCTTAGGCCCCAGGCAACATTCATATTCACATTCACGGTCTCTCCAGCCTGTTTAACTAACCAGTTTCTCTAGATGAGATCAATGCATCTAGAAAGGGGCAATTATTTTCATTTATTACTTATGTGGGAATTTCTCAAAGCAGGAGAGTGCTTTCTTTGAAGTCTTTTTGAAAGATCCCCATAGAGGATGTCAGGACTTTTGAACATTTATATTCTAGCCACCAACAGCAGTGTCTGAGTGAGCTACTTTTGAAGTCTCTGAGCCTCTTCCTAGTGGTATGAGGTGAGAATGGAAGAAAGCTTCGCTGTGGCAGAAGGTGGAAAGGGTCACACACCAGACAGGTTCCTAGGAAGCTCGGGGAGTTCACAGAATCCAAACAGGAGCTGGCAAGAGCCTTCCTTCCGGCTCTAAGAGCTGGGAATATGAGGAATGAGCCTGGCCAAGATTCTGCCACTTCTGTTTATTGTCTGGGCAGTGAGTGACTGGTGTCAATATTGGGCATTTAGCCTCCATCTTGGAGGCCTTCCTGGGGTTGTTTCTTTAGCTGGTGCTTGGGTGAGACTGGTCGAGATGGCTGAGCAGGACTCTGTGTGGGATGAAAACCTCTTGGTATTCTCTGCTAGGTTGGTGCCTGGTTTTTATTGCATGCATGTGGGAAGACTATTTCTTTACCTCAGAGGATTTTGATGGGCAGTAAGTTGAGGTAGCTGAGCTCTAAGCAATATAAGACTTGTGTGTAAAAAACTACCAAGCATGGGTTCACATAACAACTGCTGGATGGCTGGGCACACCCTTTAATCCCAGCACTTGGGAGGCAGAGGCAGGTGGATCTCTGAGTTCGAGGCCAGCCTGGTCTACAGAGTGAGTTCCAGGACAGCCAGGACTACACAGAGAAAACCCTGTCTCAAAAACCCACACACAGAGAGAACAAAACAAACAAACTCCCAAACACCCATATCCCAAGACCAGATTCAAATGACAAGCCTTGGTCAGGGACTTCTCAGAAATGGCAGTAGTGGCCTTGAAAAGTCTAGGGGCGTTGACCCATCTGTGCCTCTGTCTCCTTAGAATGTTGTTACAGTCCTTCAAGGTAAGTCTCTGAATGATGAGCGGGTTTACAGAGCACCTGAGGTTGCAGCTGGAAAAAAAAAAAATCACACTTACCTGCCACATAGAGATAACATTTAGCAAAGAAAACTTTAGCAGAAGCCCTGGTGAGAGGACCACAGGGTCCACACTGCTCCTCTTTTGAGCTGCGTTGTCTGCAATTCACTGGCACTGTTAGAACCTCGACCGCCCGCCCACTCTGAGGAAACCCTGCCTCTTTCTTTGGATCACCGGGGGGCTTTTGAGAGTCAAGATTGTCAGAACATTAATATAAAATTAACTACACATTTCGACAACTATTTCCGGAATGCCTACGGTGAGCCTAGCGTTCTGCTGGGCACTTGGAAGACACCGCAACTGAAGAAAGCCTCTTGCCGACGTGAAGCTCGCGCTAGGGTAAAACGAAGTGAGTTACAGATAGGTAAATCTATGCTTTCTCTCAGACAGTGGTTTCCACGGAGTGCTTTTGAGTGACGATCCCACCCCGGGCTGTGCGCGTTTCCCTGCGCATTGTTCATATAGCTTATATGAGTTGTTTTGGAGATTAGACGGTGCTTTCCGAAGACTTCCCATCGGAACCAGAGATAAGAGGGATTCCTATTTAGGAGGAAAGAGAGGCACTTGGGGTCCTGAGGACAAGAAAGGGGAGGCCTGTATGCCCCAGGGGCACTGCCTGATTAGGACTGAGTATCTGGAGTGCTCAGTGCCTGAACTACCACTGGGGCTGGTTCCCCTGCTGAGGGCACCCACACCTCGGCTTGCTTTGTTTGCATTTCCACCCACCAAATCCAAAGCCTCCCAGACTCTGTCCTTGAACAGGCCATATTGCCGTAGTCCCTGTCCTTGCCATTTATTCTTTACACGCAGATTGTATGCTAACTAGAATTAAGCGGACTCAAGACTCTCTAGCAAGACCCAAACTGTCTTGTTCCTATTGTCTCTACTGCTGTGCCCGAGGTCTGGTTCACAGTAGGTGCTCTTAAATCTCGGTGGAATCAATGTATGACTTCAGTGTCACAGATCTAAGTTCTCCTCTCCCAGACAGCATTGACTCCCATGACACCCATTTTAGGGAAGCCGTTAAAAATAGACAGTACTATGATGAAGCCAAGCGGTCTGAGAATATAGCTTGGTGAGCAAGCAAGCCTCATTAGGATAATTAAAGGGACTATTAACCCACGCTAACCCAGATAGAACACGCATGTGCTATGAGCAAAGCACTATGGAACATTTATTTGATGGCTCAAACATTATTAAGTTAGTAACCTCAATATAACTCTACACGGCAATTTAAACCTCCCCGTTTATATGCGGGGGGAAGGGGGGAATTTTACCTCTCTAATTGGAATTCTGAGAGGGACGCTTCAGAAATAATTTCTTTTGAATGTAAATGGCTACGCTGACCAAGAACTCTTTTAAACTGCGTCTGCGTTTCTCCAGGGCTTTGTCCTCTGACCAGAAGGAGTGGAGGTTCTCTGTTCTGCAAAACAACCACAAATGGTTGAAGATGCCTAAGGCACTCAACTGCATACTGAAAATGTGGCTATTCAATATATTTTCTCTTTGTATGCAACCTATATTTTTGCAAACCTTCAAAGCCAGAGTTTTAATTGTTCTAAACTCGATATTTGAGGTTGTCTGCCTGGAGAGACATAAGAGGAAAACAAATTGGTTAGCTATAAATTAAGATCTCTCTCTTTCTCTCTCTCTCTCTCTCCTCTCTCTCCCTCCCTCCCTCCCTCCCTCTCCCTCTCCCCCTCTCTCTCTCCTTCCCCCTTCTCTCTCTCTCTCTCTGTGCATGGGTGTGGATACATGGGCCCACACGCATGCAAGGAAAGGCCAGAGAAAGACATTGGACATTTACATTTATTGTTCTCTTCCTATTCCTTTGAGACAGGTTTCTCATAGAACCTGAAGCTCACCCAAGCTCTTGGGATCTGCTAGCCTCAGTCCTCAAAGGCTGGGGTTAACCTTTCGTGAGGCCATGCCTGGGTATTTACGTGGGTACTTGGGATTCAAACTCTGGTCCCCATTCTGCACAGCAAGCTCTCTTGCACATTGACTTATCCCCTCAGATTCCTCTTTCTTTTTTGATTGTGTGTGTGTGTGTGTGTGTGTGCGCGCGCGCGCGTGCGCGCGCGCGCGTCCTCTCCTTCAGCATTCATTGTTAAACCAGTGCCTGCGTGCTTGGACTGCTGTCAGTCTCCTTTGGGTCTCTAAGTGAATTCATTGCTGGTAGGAAACAGAGACGGTCAAGGGTCTGGCGTAGAGAGCACAAAGGGTCAGTGGAAGAGGCTCTGAGACCAGCAAAGCTTTCTTGGCTGCCCTTAGTAGAGTAGTGCACTTTATTCTGGCAGTGGGAAGCAATGAAAAGGTTTAACGAGGGAGAGTTATTTGCTTTTCTTTCCAGCTTAGGAATATTAGAACTGCAGCTGGGTGGAAGAGGGATCAGAAAAGACAGAGACTAGCCTTGGCCTCACAGGAGATGAGGTGACGGCCTGGACCTGCAAGGAAAAGGGAGAGGAGTGGGGGGATACATTTCAAAGATGGCACTGACAAGACTGGTTAGTAAACTGGATGTAAGAGGTAGGATAGGAAGTGTTGGGGGCAGAGAAAGGGAACTTTTCTTAAGTACTGCCATTTTGACTTCAGACACCATTTTACCTAAGCTGATCAACACCCTCTGTAAGCAACAGTAGCTACCCAAAACATACCTGTTCAACAGTAGTTACCCAAAATATAATGTCTGTTCCTAACAACGGAACAAACAAATGAATTTGATTGCTTGGGCAAATGCACTTATATTTGATGCCAGTTTGATGACAATGGTCGCAGAATGCTGGGAAAAAGTCCTTAATCCTGAAGTTCTGATTGGTAAAAATTATAACTGTAACTTGACTCAGATGCTTGCAGGTTTTCTGCTTATAAAACTTGCTTCAACTTCCACTCGGGGCTGCCAGAGAAAACAAGGCTTCTAAGTCCCTGTCTGGCTGCCTGGATCAATCAGTGACTCTGCTTATGTGGTGGGAATAATAAAGATTTTGCTGTTTCCAAAGCCCACAGGTGTATTCTCTCCCCTTTCCCCATGGTGCACAGTAGACTCGGGGTAACAGAAGGATAACCATGGATGCCTTTGGAAGCTTTCAGAACTAGATAATTTACTTAGGTTCTTAGCCTCTTCTCTTGAGTGTGGTAGCGTGCACCTCTAATCCCAGTGGTTGGGAGGGAAGATCAAGGCCATCCTTGGCTTCATAGCACATTGGGGAGATTCACTTGGGTGACTGATACCCAGTCTCCAATAATAAATTAATAATAAATTAAACAACAACAACAACAACAACAACAAACTACTTTCCCCCTTTTGTTGTAAATCTGATCCCCCTACCTGCTAAGTGACAGGGTTACTGGCACATGCCATCACTTGTGGTTTGTGGAGTACTGGTGATGGAACCTAGGCTTTTGTGCATGTCAGGCAAGCACTCTACCAACTGAGCTACATTCCAAGCCTGAATAGTGTGGTTCTTATACCAAAAAGTGAGAGAAAGGGATAAAATAATCAGAAGGAAAAGGTAACAGGCAAAGAAGAAAACATATTCAGTTTCATTGTGAAGTCTGTATTACTGCCTCAGTTAGGGTTTAATGCTGTGAGCAGACACCATGACCAAAGCAACTCTTATAAGGATAACAATTAATTGAGGCTGGCTTACAGGTTCAGAGGTTCAGTCCATTATCATCAAGGCAGGAGCATGGCAGCATCCAGGCAGACAAAGCGCAGGAAGAGCTGAGAGTTTTACATCTTCATCTGAAGGCTGCTAGCAGAAGACTGGCTTCCAGGCAGCTAGGACAAGGGTCTTAAAGCCCACACCCACAGTGACACACCTACTCCAACAGGGCCATACCTTCTAATAGTGCCATTCCCTGGGCTGAGTATAAACACACCACCACAGTTACATAGGATGGAATATATCCTGAACTTGATACATCATGGAACTGGACATTAGGGCTGGGCATATGGTCCCAGTGCTCTTCCTTCGTTGAACTCCCCCAACTTCTAGCTCATCTGCTTTCTCTTCTAGATGCTCTCTAGAAGCTGGCTCTACGGGGCTGGAAATCACCGCTCAATTTGTGAGACTGGCAAGGTTTCAGTTCAGGCTCAAGGGAAATGCTTCTAATGATTGTGGGTAAATGATCATGAGTGGGAGAGGCAAGCATCCCGTAGCGGTGACTTCCACGCTCAGCTATACCCACTAGGATCTAGGTCTTTGGCCAAGTGTTTCCCTCTTCCAAAGCTTACTAAAATTGTGAGACTTAGGACTGACGTTGCTGAAATGCTCGGGTCATTGGGAAAATAATTCCTTTACCAAGAACAGCCGAGACTCTGACCTTCTTGAGTGTTGTGAGTCTAGGAGAGCTACAACCTCAGGTTTCTCCAAAAGGGATCTTTAGGTCCACACAGGACCTCTGTGTTCATGTGTATGCGTGGAGTGACATCCTCTGGGGATTCTAGAAAGTACACAGAACCTCGCAAGACTCCTAGAGACATCACTAGACTCTGACAAGGAGGGCCTGGGCTCTCTCTGTTGGTCATGTCCCTAAAACACAGTAAGTACCACATCATCATAGCCAGATGTGAGCACAGGGCAGTTCATTCATTCATTCATTCATTCATTCATTCATTCATTCATTCTTATTTATTATTTTTGAGACAGGGTTTTTCTGGATCTTGCTCTGTAGAGCAGGTTTGGCCTGGAACTGGAAATCTGCCTGCCTCTGCCTCCCAAATGCTGGGATTAAAGGCGTGCGCCACCACCACCTGGCTCAGGAGAGTTCATTCCTAAATCACCAAATATCTGCTATTTCGCTCTGTATGGCTTTGCTTACCCGTCAGGCTGACTGTGGTGAACACATCAATACTTTAAAAGCTTGGCCGCACCCGAACTGAGCTTCATTCATCCATGGCTTTTGCGGGTTTCAGACACATTCCCTACAAGTCGAACATATTACACGCCAGCTTGTCACGCTGCTGCAGTCCGTTAGACCCAAGTGTTTAAAATGCATCCAAAGACAGTGCCGAGGTTCTCTCATTTCTCCCCTGAGCCTGGTTTTCCACTTCTTAGTTCTCTACTCCATGGGGGAAATAAAACAAACAAACAAACAAACAAAACCCAAACAATCAGCACTAAAGTTGGCTTTCGTAAAGCCCTTTCGTTTAAGAAGCCTATCCCAGGGTCACCTTCATGTTACCCGTTAGTGTTTTTTTCATTATGGTTATACAAGAGGTAGCGAAGAAAGCTCTGGTCCTCTGGGTCCTCTGCCCCGCTGGCTCTGGACATTAGTGAGCATGAGCCTCAGAGAGACCAGAAGACTAACCTCACCACGTCCTAAAAAGTACCAAGCAGCAGGGTTGTGAGTTGCTTTCCGGGGCACTCACCCATAGACTCATAGACTGACTCTCTCTCTCTCTCTCTCTCTCTCTCTCTCTCTCTCTCTCTCTCTCTCTCTCTCTCTCTCTCTCTCTCTGCCTGCAGCCTCTATGTGAACCTCTCCCCCCATCCCCATCCCCACCCCCAGACCCTGCAGACACTCCAGTTAGCCAGGATATGACACATCCCTAACATTTTATGCATCTAGGTCGATTCTCATCGCCTCACGATTTTGAGGGGATTCCCCTCGGAAGTAATTGCTCCACAGTTTTTAATCAGGCAGCTGTATTTCTAAACCAGAACACACTCTGCCCTTTATGACTCTGCAAAGAATGCCGGGCTTATTTTTCATAAGCACGGGCTTCTCTTTACATGACTGACCTTCAAGGAACCCCATAGACTGCAGCAGCCTAAAGGTATGACAGCATTTTAATTACCTTCTTGGCACTCCCCTCCCCCCACCCCAGAGCGCATTAAGTCACCAGGACTGACTGAAGATTAATATCTAAGTGGGTGGATCTTCCCTATTTTGTCCCGTGAAAGCATCCCTGATGTTTTTTTTTTGTTTGTTTGTTTTTAATTATTAAATGAAAGCAATTACTTGAAAAAAGGAGGCTGAGAAGCAGGCTGGCCTCTCAGAAACTCAGGAATTGCAGTCAGTCCTTGCTTCTTCATGGCTGTCTAGCTGCATGGCTTTGAAAGTCAATCATCTCTGTTGATCTTCTCAGGAGACATCCACAAGCTGGGGTACTTTCCAGAAATGTCGGCAGTAGCCACACATTAAAGAGCCTCTCACGCCACCTCCCCCACCAGCACTGTGAAGACAGTGTAAACTGTTATTTTATTGATTCATGTTGAATGTGAACCAATTAACAAGACATCACATATTAAATTACATTAGCAATAAAATAAATCTATCTGATGTTGTCAGTACAAGGATACCGTCCAGTAGTTTTGTTTTTTTTTTTAATTACACATTAAGGAGAGCAGTCCATTTTATATTGTTCCTTCCTGAGATTGGTGCACTGTGTGGTGATTTGGTGGTGGTGGTGGTGGAGGTGGCCTGTGCCACAGAATCTTCCTCAAACACAAAGAATCAAACCTTAAAGCAGACTTGGAGGTAAACAGAGGCAGTGGCTGTTGTCTTGTTAGCAGTAGTGGGAGAGAGAGAGAGAGAGAGAGAGAGAGAGAGAGAGAGAGAGAGAGAGAGAGAGACCCACAAAGGAATGAGTTGGGCTGTGAGGTAGCCCTGTCTGAAGTGTCTGCCTCTGCAAACGCATCAGTGAAGTACCACCAGCCCTGCTTTATGAGCCTCTGCTGTGGCTACGGTAAATCGCTGTTCTGCCAACACGGCTCTCAGATAAAACGGACTTGGGAGTTGAGACCAAACCAGCTGTGAGAGGTAACCTGAGGAGATAATGCTGTGATGGATGCGGTATCGACTTGGAGGATGAGCCAGCTCCTAAATAAGGAATTCTCCAAATAAAGCAATGGTTTAAACAGTGTCCCTAGCAGTGGGGAAGGGTTTTCAAGCGAAGCTGAGGAAGGAATGAGGGAGAGCCAGAGGGAGGACTCTATGGGGCCCGCAGAGAGGATGGATGAACAGCCTTCTCTCACAAGCCTGTCCAGAAATGCAACAACAAAGCAAAGCAGATAAGACACAAATGAGTTACCCCGGGGAGCCAGAGGGAATGTGCTAGCTAAGAGGGAAAATAGGAGCGTTGCATCGAATCAGCTTGTGAATGTGCGATTTACCTACATCATCAGGAAGACTGTCACGGAAGGCGTCAGGACTGTCCGAGCAGGGTTGCCCCAAGATTTCTCGGCTGCGCGACTCCATGTACTGCGGTGTCACAAAGGAAAAGAGACAGCTTCTCTTGGGGAAAGATTATCTTTTCCCCTTGGAGACATTAGAATGCATGGACTTGCTCAAAGCAAGGGGGGCGTGGCTGAGAATCTTGGGCCCTTCTGGCTCTGTTCACATTACTGGCAGTTGAGCAGGAGAAGTAACTCGGTGGTGGGTGGTGAATTACAAAAAAAGAGATTAAAAAGGAAAGGAAAGGACATGATCGCTCCTAGGTATGCCGGAGAAGGAAGTTTCTTAGAGATATGTGGGAGAGCAGAGTCAGAAGCAGACACATCTGGAAGAGTCCAGAGTGGGCATGACCCTGAGGCATGCTGGGAGATGGGGAGGGAAAGGGAGAGAGAACAACCAATTACAACAGCCAGGAGTCCGATGGTGCAAAAGGAGGGAAAGAGGGTAGGTAACCAAAATGTCTGCATTACATAGGGAAGAGCCTCTGTGGGGAAGGGCAGCCCAGAGCTCAAGGTAGAGGATGGGGTATGCCAGCTGTACCCTGTAACAGAAGGATGCTGGAGAACCTGGGGGGCCAGGTCTGCTTTGGCACCCTCGGGTGGGTAGGGGTCAGTGGAGTGTGGAGGAAGCACTAGGTTGTGTGCTAATGGCGTGAGGGAATGTGTGAGCGGAATACTGCGGAGATGTAGTCCCTGAAGGTGCGGCCTCCTGCATAGCTTTTGTTTTGCTTACCTTCTCGGGTTACTCAGAAGCCCACTTTTCACAGAAGTCAGGACGTCTGTGGTTGCTTTAAAAGCAAGGCAACAGCAGCAAGAAGTCCTTGGGCCTGAGTCCCGAAGAAGCCACCTCCACGTTATAGAACAAAGTTATGCATGCGGTCCTTGAACGAGAGACCGGTGCCGTGCACGTGCTCGTCAATCCGTGGGGTCGTCCACACGTCGAATCTATATTAAGTGCACAGTGTGTGCCAGAGACTGACTTCAGTGCAAATGGCAGACAATGAACAAACAAAACTGCTGTTCTCATCCCAGTCTGTGACAGCCTAAAGGCAGACAATAGTTGGTCCTGTCTTACGTAGTAGAGATGTATGTTGTGAACTCAGAGTGGCCAGGAGACTCAACAGTGGCAAGCTGCCCTACTTGGACAGAGACGCTACAGACGGCTTCTCTTAGAAAGAGATACTTAAGGAGAGAGCCTAAGCAAGGCAGGTAGTTGGAGAAGTAAGGACAGAGGAAGAATAAACAGAAGGCTGTTTGGAGAGAAACAAGAGCAGGAGGGACTTTGGACTTCATTCTTAGTTAAATACAGCCATTGGAAGATGTTAGATAGAAAAGTAATATAATCTGACTTACAGCAAAACAAAGACCTCTTGGTTCAGTAATAAGTTCTTGTTTCCATGTTTACTGCCTGCAAGCTGGTACTGGGCTTACCCCATGATGAATAGGCAAACTCTTTCAAGGCAAAATCCATTTCAAACAGTGGAGAGGGATGGAGAGCCGGAGTCATGAATGGGCAACCAGGAGGGTTTAGAAGGGTAAGTGGGGGCAGGGGGAGGGGCTCTTCTCATTCACTCCATCCTTCATCCTGCAGAAGGGAGTGACTGAGAGGTGAATTGATGGAGACTGACAATATTAAATCATTGTGGCAATTGGAGGGCAAGATTATACTTCAGATGGCTTTGTTCCGCTTAACATAATAAATGTATGGGCTTTAACCAAAGGATAAAGCTGAACTCTTCAGGAATGCAGGTGTCTTTCTGGTTGTTACTCTATCGCCTCCTCAGGGTTTGCCTGGACTCTGCCCATCCTTCTCTCTGTGTCAAGGTTTAATGGACAGGTTTCAGCCAATCCTTTCCCTTGGTTATGAATATTCCTCTTCATGCTAAACCAGCAGTCAGTCTGGCTATCTTTTGAACAATCATGGCAGCGACTCAGGAAAGGCCAGTTTACCCAGCGTCTGATGCCAAGCTGGCACTCCATAAATGCCTCGTGGCTGGCTGAATGAATGAATGAAGGACTAAGAGATTTGAAAGAGCAACACACTTTCACAAAGCAAAATGTACAGACACATGAAAACACCCACTTGATATGTCTTAATTAGCAGGGTCTCTCTGTCAAGACTCTGCATCTTACACATTTAGTCCAAAGCTGTCCATGCATAGCTCCCTGAACAGTCATATTTATCTAATATTGAGGAGAACAGTTGCTCTTGAAGTGTAGTTTATTTGGAATCCTTAATGAGCTCTTCATTACACTGTAAGTCCATGTCTCCCCTGGCAGCCGTCTGCTTCCAGTGTGACTTTCTGAGGGTCTCTTTCCATTCTCAGACCCACAAGCTTCCATTTGTTTACTTCCAGAGAGAGCTAGCTGAATCTAGTATGTGAAACAGTAGGTGATCTTGTGTATGTGGGCATAACCCTGAGCCATGTGCTGGAGAAGGGGAAAAAAAAACCCTTTAGAAAATATTACATCTACAGAACATCATCAGTATGGGGGGAAAATTCAGAAAACTTCAGAATTTTGTGCGTTTTCTCTTTTAAAATTTTTTATTGGTTATTTTATTTATTTACATTTTAAATGTTATTCCCCTTCCAGGTTTCCCCTCTACAAACCCTCTATCCCATCCTCCCCTCCCCCTGCCTCTATGCGGGTGCTCCCCCACCCATCCCCTCTCCTGCCTCGCCACCTTAGCATTTCCCTACACTGGGGCATCAAGCCTTCACAGGACCAAGGGCCTCTCCTCCCACTGATGCCAGATAAGGCCATCCTCTGCTACATATGCAGCTGGAGCCATGTGCATTCTTTGGTTGGTGGTTTAGTCCCTGGGAGCTCTCAGGGGTCTGGTTGGGTGATATTGTTGTTCTTCCTATGGGATTGCAAACCCCTTCAGCTCCTTCAGTCCTCCCCCTAATTCTTCCACTGGGGACTCCGTGCTCAGTCCAATGGTTGGCTACAAACATCCATATTTGTATTGGCAAGGCTCTTCTTTAGAATAGAGGTTGGAAAAGCTGGCATTCTGCCTTTGGGAGTGGGAAATACCCCCAGTACCGGAAAATGCCCTGGTAACCTGAAAACATGATGATTTACTAATTCAGTGCGTTCTTTGGAATTGACATCCATTCTTACTTTATACTTGAGATTTCTCCAAGTACCCACTGTTCCCACATAGTGTAATGTAGTTATTCTTCCTCCACACAAGAACCCATCCCACCCTCTGTCCTATGACAAGGGTCATGGACACTCACATTTCAAGAACATGATTTCTGAGCAATTTCAATTTTCCCTCTATATTACATCCTGTGGATAGTGGATTAGACTGTGACGTTTAAATCTTAAAAACAGCGGAAGGAGTGAAAGGTTGTGCTATTGGACTAGTGCTCGGTATGAGCTGGTGGGTAGGCACCCTCTTCTCTTGTCCGTTGTGTGGAAGAACTCATCACAGTTGCTTCTGCTCGACAGCAATTCCTGGATTAACCTCCTCTCTTTCCCCATTCACTCCTTCTGGGCTTCCATCCCCAAATAAATTACCCAAAAGGCACTCTCAGCCTCAGCTCTGATCTTGCTGGGAATGGAGGCTGACACTTGCATGCTAGACAGGCATACCTGTCACTGAGCACTGAAAAGCATTCCAGCCCACACCGCTAATGTCCTTAGTGCTTCTTTATCCATCGGAATGATGAATCCAAAACAATCAATATCTCCTTATCCAGTAGCTTCATTGTTGTGTCTCCTGGCAGGAAATCCTCTTTCAGAATAGTTATGTAAAGAACAGGATTAATCTGTGAATGACTGTCTGCTCATAGTGAATTATTAGTGAATTATTAGCATCTGGGAATTTGAGAGCCAGGGAATCACTTTCTCCAGAAAGAGGGGCTGCCTCCATTTAAACCCAGATTCCCACAAAACCAATGCTTTCTTTCTGCTTCTTATCCCTACCTGGGAAGAGACTGTAACATATCATGTGACCCCAGGGTCAGTAGGTCTAGATTCGTAGACACAGAGAAACTGGGTTTCCAGACAATTTCTGGAAAGATACAGAAGGCTAAATTCAGATGTCTGGCACAGAGAAGCTTGTGTATTTTCTCATAGGAAAGACTACTTTATCACGGTTGTCAGATAAAGCAGGCCCCAGGCTGGGGTGGCCCGGGGGGGGGCGATGATGCTGATGGTTGTTTGCTGTGGTATAATGGATCTTTCCATGAGAGGTTGAGATCAAGAGACTGTGTGGAATATGTCCTGACTCTTCATGGAATGGGTGACAGTCCTGGAAGAAGAGGTCTTCAGACCACAAAACCAGGATGACCAGGCACTGCAGCGGTGACCTACAGATGTTTCAGTAGGGTAGTTAGGAGTACGATGGTGGAGGAGTCTTCTCACTTTCATCGATGGACTCCTTATTCTGACTATGGGAGAGGCAGCGCCATCTATTGGTCATTGGTTCATAGAACACACAGCATGCCACAGGCTGGTATCTCATGCTTGACTACATCGCTCTCTAGAGGGAACAACAACGTGACTTTTAACAGACCAAGCTTTGAAAGCACAAGGGAAGGTGTGTGTGTGTGTGTGTGTGTGTGTGTGTGTGTGTATGTGTGTGTGTGTATGTGTATGTGTGTG